>NC_092724.1:5767678-6084379 GCF_047496885.1 Scyliorhinus torazame
GGTTTTTTGCGTCGGTCTTCACAGTGAAAGACACAAATAGCATGCCAGTGACTGATGGAAATGAGGCTATGACAGATGAGGACCTTGAGAGGATTGTTATCACCAAGGACGTAGTGATGGGCAAGCTAATGGGGCTAAAGGTAGACAAGTCTCCTGGACTTGATGGAATGCATCCCAGAGTGCTAAAAGAGATGGGTAGGGAAATTGCAAATGCACTAGTGATAATTTACCAAAATTCACTAGACTCTGGGGTGGTCCCGGCGGATTGGAAATTAGCAAACGTGACACCAGTGTTTTAAAAAGGAGGTAGGCAGAAAGCGGGTAATTATAGGCCAGTGAGCTTAACTTCGGTAGTAGGGAAGATGCTGGAATCTATCATCAAGGAAGAAATAGCGAGGCACCTGGATGGAAATTGTCCCATTGGGCAGACGCAGCATGGGTTCATAAAGGGCAGGTCATGCCTAACTAATTTAGTGGACTTTTTTGAGGACACTAACAGTGCGGTAGATAACGGGGAGCCAATGGATGTGGTGTATCTGGATTTCCAGAAAGCCTTTGACAAGGTGCCACACAAAAGGTTGCTGCATAAGATAAAGATGCATGGCATTAAGGGGAAAGTAGTAGCATGGATAGAGGATTGGTTAATTAATAGAAAGCAAAGAGTGGGGATTAATGGGTGTTTCTCTGGTTAGCAATCAGTAGCTAGCGGTGTCCCTCAGGGAACAGTGTTGGGCCCACAACTGTTCACAATTTACATAGATGATTTGGAGTTGGGGACCAAGGGCAATGTGTCCAAGTTTGCAGACGACACTAAGATAAGTGGTAAAGCAAAAAGTGCAGAGGATACTGGAAGTCTGCAGAGGGATTTGGATAGGCTAAGTGAATGGGCTCGGGTCTGGCAGATGGAATACAATGTTGACAAATGTGAGGTTATCCATTTTGGTAGGAATAACAGCAAAAGGGATTATTATTTAAATGATAAAATATTTAAACATGCTGCTGTGCAGAGAGACCTGGGTGTGCTACTGCATGAGTCGCAAAAAGTTGGTTTACAGGTGCAACAGGTGATTAAGAAGGCAAATGGAATTTTGTCCTTCATTGCTAGAGGGATGGAGTTTAAGACTAGGGTGGTTCTGCTGCAATTGTATAAGGTGTTAGTGAGGCCACACCTGGAGTATTGTGTTCAGTTTTGGTCTCCTTACTTGAGAAAGGACGTACTGGCACTGGAGGGTGTGCAGAGGAGATTCACTAGGTTAATCCCAGAGCTGAAGGGGTTGGATTATGAGGAAAGGTTGAGTAGACTGGGACTGTATTCGTTGGAATTTAGAAGGATGAGGGGGGATCTTATAGAAACATATAAGATTATGAAGGGAATAGACAGGATAGATGTGGGCAGGTTGTTTCCACTAGCGGGTGAAAGCAGAACTAGGGGGCATAGCCTCAAAATAAGGGGAAGTAGATTTAGGACTGAGTTTAGGAGAAATGTCTTCACCCAAAGGGTTGTGAATCTATGGAATTTCTTTGCCCAGTGAAGCAGTGGAGGCTCCTTCATTAAATGTTTTTAAGATAAAGATAGATACTTTTTTGAAGAATAAAGGGATTAAGGGTTATGGTGTTCCGGCCGGAAAGTGGAGCTGAGTCCACAAAAGATCAGCCATGACCTCATTGAATGGTGGAGCAGGCTCGAGGGGCCAGATGGCCTACTCCTGCTCCTAGTTCTTATGTTCTGATGTTCTAAGACTGATGTTGCACTGCTGTCTTTCTCGTGCAATGTTGCAGAATTCCAGGAGAAATAATGCTTGCTAACCTACCACCTTGTTTCAGAAACTGGCGACTTGGCTAAGTTCCACCTGAACCCCAACGTTGTGCAGTATTCTGACTTAGGAGGAGCTTGATACTAACGTATTGGTTTTTAACAAAGGTGCTGAGCCCATATGAGGAAGTCATCTGGGAGTTGAATTTTGAAGGATCTTCCTTTATCTGAGTCATTCTCGGCGCCCCCATGTAGATTACAGCAGAATTCCTGGGAGATTTCAGTTATGACTAAAGCAAACTATATCATGCAAACCACATGGCTGTTTTGTCCATGTGTTCAGTCAGTCCCATCATATTTTCTCCATGATCCTTTATCCTTGATTCTGAAATTCCACCGATAACCGGACACTATCATGATTTGATGATGTCGGGTGAATGGAGACACTTGTGGAGTATAATCACTGGCATTAAGCAGTGGGTTGAATGGTCTGTTTAGGTGCTGTAAATTCAATGTAGGATTAAGGTGTAAGAGGTTCTGACCTAATTTTGCCGAAATAAATGTATTTGGATTTATAGAGTGCATGTAATATAAGTGCATATTATCAATGGCAGACTAAATTCCTACCTAATTTCCAGCCATTAAAGGTCAGGAATGCCATGACCATGCATTTAAAAATCATTAGTGGGCTTCCCTGCTGTATTGTCCCCCAATGTTAGGATTTCCTCCAGCAGGATTTACAACAGCTCTTGACAAACATGGACCTGATGAACGGTCCCTCTTGGGTGCACAGACAGGTACAGCCCCCAGTGGGGAGAGAGTCATGCCTGGGAATTGCCTCCTGGCACTGCCCCATGGCACAGCCCCCCTGACGCTGCCCCCGGCGTCAGGGCTTTGGCGGGCGGAGGGAGGCGGTGTTCCCTGGCAAGGGGGCGGGCCTGTCCATGGAGCACGGATTGTCTGGGGTGGGGGGGGGGGGGTCCGCGACCATGGCGGGGGGGGGTGGTATTTTTCTATTTTATTGTTGATTGGGGTACCCTTTATTTTCGAGAGCCATTGTTACTGACAGACGGGGCTCATTCAGAGCCCGCCCTACCACAGAGACGTCGTGGGACTCGCCTCCTGGAATTTCTTCAGCGGTGTTTGAAAATATGGCGGGAAAGCCAGCAATTCAGACAACACCCTACTTTTCCTGCGCAATTCACACTTGCAAAAATGTGGCAAAACCCCTTCCGAAGCACCTGTTTCAGGTTATGTCCTGGACATCAGAACATCAACCACAGCTTTGGCAGCTAATGCACGTCCAGCGTACCAGGCATGGGATTCTAGTCACTAAAATTTGTTTATTGCCCAACAATTCGATGCAGCATGGGCCAATGTCTCCTCTTACTGTTCTGTAAGTACTTTACATTGTGCTCTGCAAATTAACCATAATTTAATCCAAATTGATCTTTCTAATAGAACTGCATATCACATGTCAAGTGGGGTGAATATCGGGCGATCAATCTTATTTTGTGATGCCACCCAAGACCTGTAAGCCTACAAGCATAAATAACATTCCACGGGGCGGCATGTGGCACAGTGGTTAGCACTGGGACCGCTGAGGACCCGAGTTCGAATCCCGGCTCTGGGTCACTGTCCTGTGTGGAGTTTGCACATTCTCCCCGTGTCTGCGTGGGTCTCGCCCCCACAACCCAAAGATGTGCAGGCTAGGTGGATTGGCCACGCTAAATTGACCCCTTAATTGGGAGAAAAAAAATAATTGGGTGCTCTAAATTTTGAAATAAATAAATTAAAATTCTACTGCGCTGTGAAGAAATCCACTTTGGCCTAAATTATGGTTGATTTGAATTCTTGTCCCATGGATAGATGCATTTCATTTGATTACAGTTAATAAAATGGGACCAGGTCTCCTATGTCAACTTTGACAAAACAAGTGGACTTCGACTGTCATCTGCCATATTGTACTGTGGGGGAACAGGAGCACAGAATTAATGAACAATGAGGTTAAAGACATTGGTTGAGTCTGTTTGTGGTACAAAAATGTATGCATCACATCCAACAGCCAACCACAGTATTTGTACATTTTTTTTCAATGTTTACATGAATAAAAGTGTCACTGTGGACGAATACTGGCATTCCCAATACATGGTTTATTTCAGTCGGAATTATCAGGCCTTTGGGATTTTCTGTTCCCGCCGACGGTGCACCCCCGCCCACAGGTTTCCCAGCTGCGAGGACAGCAATGTGATACAGGGGTTAGCACTGCTGCCTCATGGTACCGAGGTCCCGGGTTCGATCCCGGCCCTGGGTCACTGTCCGCGTGGAGTTTGCACATTCTCCTCGTGCCTGCGTGGGTTTCGCCCCCACAACCCAAAAGATGTGCGGGGTAAGTGAATAGGCCACGCTAAATTGCCCCTTAATTGGAAAAAAGGAATTGGGTACTCTAAATTTTTTTTAAAGTAAAAGCCACCCCCATCTGCGTGGGGGTGGCTCCAATGGGAAATCTCAATGACAAGCGGCGGGAAGAGAGAATCTCGCCGCTGCCAAGAAACACATATCTGGGGGAACCGGAGAATCCACCCTGAATGATTCCTACAATGATTACTTTTTGCTCCTTAAAGCTATTCATTTGTATCTCTTTTCTGTTACCCTTCAATCAGAGAAACCTACAGGAACAAAAGGCATTTTAAAAGCACCTTTAAAATCCTCAAGGTGCCCCAAACCATTTTGCAGTCAATAAATTACTTTTGATGTGCCGTTGTTACACAGGAAATTGCAGCAGTTCAGAGATGTTGGGCGCGATTCTCCGCTCCCGCGCCGGTTAGGAGAATCGCCTGGGTCGCCAAATTTTCCCGCAATGCCGGTCCGACGCCCTCCCGCGATTCTCCCAAGCGGCGAGAATGGCCCCGTCGAGTTCCGCGCCGCGCAGGCCGGAGAATCGCCTGAGACACACAAAATGCCGATTCTCCGGCCCGGATGGGCCGAGCGGCCAGCCCAAAACGGCAGGTTCCCCCCGGCTCCGTCCACACCTGGTCGCTGCCGGCGGGAACAGCGCGGCAACGCTGGGGGGGGGGGTGCGGCCTGCGGGGGGGAGGGGGAGGGGGAGCCTGCTGGGGGGGCCTCAAATGGGGTCTGGCCCGTGATCGGTGCCCACCGATCGTCGGGCCGGCCTCTTTGAAGGAGGACCTCCTTTCTTTCGCAGCTCCGCAAGATAGAATAGAATAGAATTTTTACAGTGCAGAAGGAGGCCATTCGGCCCATCGAGTCTGCATCGGCTCTGGAAAGAGCGCCCTACCCAAGGTCCACACCTCCACCTTATCCCTATAACCCAGTAACCCCACCCTAACTAAGGGTAATTTTGGACACTATGGGCAATTTAGCATGGCCAATCCACCTAACCAGCACATCTTTGGACTGTGGGAGGAAACCGGAGCACCCGGAGGAAACCCACGCACACACGGGGAGGATGTGCAGACTCCGCACAGACAGTGACCCAAGCCGGAATCGAACCTGGGACCCTGGAGCTGTGAAGCATTTGTGCTATCCACAATGCTACCGTGCTGCCCTGATCCATCTGACATCTTCTTGCGGGGCGGACTCGGAGAGGACGGCAACCGCGCATGCGCGGGTGACGCCAGTTATGCGTCGCCGCCTTTACGCGGCGCCAAGGCCTGGCGGGCGTAAATGACACGGCGCCGCTCCTAGCCCATTATCGGGTCCTGAATCGGTCGGGATAGGGGCCGTTTCGCGCCGCCGTGAACCTCGACGGCATTCACGACGGCGCGAGCACTCTGCCTCCATTTCGGAGAATCCCGCCCATTGAGCCTACTGCTGGTGAGGTCATTTAACGAAGCAAGAGAGAAGGGACTCCTCCCCCTAACAATGTATCCGGCCTCGATTTCATTGGTCCTGAAAGGGGAGAAGAATCCAGAGCAATGCGGGTCATACAGGTCGATTTCTCTACTGAATGTGGACGCCAAACTGCTGGCTAAGATATTGGCCACAAGGATAGAGGACTGTGTCCCGGGGGTGATAGGGGAAGATCAGACGGGATTACTTTTGATGTGCCGTTGTTACACAGGAAATTGCAGCAGTTCAGAGATGTTGGGCGCGATTCTCCGCTCCCGCGCCGGTTGGGAGAATCGCCTGGGTCGCCAAATTTTCCCGCAATGCCGGTCCGACGCCCTCCCGTAATTCTCCCAAGCGGCGAGAATGGCCCCGTCGAGTTTCGCGCAGCGCAGGCCGGAGAATCGCCTGAGACACACAAAATGGCGATTCTCCGGCCCGGATGGGCCGAGCGGCCAGCCCAAAACGGCGGGTTCCCCCCGGCGCCATCCACACCTAGTCACTGCCGGCGGGAACAGCGCGGGAACGCTGGGTGGGGGGGTAGGGGCGGCCTGCGGGGGGGGGGGGGGGAGCCTGCTGGGGGGGCAGGCAACTCTAGGCCAATATTCAAAGGCTTCTAAATGTTACTATGATGCCCTCAGAAGGAGAGGAGGCGGAGGTGGTGGTAGCGATGGATGCGGAGAAGGCTTTTGATCAGGTGGAATGGAATTACCTGTGGGAGGCGCTGGGAAAGTGGAGCACCGGGTCTCGCTCTACGCAGATGACCTGCTCTTGTACATTTCGGACCCGTAGTAGGGGATGGGGGAAGTAATGCGAATTTTAGAATAATTTGGCAATTTTGGGGTATAAATTGAACATGGGGAAAAGCGAGATGTTTGCGATCCAGGCAAGAGGACAGGAGAAGAGACTGGGAGAGCTGCCGCTTAGAATGGTAGGGAAGAGCTTTCGATATCTGGGAATCCAGGTGGTCCGGGAATGGGAGGTCCTACACAAGTTAAACCTATCCCGGCTGGTAGAACAAATGGAAGGGGACTTTAAGAGATGGGACTTGCTCCCGCTGTCACTGGTGGGGAGGGTACAGACCGTGAAAGTGACGGTCCTCCCCAGATTTCTATTTGTCTTTCACTGCCTCCCCATCTTCAGCCCTAAGGCCTTTTTCAAGCGGGTGAATAAGATTATTTTGGGATTTGTGTGGGCGGGTAAAACCTCGCGAGTGAAGAAAGTGTTGCTGGAGCGCAGTCGGGGGGAGGTTGCGCTGCCGAACTTCTGCAATTACTACTGGGCGGCTAATATAGCCATGATTAGGAAGTGGGTAGTGGGGGAGGGGTCGGCATGAGAGCGGATGGAGGCGGCCTCAAGTAAAGACACCAGTTTGGGAGCACTGATAACGGCACCTCTTCCGTTCTCGCCGGCCCGATACTCCAGAAGCCCGGTGGTGGTGGCGGCTCTGAGGATCTGGGGGCAATGGAGGAGATATTAGAGGGTGGAGGGAGCATCGATTTGGACCCCGATTTGGACCAGGTGGTAGGCTAGATGGCGGGTTCCGGAGTTGGCAGAGGGCAGGAATTAGAAGGATGGGGGATCTATTTATAGACGGGAGCTTTCCCAGCTCGAAAGCTTTGGAGGATAAATTTAAATTGCCAGCAGGGAATGGTTTTAGGTATTTTCAGGTGCGAGACTTCCTGAGAAAACAGGTGCCGGCCTTTCCGCTGCTGCCGCCATGGGGGATACAGGACAGAGTAGTCTCCAGTACCTGGGTGGGAGAGGGGAAGGTATCGGATATTTAGCGGGAGCTTTCGGAGGCGGAGGAAACTCCGGTGGAGGAGCTTAAGGGCAAGTGGGAGGATGAGCTAGGAGGAGAGATAGAGGCGGGTCTATGGGCGGATGCCCTAAGCAGGATTAATACCTCCTCATCATGCGCCAGGCTTAGCCTGATACAATTAAAGGTAGTCCACACGACACACATGACAGCGGCTAGGATGAGTAAGTTCTTCGGGGTTGAGGATAGGTGTGTGGGAAGCCCAGCAAATCATGTCCACATGTTTTGGGCATGCCCAAAGCTTGGTTTTGGCAGGGTTTTGCTAAGGCAATGTCCACGGTACTAAAAACACAGGTGGTGCCGAGTCCGGAGGTAGCGTTCTTTGGAGTGTCAGAAGATCCGGAGTTCAGGGGGCGAAAGAGGCCAACATCTTGGCCTTTGCCTCCCTGGTAGCCCGGAGTCGGATCTTGTTAATGCGGAGGGACTCGAAGCCCCCGAGTGTAGAGACCTGGGTTAGTGACATGGCTGGGTTTCTCAGTCTCGAGAAAACAAAGTTCTGCTTTAAGAGGGTCAATGTTCGGGTTCATCTGCAGGTGGCAGCAGTTCGTCGACTTTCTCGGGGAAAATTAAAATGCCAGCAGATGCAGTATTCCGGGGCGGGGGGCGGGGGGGGGGGGGGGGGGGGTGCTGTTATATGGTTGAGGTGCGTGATGATTGGGCTGGGGGGGAAATGTTTATTTTACCATGTTGATGTCATTGTTTATGTTACTGTTATAAATAATTTCAAATATCTCAATAAAATATTATTAAAATAAAAGGAAATTGCAGCAGTTAACTTGCGCACAGGGAGATTCCGCAAGGAGCAGGAAAATAAGTGGTCAATTAATCTGTTTTGGTTGAAGGATAGGTAGTTGACAAAGACAAAACGCCCTACTCTGCTTCAGTGGAACATCCATCTGAACAGGCAGACAGGGCCTTAGCTCAACATCTCATTTGACAGACAGCACCTTTGACAATGTAGCACTCTGTTTGTGTTTACCTTGAATATGCACTCACAACGTCGTGTAGTCTTGACACCAACAATCAGCTGCTGCCGATTTTGAGGAGAGAATGATCCCAATGAGCTAAATTGTGTCCTTACCTGCAAGACTGAGTCGGAGTTCGCTTTCAATCAGTTTGTGCTTGTTTCCTTTATTTGCATCGCTTTTCTAAGTTTAGTCGACAAAGACCTGGTTATGGATTGTATGTCCCACAATCCAAACAGTTTCAGGCCCCCAGCATTTAACAATCCTGTTATCAGTCAGAGATTCAAGATGGCAAGCAACACCAATACCACATTACTACACTTTACACGGCTTTTTGTGGTGACAACTTAATGGAAATGAAAGGGCTTTCATTTACACATCATCTTGTCATATGGGAAGCGGTTGAGGACCCTGGTTCTGTACTCGATGGAGTTTAAAAGGATGAGGGGGGATTTTATTGAAACTTACAAAATACTGAGAGGCTCAGATAGAGTGGACACGGACATTTCCACTGGTAGGAGAGACTAGATCCCAAGGGCACAGCCTCCGACTGAAGGCACGATCCTTTGTAACTGAGATGAGGAGGAATTTCTTCAGCCAGAGGGTGGTGAATCTGTGGAACTCTTTGCCGCAGAAGGCTGTGGAGGCCAATTCACTGAGTGTCTTTAAGGCAGAGATGGATATGTTCTTGATTAATAAGGGGATCAGGGGTTACGGGGAGAAGGCAGGAGAATGGGGATGAGAAACATATCAGCCACGATCGAATGGCCGAGCAGACTCGATGGGCCGAATGGTCTAATTCTGCTCCTATATCTTATGGTCTTATCTCACAACAACCCGGAGCACTTTACGCGCAATGAGGAACTTCCCGTACCAGCCTCCCCGAACAGGCGCCGGAATGTGGCGACTTTTCACAGTAACTTCATTTGAAGCCTACTTGTGACAATAAGCGATTTTCATTTTGAAGTGGGCTCCCTTATGCAATATAAGGAATCACACAATGTGGTTGCTGTGTGTGTTGACATTTGTTTATAAGTAACTTTGGGTTCTTTGGAACATGCTGTTGATCACAAAGAGGCCCTGGCTTGACCTTTGGGCCCCGGCACAGATTCTTCAGCCTAAACTGCTGTGTTCTCAACAACTACCAAGGTCAGCGTTGTGAGCCATCTGTCTTCACTATTTTGCCTTCAGCTGCACAATGTTAGTATATCTGAGAATATACAGCCAAGAAAGAAAACTGCTAGTTTATCTACTTGGACCCAGCTGCACTTTCTATTAACTCTCTAAGATCTGCACTAATAATCTGGTATGTAATGATTTACGACATATTCAGCAAATTAGTTCCTGGATTTTCCACTGATATATATCTAATCCTCCCGACCCTTTGTCATGAAGCTAGACAGATTGAAGATTACAGCCACAATTAGACAGCACTCAACAAAAAGAGTTCTCTAGCAAAATACCTTTTCTTTTGTCCAAATTCTGTTATCTTTTATAGAAGAGGGTGTTAACCCCCCCCCCCCCCCCCGCCCGCTCCAAACCCCAACTCTCCTCCCCCTCAGAGAAACTATCACATATTTTGTATTAGGTTATTAGCCAATACAATGATTGATGATCAGTTTTGAGCTGTTCTGTTGTAATGCCTGAACAGGACAGAGCAGAGATTTCTGAAGTTTAAATTCCCTGACCCACAGATATGTGAGCTGAATCTCCAGAGCGGTGCCCCCTCACTCAAGTTAATCATGTGCTGCTTCCAATCTTGATTCCTCAAACCCATTTTAACAGCTTGTTTCATTGCTTTTAAACTTAAAATTAAGATTGCACTTGTGAAAAAATATCATTCTATTAACAACTTGTTCATGAAAACCTTTAAAATATTGTTGCTATGTTTTCTCAATGCCTTGTTTCTCATTATTTTGGGCATTGAAGTAAACAGCAATATGGTTCCTTAGATATTGTCTTTTTGATCAATTTTTTAAAAATGACTCTTCTTGTTATTAAGGCAACCGACTCTTGCTCTAACCATTTATTTTTGCGTTTTGATACTTACAAACATGGGAGAGCTAAAAATTCTTCCGGAAAGGGAATTGGCATTTGAATTGGTATCTTGACTGTTTAAGAGCTGGACGTTTTGACTAGTATTAGGTTAATCTGGACAAGACAGGTAGGGGTATGGGTTGGATACAATTGCTTATCAGCGGTTGAACGAGCTTTTGTGCGTCATTACTACAGAGTGTCTCTTTGATCTAGATAATTTGTTGAAGTATTGTATCATCCTTGAACTTGTGCCAAGATTTGCTTTGCCAGTGGAAAAATAACTTTTGCACGTCTTACAGATTTAGAGAGAATTAACTCTGTCTGAACGTTCGGACTCAATGCTCACCAGGAGATGATGGCGGTCAGAGACTGTAACCGTTTCCACTTTAAACCTTGTAACTGCTCAGTGTTGATGGCATTTTACAAAACGTAATGGAGAAATTGAGATGCAGGTCAAGGTCCAAACTGGAAATCACCACTCCCCCACCACCCACACCCTGGTTGAAAAGAATAAGGGAGGAAATGGGATGAATCAACAAATATTCAAATCAAAGAAAATAACCTCAGGACACCTCAAAGAATTTTGTACTGCCAATGAAATGTAGGCACTGTGGTAATGTGGAAAACATAAATTGCACATAATAAGATCTAATAAACAGCAATGTGATAATGGTCAGACAAACTGCCTTAGTGATGGATAAGCACTGACCAACACTCTTTCTTTCTCCAATGGGAAGTCTACACAGGGTTAGGGCCATTAGATGCAGAACTGTGACCGGCTGTTGACAGAAGGAAATAATCTGCTTCAACCTCAACCTTGCTTCCATCCCTCTCTTGGGGCTGTTTGTTAATGTCTGTCCACTACTAAAATAATCTTCAGCTCATGAACAATGGATCTGTAAATTACTTTCTCATATTTTAAGTTAATGCTTCCAAAATGGATTCCATGGCTAACACTTTGTGGCAAAATGCTCAGTTGGCTGGTCCTGATTAAGGGGAAACCAAATATAAGGATAAAAATTATGAAGATTAAGATACTATTGATACTTGCTATCCACCACCAGAGGTAGATGTTCCCAGGCTGGCTGGGGGCGATCATCTTGTGAATGGCCTGGTGCACCCTGGAATGTATCAAACTGTCACATGCGTCTTTTGTGACCATGTTTCATGGCGAGATGAGGATGGTTCCTCATTAAAATGGAATGCAATCCTTATCTACATTTAATGATGTCTTTAAGACAATCCAAAATCATTGGCTTTCATCCTACACCTACTAAATTGGTAAGTAGGTGGAAACATGCATTCTAGAAAAAAAGCCTCTGGCCAATAAAGCTATGCCATCACACAAGATCAATAGCTTGATGTTTTAAGGAGATTAGCAAATGTTGCTTATGTTAAATAGATTAGATAAGCTTGTTATTGATGAAAGACATAGTTTTCTGGTGAATGCACTCACAAATACTGATAACCCGAGCTACCAAGAATTCATTATGAATGTACACCATACACAGGCAAAAATACATACTTGTGTTTTGTAAAAGAACTCTAAGTTAAATTTATATTTTTTCTTGCTTAACTTTGCTTAAAAAGTTTTATGAATGAAATGGTGATTTTGTTATGCTGGATAATACTACCAGTATGTGTCATGGAGAGTATTTGTTGTGTTTTCTCTGCATTGTATGATGCTGTTTTAGTCAGATGGCTTTGCAAGAATTAAACAGGAATGCAACTCAGGGCAGCCAAAACTACATATCATAGCCGGAATCCCAGCGGGATTCTCTGAGCACCAAATTCTCACTGGCAGCGGTGGTGGGACAAACTCGGATCGGAGAATCCCACCCCAGATTAATTCTGTAAAGCTTTGACTTTGAGGAGATCTGGAACAGTGTTGTAGGTGTGCTCTAACCGAGGTTCCATACAAGCTGAACATAACCTTTCTGATTTTCAATTCTATTCCTCCAGAAATGAAACCCTGGTCTTGTTGTTTTATCTTCTTTTATCTTCTCTTGTAGGCTTGAACATCCTCCGAGGCCCTTGGAGACCTTTTGACCCGACCCGACCTGATCCCCGCGACCTGGAAGAAGATCGGGCCCAAACCGGACGTGAAGCCCCGACCTCGATTTGGAGCCGACCTGGACCTCGGAGCACCAAACCTGGCCTAACTACCGGCGCCAGCCCCCGGATCGCCTTGCCCAGTCCCCGGAGCTCCCAACCCGACCCTCTTATGGACTGATTTCATTAACACTACACCCTGTATGCTTCATCCGATGCCAGTGCTTTTGTAGTTACATTGTATATGTTGTGTTGCCCTATTATGTACTTTCTCTTATTCCCTTTTCTTCTCATGTACTTAATGATCTGTTGAGCTGCTCGCAGAAAAATACTTTTCACTGTACCTCGGTACACGTGACAATAAACAAATCCAATCCAATCCAATCCAATCTCCATTTGAGGTTGAGGATATGCCGTACTCTCACTTCTGCTGGTGTGAGTCTCCTTCTTCTAGGTTGCTGTAGAGCTTGTAGTAATTCCTTCTTCTTCTTCATCAGGATCTGAGTAGCAAACCCTAGTTTCTATTGGCTTTCTCATCAAGGATATTAAGATGCTGCAGTTTCTCCTTATGTTATCCTGGTCCGTCTCAAACCTCTGCGATCTTGGTTGTGGATGTTCTGAGATTGGTCCTTCTGTCTTGGACTCTAGGCATGGGACTTGGTTCTTAGACAGACTTCTTTATTAGTAGTACATGTAAACAGGTTACGGAGTAGGCATGTAGGTCCTAGATATGATTCCAATCTCTCTCTCTTGAGGGTGTAACGCATGATTGTTGAGTGTCACTGGTACATCATCATCTACATCACACAGTAGCATATTCGGGTATGATCTTTCCCGCCAACATTTTTAGGTGAGATCCACACCGGTATTCACCCACACTTAGGGCCCGATCTAACCAAACGCGTTTAGCTCAGAGCACCGAGAAACACACAATATAACGCGACTCCGATTAGATATGGGGCCTCAGCTGTGAACATACGGCTGAGGCTGGACTTAGTCCTGTTTCCTGCACTGAGGAACTCATTCACCGGAACTCCTCAGTACAGGGAGAGATCAGGACGCTATTTTTAAGTGGCGTCCTGATCTCTCGACCCCCTCCCCGTGTCGTGACCCCCGAACACCCTACATAGGCCCAACTCACCTATAAGGGGGTCCTTGCACCCCCCCCTGCACCCCACCTCACATGGCACCCCTGGGTCCGATCCCTACCAGTAAATAAAATGTCAGCTTCGCTCCTTGGTAGTGCCAGTCTAGCAGTGCCCCTTCCAGGTGGCACTGCAAGGATGCTGAGGTGGATCCAGCAGTGCCAGGGTACCACCCTGCCCAGAGGACAAGCACCTGGGGGCCTCCAATCCCCTGGGAGACCCCCACGAGTGCTGTTCCATCTGGCCCCTGTTTGTTGGGCCCAGTACTGATCGGCGCTCGCCTGAAGTCTTTGAGAGTTTTTATAATTGCCATGACTGCCCTGCGTCTAGTGGATGCTGTCTCTGCAAAAGAAAGGAACTTACTGCTGAGTGTATAAACTTCCTCAGCTCCTGAACGCAGCATTTCCACTGCTGCTAAATAAAAGGTTGACGATTGTTGCATGAAAGACAGTAGCTGCTTCAAATAAAGAACACTGTCTGATTTTTTTTGGATTCCTAGAAGTCTACCAACGTCACCACTCAACAAGGGTGTAGATGATTTGTGAATGACATAGAGTGAATCAATAATCTGCAATAATCTTGCCTTTAATCGGAAGGTTTATGACGCCTGGACTTAGTAAATTGATGTCTGATGATTAAAGGGTAATTGATTGAAGTAAATCGAGGTCATCGACTAAAATGTTAACAGCTACTCCAGTATCAAGTTTAAAAGCAGTTTTGAAGCCTCCAACTTGAACTATAACTGACCAGTCATCAGGATTAAGACAATCTACTGGCCCACGAACTCTGTAGGGTCGTTATTTTTTTGGACTTTCCACTGAGAAGAGGCCAATGGCATTGTCCGGGGAGCTGCCGGAGAGGGTGATCTCCACCATGGAGGTCAGCATGCAACACTGAGTGAGTCCCTAATGCAAAATGATGTCCCTATAGCAAATGAATCACCCCTCTCCCAAGATCTCACTACGTGTCTTGTCTTTTGTCTTGCAGGGTCACCGTTAGACCATTCTGGGATACTTTCCCGCCAGGCCGAACGGCAGAACACCACGGAGGACCAGTCTGGGGTCAATAGCGACCTCTTGGCACTGCATTCACCTGCACCCTCCACAATTGCAGAGGCTATCACCTCGGAGGGGTATTCTCACCCTGTAGTGATGCTGTTTGACCCTCGGAGGCAGGAGGGAGAGCTGGGGTAGTGGGATGGAGTGAAGGGGGGAGGGACAGGGGAGGGTGTGAGCAGCTATGGGGAAGGGGGCACTACTTGGAAGGGGGTTGGGGGGGTGGGGAGAATTTTGAGAGGTGGGGCAGGGTGGCGGAGATGCCAGTGACCAGGCCTCCCAGGTGGCAAATCTGGAGGTGATGAGGTTTTCCCGTCTGCGGCGGCGGCCCGTTGGGCGGCCTGTGGTGCCAGCCGGGCTCCATGCCCGCTTCTTCCTGCCCTTCCTCCTCATCCTCCTCATCAGAAGAGGGCTGGCATTGTTCCTTCTCCTCCAGCATGTCCCCCCAGCCCCCTCCCTCCCCCGCTGCGCGATGCTGTGCAGGACGCAGCCGGCCAATCCGATGTTAGCCACCCTCTCGAGGCTGTATTGGAGCACCCCGACGGAGAGATCCAGGCATTGGAAGTTCACCTTGAGGATGCCGATGCACAGCTGAATGATGCTCCTGGTGGCCGCATGGGCATCGTTATAGCGGCTCTCCACATCAGTCGGACACCTCCAGCCAGGCATCATTTGCCAAGAGCTCAGCAAGTAACCCTTGTTGCCCAAGAGCCAACCCCTCACCCGAAGCAGCACCGCGAAGGTGCCAGGAACCGATGAGTGCCCCAGGTGTATGCGACATGCACGTTGCCTGGGTATTGGGCACAGACGTGCATGATTTGCAGCTGATGGTCACACACCAACGGCACATTCATGGACTGGAGCCCAGGTGCATAGGGCATCTGTAACAGTGTGGATGCACCTGTGTGCGGATGTCTGAGAGATCCCAGACAGGTCCCCACTTGGCCCCTGGAAAAATCCAGAGTCATCAAAGTTCAGGGCGACCGTTCTCGACGGCGACCAGGAGCGGGTACCCTCTTCCAAACCCTCACAGTGTCAGGTGCGCCATAATCTGGTACAGGTGGTGCACGGTCTCCTTGGTTAGCGAAGTCTTTGGTGGCAGAGGAGGTCCAGCATCTCCTCAGCGGACAGGTGCTGACGGTATAACGTGCCATCGTGCGGCGCCTCCTTCGCACCTCCGCCTCGGCCTGTTGGACGGCCGGCACTCGAGCCTCACTGGCTGGACACTACTCTTCTGAGGCAGGCCCCTCTTGTGCAGGGTCCTCCCTGAGCAGGCCCCGTGCCTTCAGCCTCCATGCATCTGTAGCAGCAGCTGTGGTGAGGTAGATAGTGAGCATTCCGGGCTGTACTCCGAAATTCATTCTCTGCAGGTGGGGGAAAGAGAAGAAATGTCAGCACAATGAATATTCCATCGCCCATCCAGGTGCAACAGACTACACGGTGACCCTGAGTTGCACTTCAGATTCACCCTCCACATGTTCCCCCCAAACCCACCTCACCCCTCAGCTGTTCCCCCCGATATGTTGCCTTCCACACTGCACCCCTGTCCCCAACACTAGGTGGAACCGAGGAGCCTCCATCCTCACCACCCATCCCTGTCAACAGGGGTACCGGTGGCTGCTTCAACCCATGTCAGTGATAGGATCAGCGGCCCCTGTCCTGTCTCCCCAGTGGGGTCTACTGTGGGTGTCCACACTGGGTGGGCTGTGAGTTATCCCACCAGCAGGGTGGCACCTGGTTGTGGGGGGTGGGGGGGGGGGGGGGGTCACCGTGTGCCACCAATCACCTCCAGACTTAGAGGCTTGTGTGTGGGCAGGTCCTACAGATGGGGATGAGGCTGGGCAGTGTGCGTCTGCTGGGAGCATGGCTGCCGTGTGATGTGGGTCCTGGGTGTGACACACAGGTTACGACAAACAGTCTGGGGGCAGGATGAATGGGAGCAGGAGGGTGGTGGACAGGCAGGTCTGGGGGACGGCTGGTGGTCCTGGGGAGTGGGCTAACTGATAGTGTCACTGGTGAGGCCTTTGCCTTGAACGGGGCAGTGTGCCAGGGAGGGTGCCAAAGGCCACGGTGCAGGTGTCCATTGTGTGGTTTGAGCTCTGCTATTCCCCTGCTTCCCCTCCGGTGGGCTGAGCTTCCGATGAGTGAACTGAGGAGTGGCAGCACCTGGTGTAAATACCTACAGCAAATCGCGCCCGCATGCCTTCCACCTGAGAGGAGTGAAGCATCGCGGAGTCCCGGAGCATAGTGGGCCAAATGCTGAGTTTGCATGCTGCCGTTACTGCGGAGCACAAACCTCATTACCACCACCAGCGAGGGACCGGACCATAATGCCTAATCGGAGCCAGGCACAGGTCTCGATTTTGGCCTGAAACATCAGGAAAGGCTGACATGGTCCATGAATGAGCACAAATCTGGATGAAGGTGTTGTGCCGTGTGCCTGTATGCCACTGTAATTTAAAGGTGCGCTGTAGTTTAAGGGTTAACATATGATACTGGGCCAGCACTGGCCACGGTATGATGTACAGAGTCACATGGTAATAGACTGAGAGCGGTCACTCTGGAAGCCTACCTGCATGGCGAAACAGCTCTCCATGCATGACAGTAACCTGGGATCTGCAAATTGTTAAAGACTAACAATAAACGGTTCTCGTTTAAACATACAAGTCTCAAGCTCCTCATCATTGAGCCACTACAGCCGACATGGCATGACAACTGAAAGTACCTCCAAGAATTCAGCACTATCTCAGTATTACGCCAAAGTTCCAGGTTTGATTATGTGCCAGTCCCGAGGTAAAGCTTGGTCAATGCCTTTCCCTTAAAAGAAATAAAGCCAAATGCAGCTGGAGCACTGAGTGCACGGTTTTTGCACACTTAATGTGAAAGCACACATTCCCAAAGTACAATCTGCAAATGATGTGTACGGGGATAGGTTTTTCTCTTTCTATTTATTTAAGTTTCCATTTGCAGTGCAGTGAATTCTTCCTTTAGCTGGGTGGGTGGGCGAACTAATAGCAGTCTTTCTTCAAGTTATTGTGCTAATGGCGGTGCTTGTGGGTTGGAAAACGTGTGTCGGTTTCTATCCTTTCCACCCCCACCCCCCTACCTTCCTCCCTCCCACTAAGTTGAAATGGTTGCAACTATGTTCTCACCAAACCCTGTCGTTCACGGGACCGACAAACTTCGCAAAAGTTGAGTCGGGTAGGTTCAGTTGGGCCTTAGATAGAATTTCGCTTATCTTGGAGTCATATTTCTTAGAAAACAACGAGACTGTTGAACTGACAAGACTTCTTCATGAATCATGTGCCCCGTGAAAGAAATGAGCAAAGAGAAAAATGGCGGGGTGTTAAATTTCCATTGCCGTTCTTCGTTTTAACAGGAATTTTCATTGTTTGAGTTTGGACTTAACCTAGGTTGATTTGAAATGTCTCAAATCCAAGTAAACTAAAGCAAACCGATGATTATCAATGATGGTATTAGTGGTAGTAATAATGATTATTATTTCGCTATGCTCTTCAATGTGTTATAGGAAATGTAATTCACCAATCGGACATTTGATGCAGTAGATATTCTACAGGATATCGCTCTCAGTCGATGGTTGCTGCCAAGATCCAAGAAGTAAAAATAAACTCCAGATTGTAAAGGAATCACAGATGGAATTGATGCTTTATGTGCTGGATATTTGCAATTAAGATGAATACTTCACTGAAACTGTTATTGCCAACAGGGGAATGTGCAGTTACATACCGCCGGTATTAACAATCAAATCCATAAAAAGAAAATGATCAAACACACATTTCGCAAGCATTCAAAGCAGACTGAAAACTCAGGGAATTTTAGAGCAAGCCATGTCGCGTCATGCCAGACCTCCAGAGCATGAGGCTGGTTTTCCAATAATTGTGGAGTCTAACCTTTGGCAGCCAGAGACGGTCCAAGATGAAGATTCTCATTTTGCTGCAGTGATTTTTTTTTTGCCTGTTTCGCATATGTGAGTGGCAGCGAAGCAGCCAAGTGGATTCACAATCCTGCTAGAAACTGTTTACATCTACTTTGAAAAGGAAACAATTATTGCATGCGACCAGAAAGAAATATTGACCAATTAGAGACCTAAAAATACCACCAATTAAAATTAACTGCGTTTTATTTTTATTAATACTTGGCTTAACAGCAGAAATAACAAATAGAATAATGTTAGAAAAGTTGAGACTTAAGCTTTCATTTAATTTTATTTGACTTTTAATTTATGGAGCCACAGAATATTTACGACACTGAAGGAATGATTTGACTTTGTGTCCAAATGAAAATGATCTTGCCAAGTCACACATGCAAAAAAGTTGTTTTTTGAAGTCTGCCTTTTGGACTGTGAGTGGTTGTTAACTGTTAATTGTTATCGAATATCGCATATTGAATGCAGGCTGTTTGCTAAAAGTAAGAGTTCAAGTTTTTGCAAAAATCAGGGGTGGGATTCTCCCGTTCCCCGCTGTCCATCGATCCCGATCGGGCGGAAAATACCCCACCGGCCGAAAAATGGGATTGGCGCAGTAGGACAGACCCGTCCCCAATCTCCACAGCCGCACTGTCAGCGGCAGCGGGCTTCCTGCTCTGTGCTGCTGGGAACGTGCAAATAGCTTCTCTGTATGAATTTCAATATCATCAATGGGCTGGAGGCCCAAGGGCGGATTTGTCCAGTCCTGAGACTAAGTGTTGGCGCCGGGGCAGGATTCGTGGACTTCCACGACAGCAAAACTGGTGCCGCATCTGGATCGATTCAGCGACTGCGGAGGGGCTAGCACCAGCAGCACGTGGAACACAATCAATTCCAGTGACAAACGGTGCAGAATTCGCCGGGTCCCTGATTGTCACTCGGGAGGCTGACAAGCTGCAGCCGCACACACACATTACACTCCCCACACACACTCATCCCAGCCAACAAGATGGCACTGGTTTAGCTATAAGGAGAAGTTGAATAAACTCGGTTTGTTCTCACTGGAACGACGGAGGTTGAGGGGCGACCTGATAGAGGTCTACAAAACTATGAGGGGCATAGACCGAGTGGATAGTCAGAGACTTTTTCCCAGGGTAGAGGGGTCAATTACTAAGGGGCATAGGTTTAAGGTGAGAGGGGCAAGGTTTAGAGTAGATGTACGAGGCAAGTTTTTACACAGAGGGTAGTGGGTGCCTGGAACTCGCTGCCGGAGGAGGTGGTGGAAGCAGGGACGATAGTGACATTTAAGGGGCATCTTGACAAATACATGAATAGGATGGGAATAGAGGGATACGAATCCCGGAAGTGTAGAACATAGAATATAGAACATAGAACAGTACAGCACAGAACAGGCCCTTCGGCCCTCAATGTTGTGCCGAGCATTGTCCGAAACCAAGGTCAGGCTAACCCACTCCCTGTCATTCTGGTGTGCTCCATGTGCCTATCCAATAACTGCTTGAAAGTTCCTAAAGTGTCCGACTCCACTATCACAGCAGGCAGTCCATTCCACACCCTAACCACTCTCTGAGTAAAGAGCCTACCTCGGACATCCCTCCTATATCTCCCACCCTGAACCTTATAGTTATGCCCCCTTGTAACAGCTACATCCACCCTAGGAAATAGTCTCTGAACGTCCACTCTATCTATCCCCCTCATCATCTTATAAACCTCTATTAAGTCGCCTCTCATCCTCCTCCGCTCCAATGAGAAAAGCCCTAGCTCCCTCAACCTTTCCTCATAAGACCTACCCTCCAATCCAGGCAGCCGAGGTAGATTCCCTTACCAGCCGAGGTAGATTCTTTAGCATTGACGTCATTGTCATGGCAACAAAGAATTGTGATTTGGCGTGAAACCGGCGTCCACCATGATTTCAGCGTCAAAACCGATTCTCTGCCCAATCGCGTTTCCCGATTCCAGCTTCAGCCGATGGAGAATCCCTCCCAAATCTTCCCCCCCCCCACCATTATGCTCCACTCCACACAGCAGGAACTCCACGAGGCAGGCATGGGTGCTTGTAGTGACAAGCTCTGTCCTGGCACGACAGTCACTAAAAGGGTCAAGGGGGTTAGCTCATCTGCCCCTCTGCCACTGCTAGGCTGCAGAGGGTCCCCCAAGGATCCGGGAGTTTGGGTGGGCTTGGGCTGTGGGTAAGGTGTTGATACCTAGGACTCACCCCCGAGATCGGGGTCTGAACTGCCTCTTCCAAGTAAGTCAGATGCATTCAAGCCTGAGGGAAAGATAACTAAATAAACCTTCCGGCAGCTCTGTTTAAACCATTTATCTGCCAATCAAAAGCTAGTTGAAGGTACTCCACTGTGAAAACTGAATGTCTGCTCAAAGGATCTCAGGGGATTTCAGACCCAAGTGCTGTGGGTTTTCTGCGATGGTGCTGACACTTCAGAAAAATACAGGTTTACAATCATTGGGTGAGGAGAGGAAATGTCCACTTGACTGGAAGCTTCACTGAACTGTCTGCTTTGCTCTGAAGATGTCAGGCATGGCTGTTCAGAGTGAGAAAGCAACTTGAGGTTAAACATATCAAATACTACCAGGGATTAGGGGCTTCAGCTGTGTGAAGGGACTGGAGAAGCGGGGGGGGGGGGGGGGGGGGGGGGTGCATTCTCCTTATAGAGAAGGTTAAGAGGAGATTTGATAGTGGTGTTCAAAAACCTGGTTTTGATGGAATAAGTGAGGGGAAAATGTTTTCTGTGGCTCAGATTGAAGGTGGCTGGTAAAAGTATCATGGGCGTCATTCTCCGACCCCCTGCCGGGTCGGTGAATGGCCGTTGGCCGCCGTGAATCCCGCCCCCGCCGAAGTCTCCGGTACCGGAGATTGGGCGGGGGCGGGAATCGGGCCGCGCCGGTTGGCGGGGCCCCCCATTCAATTCTCCGGCCCGGATGGGCCGAAGTCCCGCCCAGAAATTGCCTGTCCCGCCGGCGTAAATCAAACCTGGTATTTACCGGCGGGACCAGGCGGCGTGGGCGGGCTCCGGGGTCCTGGGGGGGGGGGGCGCGGGGCGATCTGACCCCGGGGGTGCCCCCACGGTGGCCTGGCCCGCGATCGGGGCCCACCGATCCGCGGGCGGGCCTGTGCCGTGGGGGCACTCTTTCCCTTCCGCCTTCGCTATGGCCTCCACCATGGTGGAGGCGGAAGAGACTCTCCCCACTGCGCATGCGCGGGAAACTTTCAGCGGCCGCTGACGCTCCCGCGCATGCGCCGGGAAACTGTCAGCGGCCGCTGACGCTCCCCGCATGCGCCGCATTTCCGCGCCAGCTGGCGGGGAAACAAACGCCATTTCCGCCAGCTGGCGGGGCGGAAATCCCTCCGGCGTCGGCCTAGCCCCTCAATGTTGGGGCTCGGCCCCCAAAGATGCGGAGTATTCCGCACCTTTGGGCCGGCGCGATGCCCGTCTGATTGGCGCCGTCTTTGGCGCCAGTCGGCGGACATCGCGCCGTTGGGGGAGAATTTCACCCCAGAAGTGTCATCAGGAAACATTTATTTACACAGCAAGTTGTGAGCTGGAATGCACTGCCTGAAGGGTTGGCAGAATCAGATTCAACAGTTACATAAGAGAATTGGAAAAATACGTGAAGGGAAAAATTGACGCATCTTTGGAAAAGAGCTGGGCCAGGGACTAATTGGATTGCTCCATCAAGGATCTGACGTAGGCACGGTGACAGATTATTCTCTGATGCTTTGACTTCATAACTTGTGATACAGCTTAGAATATCCCCACAGATAACCATGCGTTGGGTTTCCTTCAACTTTTGCTTTGATGCACGATCAATGACCACTAAAGCGAGGTTGTAGTCCAACTGAAGGCTTTAATAAGCTAGATGTTTCCCCCAGCAGCTCAGGTACAGAATGAGGGCTGCTGGGGCGGCACAGGTCCTTATACCCCGCCTATCAGGGCGGAGCTATCATACATACTAACCAATAGCAAGCATACAGTTTTCACCAATGGTGCTTTAGCCTATCAGGTACCGTAATACCTATAATACCACATTCACCGCCTGTTAAAAAAAGAGTCCAGCGGGGGTGGTGGCCAGAAACTACAAAGCATAACAACATGATATAATTAGTTATGGAGGTACCGTAATACCTCCGTACAGTGTTTAGTAACTATTTACAAGTCTGGTAGCGATGTACATTTGATGGTTTATATTTACAGATTACAGTTAAAATGAAGCAATCAGTCGATCGGGGGCCCTGGTCGTCCTTTGTGATCGTCGGAGCTTCGGTGGAGGCTCGGGCGTTTGTGACTCCGGGAGCGTAGCTTTGATCCCCATGGCAGCTTCGTCACCCCTAGATGGCGCTGGTGGGGAAAACGGCTGACCTGGGAAGGGAGCGCCTGCGGGGGGCGTCGGTGGGTGGGACTGGTAGCTGGAATGTGCGTGGGGTTCCGGCGGGCGCCAGGTCCCGTAGGGAGACCGTATCTTGTCGGCCGTCGGGGTATGTCACGTAGGCGTGCTGGGGGTTAGCATGGAGCAGATGGACCCTCTCGACCAACGGGTCCGACTTGTGCGCCCGCACGTGTTTTCAGAGCAGGATGGGTCCGGGTGCTGCCAGCCAGGTCGGGAGCGAGGTTCCAGAGGGAAGACAAGGCCGCCGCCGTGGGGAAGACAAGGAGACGTTCATGAGGTGTCCGGTTGCTGGTGGTACAAAGCAGTGACCGGATGGAGTGGAGGGCATCCGGGAGGACTTCTTGCCAGCTGGAGACTGGGAGGTTCCTGGACCGTAGGGCCAGTAGGATGGTCTTCCAGACCATTCCGTTCTCCCTCTCTACCTGTCCGTTACCCCGGGGGTTGTAACTGGTCGTCCTGCTCGAGGCGATGCCCTTGCTGAGCAGGAATTGACGCAGTTCGTCGCTCATAAAGGAGGACCCCCTATCACTGTGTATGTAAGCGGGGAACCCGAACAGTGCAAAGATGCTATGGAGGGCCTTGATGACGTTGGTTGCGGTCATGTCGGGGCAGGGGATGGCGAATGGGAACCGAGAGTACTCGTCAATCACGTTCAGGAAGTACGTGTAGCGGTCGGTGGAGGGGAGGGGGCCTTTGAAGTCCATGCTGAGGCGTTCAAAGGGACGGGAAGCCTTTATCAGGTGCGCTTTCTCTGGCCTGTAGAAATGTGGTTTGCACTCTGTGCAGATTTGGCAGTCTCTGGTGTCTGTCCTGACCTCCCCGATGGAGTAGGGCAGGTTGCGGGTTTGACAAAATGGAAAAAGTGAGTGACCCCCGGGTGGCAGAGGTCCTCGTGGAGGGCTCGGAGGCGGTCCACTTGTGCGCTGGCACATGTGCCGCGGGACAGGGCGTCAGGAGGCTCATTTAGCTTCCCGGGACGATACAAGATCGCGTAGTTGTAGGTGGAGAGTTTGATCCTCCACCGCAAGATCTTGTCGTTTTTTATCTTTCCCCGCTGTGCATTATCGAACATGAAAGCAACCGACCGTTGGTCAGTGAGGAGAGTGAATCTCCTGCCGGCCAGGTAATGCCTCCAATGTCGCACAACTTCTACTATGGCCTGGGCCTCCTTTTCGACTGAGGAGTAGCGGATTTCGGAAGCATGGAGGGTACGGGAGAAGGCCACGGGTCTGCCCGTTTGGTTGAGGGTGGCCGCCAGAGCTACGTCGGATGCATCGCTCTCGACCTGGAAGGGGAGGGACTCGTCGATGGCGTGCATCGTGGCCTTTGCAATGTCTGCTTTGATGTGGCTGAAGGCCTGGCGGGCCTCTATCGACAGGGGAAAAACTGTGGATTGGATCAGGAGACGGGCCTTGTCCGCATAGTTGGTGACCCACTGAGTGTAGTGGCTAAGAATCCCGAGGCAGCGTTTCAGGGCCTTGGAGCAGTGAGGGAGGGGGAACTCCATAAGAGGGTGCATGCGTTCAGGGTCGGGGCCTATAACTTCATTTCGCACTACGTAGCCGAGGATGGCTAGACGGTCGGTGCTAAACACACATTTATCCTTATTGTATGTAAGGTTAAGGATTTTAGCGTTCTGGAGAAATTTTCGGAGGTTGGTGTCGTGGTCCTGCTGGTCGTGGCCGCAGATGGTGACATTATCGAGATACGGGAATGTTGCCCGTAAACCGTACCGGTCAACCATTTGGTCCATTTTGCGCTGGAAGACTGAGACCCCGTTGGTGGCACCGAAGGGAACCCTAAAGAAGTGATAGAGCCGCCCATCTGCCTCGAAGGCAGTGTATTTGCGGTCACTAGTGCGGATGGGGAGCTGGTGGTAGGCAGACTTGAGATCCACCGTGGAGAAGACCTTATAATGCACGATCCTGTTTACCAGGTCGGTTATGCGGGGGAGAGGGTACGTGTCATAGATAGAATTTGTCATAGAATTTACAGTACAGAAGGAGGCCATTCGGCCCATCGAGTCTGCACCGGCTCTTGGAAAGAGCACCCTACCCAAGGTCAACACCGCCACCCTATCCCCATAACCCAGTAACCCCACCCAACCCAACACTAAGGGCAATTTTGGACACTAAGGGCAATTCATCATGGCCAATCCACCTAACCCGCACATCTTTGGACTGTGGGAGGAAACCGGAGCACCAGGAGGAAACCCACGCACACACGGGGAGGATGTGCAAACTCCGCACAGACAGTGACCCAAGCCAGAATCGAACCTGGGACCCTGCAGCTGTGAAGCAATTGTGCTATCCACAAGGCTACCGTGCTGCCCCTTGTCCAGCTGCGTAAACCTGTTGATGGTCTGACTGTAGTCGATGACCATCCTATGCTTCTCCCCGGTCTTTACCACCACTACTTGAGCTCTCCAGGGGCCGCACGGAGCCCATGGAGAAGTCTGTGGTTGCGGTCCGCATTCGCCGCTGGAGACTGCGGTCACCGCTCGGGCCTGGCATACCCCCACGAAATGGCCCTTTTTGCCGCATCCCTTGCAGGTGGATGCGCGGGCTGGGCAGCACTGGCGGGGGTGCTTGGCCTGCCTGCAAAATTAGCAGCGGGACCCCCCGGGGTTGCCAGGCTGCCTTGCAGCGCAGGCCTGTGGGGGAATGGGGGAAGTCTCGGGGTCGGCCGCGGAGGGGTTCCACGCTGCCCAGGGGCCTGCCGGGCGGTCGGGAGCGTAACCGCGGGTGTTCCTGGAGTCCACGTCCATAGAGCCTGCAAGGGCCCGTGCCTCCCTGAGACACAGGATATCCTTTTCTAACAGGCGTTGCCGAATTTGTGAGGATAGCATACCTGCTACGAAAGCGTCCCGGACTAAGAGTTCCGTGTGTTCGCTCGCCGAAACTTGCGGGCAGCCGCAGCTTCTGCCCAACACCAGGAGTACGCGGTAGAATTCCTCCAGCGATTCCCCAGGGGTTTGTCGCCTTGTTGCAAGCAGGTGCCGGGCATAGACTTGGTTTACCGGGCGAATATAGTGTCCTTTTAGCAGCTCTATTGCTGCATCGAAGTCTTCCGCTTCCTCGATGAGGGTGTAAATCTCCGGGCTCACCCTTGAATGCAGGACTTGCAGTTTCTGCTCTCCCGTGGGTGCGTTTTCGGTCATCTCGAGATACCCTTTAAAACACGCCAGCCAGTGCTTAAAGATTGCCGCTGAGTTCGCCGCGTGGGGGCTGAGTTGCAGACACTCCGGCTTGATTCGGAGCCCCATCCTTTCTTCTTAAAAAATACTAGCTTATTAAATTGATGCACGATCAATGACCACTAAAACGAGGTTGTAGTCCAACTGAAGGCTTTAATAAGCTAGATGTTTCCCCCAGCAGCTCAGGTACAGAATGAGGGCCGCTGGGGTGGCACGGGTTCTTATACCCCGCCTATCAGTGGGGAGCTACATTCTACCAATAGCAAGCATACAGTTTCCACCAATGGTGCTTTAGCCAATCAGGTACCGTAATACCTATAATACCACATGCTTGTAGAGAGTTGAAAAGCTGTTTGCTCAGCAATCGGACGTCTCTCTGTCATGGGGACAAGAATTATTTAATGTTGTTATTAGAGGAGAAGTTGGTCTAAGCGTTGGTAGCCTGACAGAGAGTGAAGTAAATGACTTGTTGGTGAGAAGAGGAATATGGCTCTCCGGGAAGCAAAATGGAAGGGAGGGAGGAAAGTCTCATAGAAACCTAGAAAAATTCTAACAGGATTAGGCAGGGTAGATGCATGAAGGATGTTCCCAATTGTGGTTGTGTCCAGAACCAAAAAAAGGGCGGCATGGTAGCACAGTGGCTAGCACTGTTGCTTCACAGCTCCAGTATCCCAGGTTCGATTCCCCTCTGGGTCACTGTCTGTGCGGAGTCTGCACGTTCTCCCCTTGTCTGCGTGGGTTTCCTCCGGGTGCTCCGGTTTCCTCCCACAGTCCAAAGATGTGCAAGTTAGGTGGACTAACCATGGTAAATTGCCCTTAGTGTCCAAAATGGTTAGGTGGGGCTACTGGTTTATAGGGATCGGGTGGTGGCGTGGGCTTAGGTAGGGTGCTCTTTCAAGGGCTGGTGTGGACTAGATGGGCCGAATGGCCTCCTTCTGCCCTGTAAATTCTCTGATTCTGTGATTCCAAAAGCAGCCGGAATTCTCCAGCCATTGGGATTCACTGTTCCCACTGGCAGCGCCCTCCTGCCCGGGGGTTTCCCGACCGCGTGGGGTGGCTTCAATGGGAAATCCCATTGACAAGTGGCAGGAGTAGAGAATCCCGCCGCCAACGAATGGCGCGCCCCCAAGAAACACGCGGCTGGATGACGGGAGAATCCAGTCGGGTGCTGGAATAGTACAAAGCAAGGAAATGAAGGACAATGGTTCGGCAGTGAACAGAATCAGTGGGCGCAATTAAACGGAAAAGTTTCTAAGTATGGTAGCAAGAGAGAATTACCAGGTGCTTCCCATTGGCCGGCCCGGCGAGACCGCTATCTATTGCCAGTTAGGGTCGGTAATGATGCCCCACGGGCTTCATGTCGGATAAGACTGTGCCGCCAGCCGATTCACCTGGACTGCATCTGGCACCTCCCCGCTAACGAGGCGGAGCAGCCCTTAAACCGATCCCGCAGGGCAAACCCCAGACAGCTCACAGCCATGCCACTGCGCAGACCAGCCCCACGGTTCAGGGATGCCAACCAGGCCAGACTGCTGGAGGCGGCGGAGTCCAGACAGGAACCCTGTTCCCCCGAGGGGGTCGGAGGGTCAGCCACAGGATAGCCAGTGCCGCCTGGGAGGCAGTGGCAGCGGCTGTCAGCTTGGGGAGTGTTACCAGGTGGACCGCCACCAGAAAGGCAAAAAAGCTCAATGACCTCCACGCGGCCGCGCAGGTGAGGTGGTATCGGCCCCCCCGGCAGCGGTCCCACTGCCACCTCCAGCCACCCCACCTCCACCCCTGGCAACCCTGCTGTTGGCACCGCATTCCCCCCCCCCACAGCACAATGCCACACCTGTGCCCCAGTACACTGTGGCACCCACCAACCCATCCTACCCATTACCAGCAATGGTTCCCCGCCATTGCCCCTCTGCGATGCAGGAAGCATGCGGCTCACAATGTCCTCTCTCTGTCCGCGCAGGAGGAGTTGGCCCATAACAGACGGGAAGGAACCCAGACAGGCGGCAGGGTGCCAGGCATCAGAGTCCTCACCCACTACGAGGAACAGGCCCTGGAGGCTGCGGCGGTGACCGAGGACAGAGCGGTCACTAACGTCGAGATTGGCCTGAGCCGCAGAGGTGAGCACCCACCAGCCACCACCCAGATGACCTGTCACACGTGTGTTGTCCATGCCAGATGTAATGATCCTTCCCTCCCACTGACCACGTGTCCAATCTCCAGCAGGATCTCCACCTGACGGTGCCGGCCCATCGGGGGTGGCCCCCACCCCACCGTCCAAGAGAACGCAAAGAGGAAAGTTCCAGGGACGCCACCTTTGAGAAATCAGCTGTCACCCCCACCCTCCACCAGCGCAGAGGTGGGTGAAAGTAGTGGACAGGTTTCTGGGGCAGAATCCGGTGAGCACCTCACAGAAGCTGATTCACATCAGTTGGAGGTGAGAACATCCAGGGCAGACAGCAGTCAGAGGTCTGCTGCATCCCAGGACCCAGCTGGATCTCAGTCCGATATCGAGCCTCTGGACCGGGTTCTCCTGGAGCTGATACAGATGCGAGGGTGCGGCCCTGAGATTCAGACGGGGCTGTCAGCGACACTCCACCGGATCCATAGCGGATTGGAGGAGCCCCAAGAGCTAGGGGCACAGGAGATAATGCCAGCAAAGCATGGCGTGGCACTGAGGGTCTCCCGAGCATGTCCCAGTCGCTGAGGACCGTGTCCCAGTCTCAGGTGGGCATTGCCAAGGTGCTCCCGAGCATGTCCCAGTCGCTGAGGACCATGTCCCAGTCTCAGGTGGGCATTGCCAAGGTGCTCCCGAGCATGTCCCAGTCGCTGAGGACCGTGTCCCAGTCTCAGGTGGGCATTGCCAAGGTGCTCCCGAGCATGTCCCAGTCGCTGAGGACCATGTCCCAGTCTCAGGTGGGCATTGCCAAGGTGCTCCCGAGCATGTCCCAGTCGCTGAGGACCATGTCCCAGTCTCAGGCGGGCATTGCCAAGGTGCTCCCGAGCATGTCCCAGTCGCTGAGGACCGTGTCCCAGTCTCACCTGGACCTTGCCGAGGCGCTGCAGAGCGTGACCCTCTCATGTAGAAACTGAGAAAATAGGAGCAGGAGGCCATTCGGCCCTTCGAGCCTGCTCCGCCATTCATTAGGATCTTGGCTGATCATCCAACTCAATAGCCTAATTCTGCTTTTCCCCTTCCTTTGATCCCCTTCGCCCTAAGTTCTGTATCGAGCTGCTTCTTGAAAACATGCAATGTTTTGGCCTCAACCACTTCCTGTGGTAACGAATTCCACAGGCTCGCTAATATCTGGGTGAAGAAACTTCTCCTCACCTCTGCCCTAAATGGTCTACCCCGTATTCTCAGACTGTGACCCCTGGTTCTGGACACACCCACCATCAGGAATATCCTCCGTACTAGCCTCGTTAGCCAGGGCCTCAGTGGGTACCACTTATCCCCCAAGAGCCAACGGTTATCCTGGGGTGTGCCTTGAAGACACCGGGGACCTCCGACTGCCCCAGGATGTCAGTGTGGTTCACACTCCCTGAGAAGTGTGCACACACGTGCATGGTCTCGAGGTGGTCGTCGTATACAAGTTGAACGTTCAGGGAGTGGAATCCCTTTCTGTTAACTAAGGGCACTCCCAGATGGCCCAGTGAGCGCAAGGCGACCTGCGTGCCATCTGTTGCCCGTTGGACCGGGACCTTCAGGTGATTGAGGAGAATCCTTCTGCTCGGACACCTTGATGTGCTTAGTCCAGGACAAAGGCAATATAGTCAGCTGCCCGGGCAAACAGGGCACCTGTGACTTCACGGATGCACCTGTGGGCTGTTGGTTGAGATATGCCACACAAGTCCCCGCTCGAGCCCTGGAATCAACGTGAGGCATAAAAGCTCAGGGCTACAGTGACCTTGATGGCCACCGGGAGGGAGTGGCCCCCTCCTCCATGCGGTACCAAGTCGGCTAGGGCACAGGTGCTTCCTGCAGCACACGCTGTCCGACATCTCATCGAATGACCAGCGACACCTGTACACTCGGGGCCGATGGCAACTTCCCCCTCTGGGTCCCTCCCTCGCCTGATGGGTGGCCGGGTTCTCGAGGTGTAGAGCGGGGTCCTGCTGCCTCGATCGTCTGTCGATGTTGCTGCCGCTGCCTTCTCCGACATCTGCCCACCTGGACTGCCACCCCCACCGTGAGGGCAACTGCTGCGGGATCCACAATATCATCCATAATGTGATATCTAAGGGATTGGAGAGGGCGAGAGACCGACAATCAGTTATGGCTTCCACCCGGGACCCTCAAAACCCCCAAGCCTCCCCCACCATTACGCTTCCCACCTTCTCTAACGAGCCGATTGTGCTGTGGGACCCCGCCCTGCACACGCATCCCCGCCCAAAGCAGGGGGCCCTGGACCCCAGACCCCGGAATCCGCTGGGAACATGACCTGGACCGGGCGCAGGTGACCTGGACCTGGCGCAGGTTCCCTGCCCAATCCACACACCCTCTCTTTGGTCGCGGGAATGTCCCGAGTGCTGAGGCCCAGCCCCAGGATGTATGGTTGTTGGCTGCTGCCTCTGTGATGTCGATGTCTCCAGTGTCCAGGGTCTCAGTCTGATTGGGATGCCAGGCAGTAACACTCGCCTGCACATGGCACGGCTACCCACGGGAATCCACTTGGGAGCTGTGATGTGCTCACACAACAAACACTGCCAAGTCCCTCTTCGTGATAGCCTTCAGCTGTGTGGTCAGAGGCCGCTATGGTCAGTGGGAGTTAAAATGACCTTCACCATATTACCACGGACTGGGGTTCCTGTGGGTGTTTGGTGTGGGTAGCAGTTGACGTTGTCCCGGGTATGGGTATTCACAACCCGGGGAGTGCATGTTGGATCAGCGGGTGCTGAGTCCCTCGCCCCTCCCAGCCCAGGGGTGATCCCCCACCAATGACGGCCAACCCCCACCCCCACCATGCCTGCAACCCCCCCCCCTCCCCCAGGGCTCCCCCACCTGCCCCGAGCACTGGAGCGGTGACCCCGGTGCCCCTGGGTAGATTGCCTGATTTCCAAGATGACTACTCACCCCCTCCGATCCCCACAGCAGCTATTTCGCTAGCTTCACATTTTTAAATAGGTGCGCTAAAAGGCACCCGCGTGACCGCTCGCTGGGGAGCCGGTTAGATCACGGGAGGCCGTGAGAAAGGGGGTCCTTGGAAATTAGCCTTAATTGGTGATTATTGGTTTCTCGCTACGCTGTGGCGGAATCCGATGTCACCAACGAGAGCGAGCCGGTTAGATCGGAAACTGCTGGGCGTCCGGCGCGGTTCCCGATTTCAGCCTCTGCCGCGGTCTAACCCACTCGCTCGGCTTCGCACCCGGCGTGACGCAGTCAATGGATCGCGCCCAGTGGCGGCATCATCACAATCATCAAAATAAAGCTCAGAGGCCAGGGAGGGGCCTTTTCTTTAAAGTAGAAACACTTTGAGATGTGAGATTCTGGATAAGAGATTCCGTGGTCCCGCTAACAATGCACCCCCGCCCGCCGGTTTGCCCGCAGCGTGGGGTGGGAATGGGAATTCCCATGGACTGCGGCGGCAACAAAGAAACCCGCTGGTAGCGAATGGCGCGCCGCCTCCCGCTGCCGAGAAGCACGAGGCGGGGGGACCGGTAAATCCCGTCCACTGGCTTCAGGAGTGTGGGGAAGGGGTGGGAAGATAAATTGTGAAAAAATACCTTTTGCTCGGGAACTCTGGAGAAAACGGAGACGTGAACTGAAGAGTTCGCCAGGCAGAATGCGAGGTATGCCTGATGTCTGCTTTTTCAGTAGCCTGGGGAATGCAAGCTGGGTGATCCAGTGGTCATTGGGTCAAACATGTGAGATAGTTGGTAAATCGGACTGTAAGAATGCAAGGTTAAGACAAATGTGGCACGAGTGCTTCTGGTGGCAGAAACATTTTGTTCCTGCCTAATCTGAGCAATTGATATTTACAGCAACAATGCATGTACAGAACACTGGTTTGCAAACACTTTTGTGGCGTGGTTGCATTCTGAACATTCCCAGGGGCTCCTTGTAAATTCCAAGCAACTCTGATCGTGTGAACTACGTAAAGCAGATCAGCGATGTCATTGCAGAAAGTCTGTTTCAATAGTGGCAACAATGCTGCTGCCTAGAGGCAGAATGTTAACCTAATTTTCCCAGTGGGAAGCTGAAGGGATCAGATGGGATTAATGTCGGTTCCATGCTATCAGAGTTCAGTTAAAGTTAACGTCAATATGACAATGTCAACCACGAGAGAAAATGAAAGATCTGAAGACACACAAAGGTCTGATGATCTCCTGGAGATCTTTACTGTAGAGTCTGGTGTTTAAACGTCCATGGCTACTGAATAATGTCTACAAATATAAAGTCACACGTTACATAAATACGATGAAGTAATATTAATGGCTCCCTACACTCCTCCAGGCTGACCTGGGAAAATTAGGTTAACATTCTGCCTCTAGGCAGCAGCATTGTTGCCACTATTGAAACAGACTTTCTGCAAAGACATCGCTGATCTGCTTTACGTAGTTCACACGATCAGAGTTGCTTGGAATTTACAAGGAGCCCCTGGGAATGTTCAGAATGCAACCACGCCACAAAAGTGTTTGCAAACCAGTGTTCTGTACATGCATTGTTGCTGTAAATATCAATTGCTCAGATTAGGCAGGAACAAAATGTTTCTGCCACCAGAAGCACTCGTGCCACATTTGTCTTAACCTTGCATTCTTACAGTCCGATTTACCAACTATCTCACATGTTTGACCCAATGTCACACCACGTTCCTCCCACCCTGACCCTGCCAGCGACCCTGTCACCCTTTCTCCTGCCCGTCCCTTGATCCATCCTGATCTAGGCTGGGACGCACAATTCCACTTGCGGATTTAACAAAAACTGGACCAGATATTCAAAATCCATAAATTTTCTATATATTTCAATATTTCATAATAACCCTGAGCGTACGTATTGTCACATATGCATTTATTTAGGACCAACTACATACCTATATACATACATTATATGTTAAACTTTTTTTTCTTCTTTTCTTAAAATAAATTTAGAATACCCAATTCATTTTTTCCAATTAAGGGGCAATTTAGCGTGGCCAATCCACCTATCCTGGATATCTTTTTGGGTTGTGGGGGTGAAACCCACGCAAACACGGGGAGAATGTGCAAACGCCACATGGACAGTGACCCAGAGCTGGGATCAAACCTGGGACTTCGGCGCCGTGAGGCAGCAGTGCTAACCACTGCGCCACCGTGCTGCCCATAACATATCAAACTTAATCCAAAAGCACGTTACAGAGATAAAGCTAGACAGCAATTATTTGCAGCGAGGAGTTGGAATAGGCGACAGAATCATAGAATTTACAGTGCAGAAGGAGGCCATTCGGCCCATCGAGTCTGCACCGGCCCTTGGAAAGAGCACCACACTTAAGCCCACGCCTCCACCCTAGCTCCGTAACCCAGTAACCCGACCTCGCCTTTTGGACACTAAGGGCAATTTATCATGGCCAATCCACCTAACCTGCACATCTTTGGGCTGTGGGAGGAAACCGGAGCACCCGGAGGAAACACACGCAGACACGAGGAGAAAGTGCAAACTCTCCACAGCCAGTCACCCGAGGCCGGAATTGAACCCGGGTCCCTGGCGCTGTGAAGATGCGGTGCTAACCACTGTGCTACCATGCCACCCATAAGAAGGGCACAGTGTGGGGTTTTTTGAAGGAAGTTACATACAAGAAGCTAAAAGGAAATCTTTCATGATGGTGAGGCCGAGGCGACTATTGGCTGTCTGACACCAGAGGCTGGACTTTCTGGCGCTTCCTGGCAGCGGGATCTTTTGGTGCCGTCCGAGGTGACCCCTCCTGGCGGATTCCCTGCCGCTGGGACAGGATGAGCCACGCAAAATGCCAGAAATATTGGTCGGACCAGAAGATTCCACCAGCGGCCAATGGCGTATGCATCTGTCGCTGGAAAAGACGCTGCCTGGGGCTGGAAAATCCCACCCTTGGGCTCGAAAGACGGGCATAATAAAGGCCACACTCTGAAGAAATGTTCCCTCCGATGTTCCTCTGTTGTATACAACATATTAGTTGCACTGCAAAGTCCCTTTAAGGTTGCCGCGTGGTGCCCGTGCGTCGCATTGACGCCGTTTTCGAGGTGATGGAGCATCTCGATTTGGCGTCAAACCAGCCGCGATTTCGGCGTCGGCCAGCGGAGAATCTCGCCCGCAGTCTTTATGATAGCTAGAACACGAGATTTAAAGCTCAGCTCTGGGTAAAACAAAATACACACATTACACACCGGATAAAGCAATAACTATTCTGAAGCTTACCCAGCTGTAACTTTCTGCAGATGATCTGTTGATTAAAGAGGATTGTTTGGGGGAAATTTGCAATGTACATACCCAGAATTGAGCAGCAGAAATGTTATAATTGATTTTAAAAAAAATTTAGAGTACCCAATTATTTTTTTTCCAATTAAGGGGCAATTTAGCGTGGCCAATCCACCTGCCCTGCACATCTTTGGGTTGTGGGGGTGAAACCCACACAGACACGGGGAGAATGTGCAAACTCCACACGGACAGTGACCCAGAGCCGGGATTCGAACCTGGGACCTCAGCACCGCAGTCCCAGTGCTAACCACTGAGCCACATGCTGCCCGTTAAATTGATTTTTCACTGAATTCCTGATAAGCAAATGATTTCTGATAGACACATTACTCCTTTAACAGGAACTGATTGGTTAATAGTGGCCAACAAGACCGGTGAGCTCTGTGGAATCATATTTAACTTGCTGTTGGACATCATCGGGCGGGATTCTCCGCAATCGGCGCGATGTCCGCCGACCGGCGCCAAACACGGCGCGAATCAGTCCGGCATCGCGCCGCCCCAAAGGTGCGAAATTCTCCGCATCTTATGGGGCCGAGCCCTCACCTTGAGGGGCTAGACCCACGCCGAAGTGACTTCCGCCCCGCCGGCTGGCGGGAAAGGCCTTTGGCGCCCCGCCAGCTGGCACGGAAATGACATTGCCGGGCGGCGCATGCGCGGGAGCGTCAGCGGCCGCTCACAGCATCCCCGCGCAAGCGCAGTGGAGGGGGTCTCTTCCGCCTCCGCCATGGTGGAGACCGTGGTGAAGGCAGAAGGAAAAGAGTGCCCCCACGGCACAGGCCCGCCCGCGGATCGGTGGGCCCCGATCGCGGGCCAGGCCACCGTGGGGGCACCCCCCGGGGCCAGATCGCTCCGCGCCCCCCCCAGGACCCCAGAGCCTGCCCGCGCCGCATTGTCCCGCCGTTCAAAAGGTGGTTCAATCCACGCCGGCTGGCGTGGGTTGACAGCGGCGGGACTTTGGCCCATCGCGGACCGGAGAATCGCAGGGGGTGGGCCCGCCGACCAACGCGATTCCGCCGACCGGCGCGGCGCGATTCCCACCCCTGCCGAATCTCCGGTGGCGGAGAATTCGGGGCACGGCGGGGGCGGGGTTCACGCCGGCCCCCGGCGATTCTCCGACCCGGTGGGGGTTGGAGAATCGCACCCATCACATCTAAACATTGCGACAACACAGAAACATCCTTAAAAAAGATGTTAAGAGTTCAGGGATACCGGTGCACTTAACCCATGTTTGAAACCCTGCTTTTCTATTTTCGATTGGAGGTCAGTATTTGAGCTACAGATTAATCCTAAAATCCAATGAAACACTAACATGCCACTCACTCACTCACACTCTTTATACAAGAATGTCAACATATTGCCGAACTATGTAGATTTGGCTTGTAGCAAAACTATATAAAGTAATGACAGTAACTTATTCTTTAGCCAGGGCTTTTCTCTTCCAATCGTGTTGGATGATGTTGGCAATAGGAGCAGACAATATCGCGAAGACTGCAAAGCCCCCGGATTTACCTGCAGATACGGAATGAGAATTGCCGGGTCCGTTACCGGTATGTGTACGGCGGCGACCTACGGCGGGCGTGATGTACAACATGGCACCGGCCACGTGCGGACCCAGCCTGCCAGATAGTGCCCCCTTGTAACCCCCCTCGCCATCCGGGGCCATCCCCCACAGGTCCCCCTAGCCCCCACTGAAGCCGCCCCACCCCCAGCGGAACAGCTCCCCCCCCCGCCGACTGTGGCGGGGCTGGACACAGTCCGCAGCCGTCACAAGAGATCCCTAAAAAATAAGAGGACATGTGTCCGATGCCGTCGGGAAGTCAGCCCATTGGGGGCGGAGCATCGGGAGGGCCTGAGGTGCAGTGCTGACGCCGTCCCAATGGTATGCGCCGTACTCAGCAATTACGCTGTTTTTGAGGGGGCGAGGATCTGAAGAACGGTGGCACCCCTAATTTCGGCGTAAAAACGGTTTCTCCGGTCAATCACCGAACGCGATTTCAGTGTCGGCAATCGAAGAATCCCGCCCAACATTATTAAACGGCACTCGCGTTAGATAGGGGGCCTCAGCGGGGAACGCATTGCCGAGGCCGCACATCGGCCCGTTTACTGCTCAGCTCGCTGGAACTCCTCAGTGTAACGGGAGAGTCCCCAAAGCGAACCCTGACCCCCCGAAGCCCCAACATACTATTGGAGGGTCCCCATGCCCCCCCTCTGCACCGCACAACACTTGTGCAGGGCACCCCTGACACCGATCACCACCATGCAAAAAATGACAGCTTGGCAGTGCTACCTGAGCACTTTGGCAGTGCCAGTCTGGCACCCAGTTGGCACTGCCACAGTGCCCAGGTGACACCCGCAGTGCCAGGTACCACCAGGTACCCAAAGTGCATACTCCTGGGGGCCTCCAATCCCCTGGGAGACCCCCACGAGTGCCTTCCATCTGGTCCCCATTTGTGGAGACCAGCGCTGAAGGCGCTCGGCCAAGGTACCCGAGGCAAAGGGATCCCAACGTCTCAGTTACCTCGGCAATATGCACATTAATGTGAGACTAACTGTCTCGCTCTAATATGCATTTTTGTCTAAAAGCGATACCACCCGTAATCTCTAACGCGAGATCACGTTAGATTTTGTGAAGCGTTGCGAGCCGGGTAGATCCCGGGAGCGGGGTCGCCTGGCTTCTATCGCCAACGCTGCACCGTGGCGAGCTGCTTTTCGGGCGCAGTGTGGCCATGCGATCGGGCCCAACATCTCTTCTTCATGGAGGAGTCTGTGGCTGAGGAATACAAAAAGTGTCAGATCTCTGAGTTCCTTTAAACAGAAATGTTCGTCCTGCCTTTCTCTCATTGTAACTAAGTAAGAAACGTTGCAGCTTTATTCCTGTAATTTTCCGGCCAGCTTCCCATGTCAAAACGATTAACCTACCAGCCTCAGAATGTGGGACTGTGGTAGGTAAATGAGAACCACAGATCGCTTGTGTAAACGAATGCAGACATTTAATACAACACAGATCGAATAATGGCCAAAGGAAAAAAATGTAAAGTTCTTCAGAAAGACAATTTTCCACATGATATCGATGCTATCAAACAAATGAAAACACGCTAAGGCACAATATTTGCTCACTGCCTGATATTTTGTGTAGCTTACAATTTTTTTTAGGTTTTAGTTTGATTCCCAGTCATGACAATGTATAACGAAGCAAAAAGGCTGGCAGGAGATTGTCTTGTTTCACACGAGGACTCTTGATGAAGGAGGCTCGTGCAATTACATTCAACCCTGTGCCTGTAAATTTCACTTTTGCTCCTTTGAAATGATTACTTTTGAAACAAACTACATTTCTTACAAAAAATAGTCAAGTGAAAATACCGCTTGCGTGTGTTCTGCAAATTCAGATTGCTTCACTCATTCGATTTCATAACCAATCTTTTAATGTGATTCATGGTGTTTTAAGATTACAATATATTTTATTACCATAGGTCGCAGCTTATAAGCCTCAAAATCCTACCAAAAACAGGGGTTAAATATGAACTGCCTCTTGTGGCGAGAGAAGGGAGCAAACGTTTCAAGTATGGATGATTCTTTGTCAAAACACCAAAGTCAGGGCGGGGTTCTCCGTCGGCTCAGTCCTGGGGCGGGATTCTCTGACCCCCTGCTGGGTCGGAGAATCGCCGGGGGCTGGCGTGAATCCCGCCCCCGCCGGTTGCCGAATTCTCCGGCACCGGATATTCGGCGGGAGCGGGAATCGCGCCGCGCCGATGGTGCCCCCCCGGCGATTCTCCGGCCCACATGGGCCGAAGTCCCGCTGCTGGAATGCCTGTCCCGCCGGCGTGGATTAAACCACCTACCTTACCGGCGGGACAAGGCGGCGCGGGCGGGCTCTGGGGTCCTGGGGGGGGCGCGGGGCGATCTGGCCCCAGGGGGTGCCCCCACGGTGGCCTGGCCCGCGATCGGGGCCCACTGATCCGCGGGCGGGCCTGTGCCGTGGGGGCACTCTTTCCCTTCTGCATTCGCCACGGTCTCCACCATGGTGGAGGCGGAAGAGACCCCCTCCACAGCGCATGCGCGGGGATGATTCCACTGGGGGTGTGAATATTTGCGCTGGCGAAGGGCCCGGGTGACAGCTGTGATGCCTCCTCGATACTTGTTTCCGAATTGTCTTCCCCGGGGCTGCTCACGTCTGCGGTGTCCAGAGGGCAAGAGGACTCCCTGGGCTGGGTGACTGATTGACCGACAAGGGGCAGGAGATGGCATTGGTGCATCACAGAGACAAACATCCCACCTCTACTGCACACCAATCAGAGTTTGGTCGGGTCTCCCTCGGAGAATCTTGGTGCTGGTTTCCTGCAGCCATCCCCCTGACTGGATTTGGAACAAGTGCTGAGGGGGTGTTTATATGGAGAGTCTCACTGATTACAGAGATTAAGTCGCCTGGGGCGAGCGAGTTGCGGCAGGCTGCCACGAGCACGGCATGATTCACGTGGGTGAAAAAGTTTATTAAAGAGGGCTCAATATTCCATGCGAATTCCCATGGGTGGCAGTGGGATTCATTCCCGTCTCTCACCGGAACCAGCACTTTGAAAAAATATGGTAAGGTTCAGCCTGTTGTTTTGACATTCCTTTGTGAGCTCCCTTACCCAGAACACACAGATCTTTCATGTTATTTTTTCTTTTGCTCTTCCTTTTGGAATAAAATTATTCCTTTGCTTGTTTTCTATTTACGATCTTTGGCAATGGTAAATTTTCCTTTTGGAATACAGAGCGGAATTTTGTGAAAGAATGACAGAAGTGCCATTTTTAGCAAGGGAATCGGTGCGATTCCCCCGGGCCTGTTTGCCGATTCTGAACCGTGGTGTATCAGAACCTTTCTTTAATCCGGCAGCTTCACTTATCAAGAATCCTGGTTTCAGATGTCTCAGAGGTTTTGTTATTAATAGCATGGCTGCACTTTTTAGATCGCAAGTTTTATTTTTACACACCACACCAACCATTCATCATGCATTTTCCTCTTCTTGCTGGTAGACTTTCGGGGCAGGGGTTGTACCCTCTGCTCTGCCAGTCATTACTGTGATTTGGGGAAGCTCCCAGCAAGGTGTTTGGCCACCGGACAGAGCTTACCACTTCCAGGGAACACCATGCAATGGTACTACACATGTTCAGGCACTGGACTAGGCAGAGGGACAGCTAATGCAGGCTGAAAGTTGTTGTTTAGTTTCGGAAAAGCTCCTTCTGAAATGTGGGCTCTCATCCAAGGTAGAAATGCTTCAAGAGGATCATTTTCTCCAAAGGTTGCTCAGTAATATTAGGGCCTGCATTTTATTGTTCGGTAAAATAATAGTCGGGATTATTTTGGGCCTAAGGGTGAAAACAGGCTTAAATGCACGCCACGCTAATACGAAACACAGGTTTGAAAATGCAGATTTAGCACGCAATGTTTGAGTTAATTGGTGAGTGTCTGTACTAACCTGCTTGGTTACTTACACAAGCTCATTGCACTGTGAGTTAACCCAACTCTAATATAAAAGGTCGACCACTGTAGATCTGGCTAGGAAGGCGAGAGGTCCCGGTGAAGTGTATAAGTAATGCTCTTGCTAAATAAATGTCTTTCTTTAAAATCGCCGGACTCTCCTCTCCCTTTATTATTGCATCATGATGTGAACATGACTGCCGGCTTGAATCTGAAAGTTGCAGATTTAGCAGTCCCGCGCTGATCAGATGAAATTTACCAGGAGCTGTTTACGTGGAGTCCTCGTGCTCAATTCCCATGAAGGTGTGGGGGGGGGGCTCTGTCTGGCACACAGCGGTGGTATCAGGTTGGCTCAGAGGCGTGCAGGTCCTCAGATTTAACACTGGAGATTCTGGTGGACAAGTTCCAGAGGAGCAACAATATCCTGACCCTGCTGGGTGAAGGGTGCCAACTCAACGCCTACAGAGACTGATGCTTTTAAAAAATTATTTCATGGGATGTGAGCCTCGCTGGCTGCGGTCAGCATTTGCTGCCCATCCCTAATTGCCCATCGGCTGAGTGGCTTGAAAGGCCATTTCATGGGGTATTTAAGAGTCAGCCACATTGCTGTGGCTCTGGAGTCACATGCAGGCCAGACTGGGTAAGGACGGCAGATTTCCTTCCCTAAAGGACATTAGTGAACCAGATGGGTTTTTACAACAATCGCTGATAGCTGTTAGAGAACACCACTATTGCGACTATCTTTATATCCGTAATGGTAACTATGACAACTCTAATCCATTTATTAATTGAATATAAATTCCACCAACTGCCCTGGTGGGATTTGAGCCCATGTCCCCGGGCCATTAGCGTGGGCCTCTGGATTACGAGTCCAGTGACATTACCACTGCCCCACCATCTCCCCAATGGCCTCAGGTCCTCCTTCCATTCCCCATCCACTCCGAGTTGGATGCCCATGCCCGAGCACTCCCTTTCTCCTGGTGACTCCTATTCGGTGTCCAACACGGCACTTGCTCTTTTTAGATGAAGTCCTTAGAGAATTTCTGGAAGAAATGTTGCTCGAGTGTTATGGAAGTCTTGATGAAGAATGCCAGTGAGTCCAGTCCCCTGGTGTGTCTCAGAGGTCTCACAGTCCCAGCAGCAACGACCACAAATTTGTGATTATCCCTTTAACTGGTGAATATCCCATGAAATAACGTTTGAAATCAACATTAACACTCAGTTTACTTCCAAATAGCGATTTGCAGTTAGGACAGATCACTGGTTGAAGCGCTAGCCATCATGTAGCCTCTTCAATTAACACTAGTGGGCATATTCATTTGAAATGGGCTGTTTAACGGGCAGCCTTTCCTAGCGCAGGTCTCAACTCCTTTACCAAACATATCCTGTTGCAAACGGTGGCAAGCCGCATTTTAACTTAAGACCCATCTTGTCTATCCCTTTACTTCTTTAATACTGAACATAATCATATTCCAATAACTACTCAGGGACTCAGCCTCCACAGCTCTCTGCGGGTAAAGAATTTCAAAGATTCACAGCCCTTTAAGTGAAGAAATGTCTCCTCATCTCAGTCCTAAAGGGCTAACCCTTATTCTGAGAGTGTGATCCTCTATCCCGTGTCCAGGACTCCCGACTCAGGGAAACATCATCCTAGAATTACTCTTTTAAGCCCCTTGACAAATGTTCCGATGATGGGTCATTGACCTGAAAGGTTAACTTATTTTATCTCACCACCGATAATGCTAGAGGGTGGCACGGTGGCACAGTGGTTAGCACTGCTGCCTTACAGCTCCAGGGACCCGGGTTCAATTCCGGCCTCGGGTGACTGTGTGGAGTTTGCACGTTCTCCCCGTGTCTGCGTGGGTTTCCTCCGGGTGCTCTGGTTTCCTCCCACAGTCCAAAGATGTGCAACTTAAATGGATTAGCCAAGCCAAATTGCCCTTTAGCGCCCAAAAGTTAAATGGGGTTATGGGGACAGGGCAGGGGAATGGCCTGGGTGAGGTGCTCTTTCAGAGGGTCAATGCAGATTCGATGGGCTGAATGGCTTCCTTCTGTACTGTAGGGAATCTGATCTGCTGAGTACTTCCAGGATTTTCAGTTTTTATTCCACATTTTAGCATACTGAAATCCATTAATCCGTTTCCCAATTTTCATTCCCGTCTGAAGAGAATTTAACAGAATCATTATTTCAATGTCTAAACTATTTATTTCAAATCTACAGACTCACAGTTTGTTCCTCAAGCATCATTCATGTTCAATTACTAATCTATGTAATTCAACTGCTAATATACAACCAGAAGATGTTGGAAAAACTGGCACCACCTCGATGGAGAGAGAGGCAGAGTTCACTTAGGGTCCCGGGTTCGATTCCTGGCTTGGGTCACGGTCTTGTGGAGTCCAGAAGAGTCATTATTAGTTGTCCAACATAAAATCCTTGCTGACATCAGTTCATAACAACAAAAATAATGCCCAAAATCAACAAATCTAGGTAAGAGAGTGAGCTGATGACAGATGGACAGAAATCTGACAACCTTAGGATTCGGCCTTTGGTCAAGTAAGACATGGGGATTCCGATGGGATTCATGGAGGAAAAGAAAGGCCACTAAATACTAAAACATGCAATTGTAGGTATGGATTCCTGTTGTCAATTGCATTGATTCTAATGCAGGTTTTTGCATTGATAGGTGACTATGTTCAATGCGCTGGCCTTATAGAGTGGGCGGTGTTCTCCATTGGCTGACTCCGAAATCGCAAAATGCAATTGGGCGGAGAATAGGTTCCGGCGCTAAAATCGTGGCAGGTGGCAATTGGAAGCCAAATAGCAATTCTCCGTCACTTCGACAGCGGCGCCAATGGGTCCGGAACACACGTAGTAGTAAGCACCATTTGCAGATCATTAGCGACCCTGACCCGGTATTCTCCGGGGCCTCCGCGATGCTCCGCCTCCAATGGGCCGAGTTCCCGATGGCGCGGTTCACTTTTGCTTTTCAAAATCGTGAAAGCGGCACGGTGGCTGCTGAGGGAAACAGAGGGGGTTCGGAAAGTGTCCAACATCACCAGCGATTGCTGACAGTCGTGCCGCTGGCCGGGGGGGACTTCTGCCAGAGCCGGGGAGGCGAGTAGCTGGGGGGTGGCCAGGGCACCTATCAATCCATCCCCGACTACACTTCAGAAAATCGGACCATAAGATGGTGCCCCTTCTCCCAGAATATAAGCAGAAACTTAAGCAGGAGAATCCGGTTGAGAAGGTTGAGCAGTGCAGGTCCGAGGCAACAGAAGAGCTCCTACGTGACTGCTTGGAGTCAGTGGACTGGTCATATTTCAGAAATCTACCTAATTGGCAATTGACCAACCTAAATGAGTATGCCACCACCATCACAGACTTCGTCAGAAAGTGTGTGGAAGAATCCTGCCAAATAAGGTATGTACGTTCCCCAATCAGAAAACACGGCTTAATTGAGAGATTGACTGAAGGACAGATCTGAGGCATTCAAGACAGACAACCCTGACCTATACAAGAAATCCAGATATGGGGCAAAATTCTCCCGAAACGTCGCGATGTCCGCCGACTGGCGCCCAAAACGGCACCAATCAGACGGGCATCGCGCCGCCACAAAGGTGCGGAATGCTCCGCATCTTTGGGGGCCGAGCCCCAACATTGAGGGGCTAGGCCGACGCCGGAGGAATTTCCGCCCCGCCAGCTGGCGGAAACAGCCTTTGTTGCCCCGCCAGCTGGCGCAGAAATGACATCCCCGGGCGGTGCATGCGCGGGAGCGTCAGCGGCCGCTGACAGTTTCCCACGCATGCGCAGTGGAGGGAGTCTCTTCTGCCTCCGCCATGGTGGAGACCGTAGCGGAGGCGGAAGGGAAAGAGTGCCCCCACGGCACAGGCCCGCCCGCGGATGTCATTTCGGGTGGGCCCCGATCGCGGGCCAGGCCACCGTGGGGGCACCCCCCGGGGCCAGTTCGCCCCGCGCCCCCCCCCCAGGACCCCAGAGCCCGCCCACGCCGCCTTGTCCCGCCGTTCAAAAGGTGGTTTAATCCACGCCGGCAGGACAGGCAATTTATCGGCGGGACTTCGGCCCATCCGGGCCGGAGAATCGAGAGGGGGGGCCCGCCAACCGGCGCGGCCCGTTTCCCGCCCCCGCCGAATATCCGGTGCCGGAGACTTCGGCAACCGGCGGGGGTGGGATTCACGGCAGCCCCCGGCGATTCTCCAACCCGGCGGGGGGTCGGAGAATGACGCCCATGACCTCCGCAAATTCATCAGGGATGCCAAGAGACAATATTAGACCAAGCTAGAGTCACAGACTAACATCACGGACTCTCGTTGGTTGTGGTAAGGCTTAAACAACTTGATGGGCTACAAAGCAAAGCCGAACAGTATCTCCGGCACAGTGCACCACTCCCTGATGAACTCAATGTATTCTATGCTCAATTCGAGCAGGAAACGATCAAACCGCTGTCAATTGCCCCAGCAGCCCCGGACACACCCATACCCACCGTCACAGCTTCCGAAGTCAGATTGGCCCTCTTGAAAGTGAACCCTTGGAAAGTGGCGGGTCTGGACGGGGTCGCTGGTCGTGCACTCAGATCCTGCATGGACCAACTGGAAGATGTGTTCGCGGACATTTTCAACCAGCCCCTACTCCGCTCCAAGGTCCCCACCTGCTTCAAGAAGACCACCATCATACCGGCGCCAAAGAAGAACCAGGCAACGTGCCTCAATGACTATCGTCCAGTGGCATTGACACTGATCATTATGAAATGCTTCGAGAGGTTGGCCATGAGGCGCATCAACTCTATACTCCCAGAATGCCTGGATCCATTGCAATTTGCATACCACCACAACCAGTCTACAGCAGACAGCATCTCCCTGGCCCTACACCCATCCCTAGAGCATCTCGACAACAAGGCCTCCTACATCAGACTCCAATCATCAACTACAGCTCTGCCTTCAACACCATAAACACAGCCAAGCTCATATCAAAGATACAAAACCTAGGACTTGGCTGCTCGCTCGGCAACTGGATCCTCGACTTTCTGACCCATAGACCACAATCAGTAAGAATAAACAATAACATCTCCTCCAGGATAGTCCTCAATACTGTGGCCCCGCAAGGCTGCATACTTAGCCTCCTACTATAGTCCCTATACACACACGACTGTATGCCAAAAATCTCGCTCCAACTCCATCTACATGTTTGCTGATGACACGGCTGTAGTGAGTCGGATCTCGATCAACATTGAGTCAGTATACAGGAGCGCGATAGAGAACCTAGTGGAGTGGTGTAACAACAATCTCTCCCTCAATGCCAGCAAAACTAAAGAGCTGGTCACTGACTTCAGGAAGCAAAGTATCGTACACACCCCTGTCTGTATCAATGGGGCCGAGGTGGAGATGGTTGACAGCTTCAAATTCCTAGGTGTGCGCATCACCAACAATCTGTCCTGGTCCACCCACACTGACGCGACAACCAAGCACAACAACGCCTATATTTTCCCAGGAAACTAAGGAAATTCAGCATGTCCACATTGACTCTTACCAACTTATACAGATGCACTATAGAAAGCATCCTATCTGGCTGCATCACAGCCTGGTATAGCAACAGCTCGGCCCAAGACCATAAGAAACTACAGAGAGTTGTGAACACAGCCCAGTCCATCAAACAAACCTGCCTCCCATCCATTGACTCTGTCCAGAACTCCCGCTGCCTTGGGAAAGTGGGCAGCATAATCAAAGACCCCTCCCACCCGGCTTACTCACTCTTCCAACTTCTCCCATCAGGCAGAAGATACAAAAGTCTGAGAACACGCACGAACAGACTCAAAAACAGCTTATTCCCCGCTGTTACCAGACTCCAAAACGACCCTCTTATGGACTGAACTGATCTCTTCACACATCTTCTCTCCTCTCCTGTATGCTTCACCCCATACCTGTGTCTATTGTATTTACTTTTTAAAAAAATATTTCTTTATTCTCCTCCTTTTTCACATTTTCTCCCAAATTTACACCCACCAACAATAAACAATAATCAGTAACAAACATGTCAATCCCCATATCAATAACAACGATCCCATCCTCCCACCAAACCCCAAACAGTAGCCCACATGTTCACATAAACAAATAACAAAAAGGAGTGTGGTAGTCACCACTGATGTATATATTGTATATATAGGATGTTGATATAGGTGCTTTATGGTAAGGCCCCTGTACTACAGGTACGGGGGTAGATCCCTGCCTGCTGGCTCCGCCCAGTAGGCGGAGTATAAATATGTGTGCTCCCAGTACAGCAGCCATTTCGCCAGCTGCTGTAGGAGGCCACACATCTCAGTGTAATAAAACCTCGATTACATCCCACTCTCGTCTTTGTGTAATTGATCGTGCATCAAGGAATCAGGAATCACCCATAGTCACCATCAACACACACCACCCCCCTCCCCCCAACCCTCCCACTCACCCACCCCCTAACTAATGTTCGATGTTATCCAGTTCTTGAAAGTGCAACATGAATAATGCCCATGAATTGTAGAACCCCTCCATCCTTCCCCTCAGTTCAAACTTAACCTTCTCAAGAGTCAAGAATTCCAACAGGTCCCCCGCCACGCCAGGGCACTGGGTGGAGAGGCTGCTCTCCATCCCATCAGGATCCGCCTTCAGGTGATCAACGAGACGACGGCTACAACATCTGCCTCCGCACCCGTTTCCAACCCTGGCTGATCCGACACCCCAAATATGGCCACCCGGGGGCCCGGGTCCAGTTTCACGTGCACCACTTTAGAAATTACCCTAAAAACCTCCTTCCAGTAATCCCCTAGCTTTGGACAGGACCAAAACATATGAATGTGATTAGCGCCCCCCCCCCCACAATGTTCACACACATCTTCTACTCCTTCAAAGAATCGGCTCATCCTCGCCCTCGTGAGGTGTGCTCTGTACACCACCTTCAGCTGTATCAACCCCAACCTCGCACACGAGGTGGAAGCATTCACTCTCCAGAGCACCTCACACCAGAACCCCTCCTCCATACCCTCTCCCAACTCTTCCTCCCACTTTGCCTTGATCCCTTCTAGCGGCGTCTTCTCCTCCTCCAAAATAGCCCCGTAAACCGCCGATACTACCCCCTTCTCCAGTCCCCGTGTCGTCAGCACCTCCTCCAGCAATGTGGAGGCCGGCTCCACCGGGAAGCTCTGTATCTCCTTTCTGGCACAGTCTCGAACCTTCATGTATCTAAACATTTCCCCCTGCTCCAGCCCATACTTCGCTTCCAGCTCCTTCAATCCTGCAAACCGAGTGCCTATGTATTTACATTGTGTATTTATGTTTTCTCATGTATGCAATGATCTATCTGGACTGTACGCAGAACAATACTTTTCAATGTACCTCAGTACATGTGACAATAAACAAATCCAATCCAATGGACAGCATGGCAACACAATGGTTAGCACAGTTGCTTCACAGCTCCAGGGTCCCAGGTTCGATTCCGGCTTGGGTCACTGTCTGTGCGGAGTCTGCACATCCTCCCCGTGTGTGCGTGGGTTTCCTCCGGGTGCTCCGGTTTCCTCCCACAGTCCAAAGATGTGCAGGTTAGGTGGATGGGCCATGATAGATTGCCCTTAGTGACCAAAAAAGTGAGGTGGGGTTACTGGGTTACGGGGATAAGGTGGAGGCGTGGGCTTAAGTGGGGTGCTCTTGCCAAGAGCTGGTGCAGACTTGATGGGCCGAATGGCCTCCTTCTGCACTGTAAATTCTATATAAAGAGGTGGGCTGTGGGGTCAGGGTGGACACGGAACACCATTGCCACAGCCGGAAAGGCAGCCATGCAGCTGCGCATGCCGCTGACTGTCCACTGTCAACTTAGGGCCATGGTTCGTATAGGTCCCCCCCCCAGGCCACCCCACCTGCGTGCCCTCTGGGCCCAGCCGACCCATAAACTTTATTGGCATGTTCCAGCATAACCAGTGCCATCTTGTTGGCTGGGATGAGTGTGTGTGGGGAGTGTAATGTGTGTGTGCGGCTGGGATGAGTGTGTGTGTGGAGTGTAATGTGTGTGTGCGGCTGGGATGAGTGTGTGTGGGGAGTGTAATGTGTGTGTGCGGCTGGGATGAGTGTGTGTGGGGAGTGTAATGTGTGTGTGCGGCTGGGATGAGTGTGTGTGGGGAGTGTAATGTGTGTGTGCGGCTGGGATGAGTGTGTGTGGGGAGTGTAATGTGTGTGTGCGGCTGGGATGAGTGTGTGTGGGGAGTGTAATGTATGTGTGCGGCTGGGATGAGTGTGTGTGGGGAGTGTAATGTGTGTGTGCGGCTGGGATGCGTGTGTGTGGGGAGTGTAATGTGTGTGTGCGGCTGGGATGAGTGTGTGCGGGGAGTGTAATGTGTGTGTGCGGCTGGGATGAGTGTGTGTGGGGAGTGTAATGTGTGTGTGTGGCTGGGATGAGTGTGTGTGGGGAGTGTAATGTGTGTGTGCGGCTGGGATGAGTGTGTGTGGGGAGTGTAATGTGTGTGTGCGGCTGGGATGAGTGTGTGTGGGGAGTGTAATGTGTGTGTGCGGCTGGGATGAGTGTGTGTGGGGAGTGTAATGTGTGTGTGCGGCTGGGATGAGTGTGTGTGGGGAGTGTAATGTGTGTGTGCGGCTGGGATGAGTGTGTGTGGGGAGTGTAATGCGTGTGTGCGGCTGGGATGAGTGTGTGTGGGGAGTGTAATGTGTGTGTGCGGCTGGGATGCGTGTGTGTGGGGAGTGTAATGTGTGTGTGCGGCTGGGATGAGTGTGTGCGGGGAGTGTAATGTGTGTGTGCGGCTGGGATGAGTGTGTGTGGGGAGTGTAATGTGTGTGTGTGGCTGGGATGAGTGTGTGTGGGGAGTGTAATGTGTGTGTGCGGCTGGGATGAGTGTGTGTGGGGAGTGTAATGTGTGTGTGCGGCTGGGATGAGTGTGTGTGGGGAGTGTAATGTGTGTGTGCGGCTGGGATGAGTGTGTGTGGGGAGTGTAATGTGTGTGTGCGGCTGGGATGAGTGTGTGTGGGGAGTGTAATGCGTGTGTGCGGCTGGGATGAGTGTGTGTGGGGAGTGTAATGTGTGTGTGCGGCTGGGATGAGTGTGTGTGGGGAGTGTAATGTGTGTGTGCGGCTGGGATGCGTGTGTGTGGGGAGTGTAATATGTGTGTGCGGCTGGGATGAGTGTGTGTGGGGAGTGGAATGTGTCTGTGCGGCTGCAGCTTGTCAGCCTCCCGAGTGTCAATCACGGACCCGGTGAATCCCACACTGTTTCTCATTGGAATCGATTGTGTTCCACGTGATGTTGGTGCTAGCCCCTCCGCAGTCGCTGCATCGATCCAGGTTCGGCACAAGTTTTGCTGTCGTGAAAGTCCATGAATCCTGCCCCGGCGCCAACACTTAGAAACAGAGAAACCCACCCATTTTCTTTAATCTCAGCCACGTCATAGCAACTGAAGTAAATATGTTTGAGAAATGCCAGCTATATGGCTGAAACCAATTTCTCACAGAGAATCTATTAAAAACATTGACTAAAGCATTTCAGAGAAATGAAAAAATAGTTTATGTTGGACACACCTTCAAAAGACTTTTTGACTTTTGATGCAACATATCAAAAAACCTGGAACAATCACTTTCCAACTTTTCTCTTTTCACATGTCAAAGTCCTTGACTGATATTGGAACCACCCACATCTAAACAAGCTGCCAAAGATATATCTGGCAATGAAGTACTCTTTTCAAATTACTCAATTTCGCTGCTTCATCTCAAGGGGCCCAAGCGGCTATTTTCTCTGTCCCGCTCTATTTCTTCTCCATTTAAATTAATTAATTAACAAACCCTGTCAGTTTTTTCGCTGAATATTCCTTGCTACATTTCTTAATAAAACAAATTTTCACTCAGTTTGCCATTGAATCCGCAAACCTTGATGTGCAAAATCTTGCTTCCTTTTTGTTTGAAGACAATAGAATTTTCACAAACTTCATAGATTTCACTTGAGTTTCATTGCAAATCCTCGAGTAATGGCATAAGCAACCATTTTTGCTATTCTAACTGAGGTTTCCGTTGATCTTCCACAGACGTACAGCAGAAAATCGGAATACCTCTCTGGAAATTTCAAACATTTATCATAGAATCATAGAATTTACAGTGCAGAAGGAGGCCATTCGGCCCATCGAGTCTGCACCGACCCTTGGAAAGAGCACCCTACCTAAGCCCACACCTCCACCCTATCCCGGTAACCCCACCTAACCTTTTTTTTTGTACACTAAGGGCAAATTAGCATAGCTAATTCACCTAACCTGCACATCTTTGGACTGTGGGAGGAAACCGGAGCACCCGGAGGAAACCCACGCACACACGGGGAGAATGTGCAGACTCCGCACAGACAGTGACCCAAGCCGGGAATTGAACCTGGGACCCTGGAGCTGTGAAGCAATCAATTATGCTGCCCACATAATTAAGATTTTTATGAATTGAATTTAAATTCCATCAGCTGCCGTGGTGAGATTTGAACTCTGTCCCCAGAGCATTAGCCTGGGTCTGCTGGCTAATAATGCCACTACGCGACCATCTCCCTCCCTATTATGTTTATCACCAGTTGAGGGCACTAATCTTGGATGACTCCACTCACACGTCTTTTTAATGACCAAGAAAGGAAAAGATTTATTTTACCCATAACAATAATCTGCCCATGGCCGTGACTATCCACAATTTCAGTCCCTGTTGGGACAACCAACATGGCAGTCCCTGCTCGGGCCGGCTTTTATGCTCAATTCTAACGAGCCACGGCTGAATGGGCCTCCGCCTCCTACCTGGTAAACTCATGCTCCATGAGCCCACGGAGAGATCGATAATGGTTTCCCCGTGGGCCTGGTGAGGGTTATGACATTTTTCAATGGTTGACATTCTTGGTGTCAATTAAAACATTTCCATTACGTTTTTTGAGGCAGGGACATTCCAAGCAAACAGTGTAAGGTGTTGTGTTTTTATAATGACATACAGGCACCAATCACTCCTAAAGGATCGGCTAAACATGTTGTGGATTCATTTATTGAGACGAGACACATGAGGGCAGCCAGACAGAAGTAAAAAGCTTGAAGACATCAGCAGCAGAGCTGTGTGTGTTCTGCTCAGGGGCCAAAGTAAAACTAAGACTGGATCACATGACACACTTCCCTTCTAGTGATACCATGCTGCTATCCCTTAAAGGCACATTACATAAGTTTTCCCTCGTAGTTAGGTTATGTTTCCAAAACATTATTTATGAAATTCTTCATGAAATATTAAAGCTGAATTGGAAAGGAGTCAGAGTTCAAGTTAGAACCTGAATGTCAATGAAGAACAAAGGTAGAGAATTCACTACTTGTTAGGGTAGTGATGGGTGAATGAGGAGAGTAAGTGTGGAGTGCCCCAGGCTTCCATTCTGGGATTCTTGCCATTTGTAATCTAAATTATTACTTGGATCCCGAAACAAAGTACAATCTGGTCATGTTTTCAGATAATAGTAAACTGGGGGAAGGGTTATTGAAGCAAATGTAACAATTAAATTTAATACAGGGCGCGCAAGGCACCATATTTTCTAGGAAAAATAGATTATAAGCACATTAAGAATAGTATAGAAATAGCTAAAAGTAAAGAAGAAATAAATCTTTGCCTGCAAATAGACGCAGCATTCTTGTACATAGCAAATCACTTAGTGGGTGGCATGGTAGCCCAGTGGGTAGCACTATTGCTTCACAGCTCCAGGGTCCCAGGTTCAATTCCCATCTTGGGTCATTGTCTGTGCGGAGTCTGCACTTTCTCCCCGTGTCTGCGTGGGTTTCCTCCGGGTGCTCCGGTTTCCTCCCACAGTCCAAAGATGTGCAGGTTAGATGGATTGGCCACGCTAAATTGCTCTTAGTGTCCAAAAAGGTGAGGTGGGGTTACTGGGTTACGGGGATGGGGTGGAGGCGTGGGCTTGGGTGGGATGCTCTTTCCAGGGGCCGGTGCGGACAATGTCACAAGTAGGCTTACATTTAAAAAAATAAATTTAGAGTGCCCAATTCATTATTTCCAATTAAGGAGCAATTTATTGTGGCCAATGTTGAGGACTGTAATGCTCTGAAACAATGCTGGTGCATGTCTCCTGAGTCCTCAGCAGGGTCTGTAGAGGGAAGTCATTGTCAATGACTGCAGTGACAGTATTGGTTGGACCTGGTTTCTCCAAGTTGCCAAGGTAATTCAGGACATGTACTTGGCAGGCCTTCGACAAATGGGATCCTGAATGTTTGCAAACAATTAAGCCAGGTTGTCATCTCCTTGGTGAGGACAATGCAAACAAAACTCGCAGATTTGAGTGCATGGTGTAGAGCAATAACTCACTGTGTCCTGATTACCAAATGCAGATTGGGCTCAGTAACAAGATGATGTCTGTATTGTTCATCCATAACAGGTGGTGAATGGAGAGAATGTGCAGTCTGGAAGCTGATCTCTCTTGAGACGGGCAAGCACTAATCAATGGCAACTGTTTCTCATGTTAGATCCACTTTGATAAGCTGCTATCATATTGATACGAGAGAATCCATGTATGCATTCGCTTTCCAGGCGCTTGAAAGCTGCCATGCCCACTGACCTGTTGAGGCCATGGTTGAAAGGATTGCTCGATGTGCTAATGGAGAGGCCACATGTTCCCAAGACTACCATCCCTTCCACGGATCACCCCCATCATTAGAGTAAAAGGTGACATATGCTGCTTTCTTGATCATTGTGAATTTAATTATCTCTTCCGATACGCTCACAGTGAGAATGAAAGTCTTGTTGTGTCCCCTGCATTAGAGCCTGAAGGGCTTCCTCAATTCTGAATCAACGACAGCACGGTAGCACAAGTGATTAGCACTGTGGCTTCACAGCGCCAGGGTCCCAGGTTCGATTCCCTGCTGGGTCACTGTCTGTGCGGAGTTTGCACGTTCTCCCCGTGTGTGCGTGGGTTTCCTCCGGGTGCTCCGGTTTCCTCCCACAGTCCAAAGACGTGCATGTTAGGTGGATTGGCCATGCTAAATTACCCGTAGTGTCCATAAGGGTTGGGAGGGGTTTTTGGGTTGCGGGGATAAGGTGGAAGTGAGGGATTAATGTGGGTCGGTGCAGACACGATGGGCCGAATGGCCTCCTTCTGCACTGTATGTTCTATGACTCAAGATGTAAGAGCTGTGAGATCTCCCTGTGCCCAGCAGAAATACAGTGGCCGGGATTCTCCGATGGCTGGCGCCGAAATCGGGAAACACGATTGGGCGGAGAATAGGTTCTGACATCAAATTCACGGCGGTCGCCTATTTGATGGCAAATCGCAATTCTCCGTCACCTCGACAGCGGCATCAATGCGGTCCGGAACGCACGTACAGTAAACACCGTTTGCATATCATTAGCGGGCCTGACCCGGTATTCTCCGGGGCCTCCGCGATTCTCCGCCTCCAATGAGATACGCTCCCGACGGTGAGTTCAGTTGTGCTCTGCAAAATCGTGAAACCGGCGACGTGGCTTCTGAGGGAGAGGGGGGTGGGTTAGGAAAGCGTCCAACATCGCCATAGTTCCCCGACAGTTGGGCCGCTGGCCAGTAGGCTTCTGTCAGGTTTGGGGGGAGTAGCAGGGATTGGCCAGGAGGTGGGCTGTGGGGTTGGGGTGGACGGGCATGAAACATCATTGCCGCAGCCTTAAAGACAGCCATGCAGCTGCGCACGCCCCTGACAGCCCACTTAGGGCCATGGGTCATATATGTGTCCCTCCCAGGACACCCCCTAGGTGCCCTCTGGCCCCAGTCGACCCATCAGCTGTATGGGAATGCTCCAGCACAACCAGTGCCACCTTATTGGAATGAGTGTGCATGGGGATTGTCTGCCTTCTGAGTGTCAATCATGGACCCGCCGAATCCGGCTCCATTTTTCATTGGAATGGATGGTGTTCCGCCTTGCACCGGTGCTGCCTCTCCACTGGCACTGAATCGGTCCAGGTTCGGTGCCAGTTTTGCTGTTGTGAAAGTCCAGAAATCCTGCACCGGAGCGTCCAGTTGATGCCACTCTTCATTACAGAAAGCCTGAGATCACAGCGAATCCAACAGCGCTAACAGCTAGGCTTGCTTCATCCATAGGGAACTGCATAGAATTGTGAACTTTACTGAATAGGGCATCTGTTGTTAGCCCATCATCACCTCCTTCTAATCGTTGCTATCAACAAGCAAGTGTTCCCTACAGCTGGTATCCTCCATTCCTCCGAGTATCTGTGGATGGATACAATTGAGCTCAGCATTCGTGATTCCCCTGGAATGGCAGAAATCCAGTCTCTCGCCATTGATCTGCCCTCAGCCGGTACATGGCATTTCCAGGCCCCCCTAATATCCTGGAGGGCAACAGGTGGCAGAGTATTCCCCCCCCCCCCCCCCCCCCCCCCCCCCCACCTGCCCCCCCCAGATATGACTGCACAGTCACAATGGGGATCTTAATTAGGCTCAAAGACCCAGGTCTACAACCCTCAGTCAGGCTTCCATTAGTTGTCCTCCAGGGGCCTTGACAATAACTATTGCCCCTCAATCCTTGCACTTGCGTTGGTGCTTAAGGGTCATGGTGCCTTAAATGCGATGACCGGTACACAGGGAACATTGACTCTTATAGGGTCCATGTTGCTTCTACCAGCAACCATGGCCTGTGTGATTTGAAGCTGCATCCATTCTCACATGGCTCTGTAAGGATCAGATACCAACTGAAGGCACATCCACTGCTGTACTTAAACAATGGATTCTCACCTGAATGTGCACCATTTGTAAAGGAGCCAAGCTCATTCATTGTTCATTAGGCCCTCGAGTTCTGCACTCAGCTGAGCCACTGGTTTGAAATGGATAGTTATAGAGTGTCTCTTCAATCGGTCCGATATTATTTTGCTGAGCTCTTCGCCCAATGCCGTGAGACCCCACCCAATCAAATCTTTGTAGCTTGTTCTTTCAAACTGTTGTCATTCTTCAGTGAAAGTGAAAATCATGATGTTGACTATTGTGAGCTTGCCCTATCATCTACCATGTTCCTTCCATCCTCCTCCACACTCACCGCCTCATAACTCCAGTTCCTCCTGTCACTATCCAGCCTCTCCATTGTCCTTGACTCCATCATTGTTCATGTGGGTATTCCTCTTCTCCCCACAAAGCCTTCAAATGTTGATGTCCCCACACCTTTTATTAACCTGACCCCTCCCCTTTGAGGTCACATGCACCCTTTCCTTTCAGGACCCCACCACCCCACCTCCATGAGACCATCAAGTACCCCTGTGACTTTTCAACTACTGACATTGGGATCCGGATTCCTCACCTGAATGTTCCTGTGCCCTCTGCTCACAATACCATGACTCAAATCCACTCAACCAACTGCCTTAGATAATTGACCATGGCTGCTTCCATACTACACATGACCATCACTGCCCAGAGAGCCTTCCGCTGCCCATGACCAAGACCAAAGCTTGCAATTAACGTAGAGCCTTCTAAGATTGAGCCCCTCTTAGTGCTACCAGAGCTCCAGGACAGTCTATTCAATATGTCCCCCACCAGCGGGACCTCAGTCCCAGGACACTATTCAATAGGCCCAAGACAGTGTCGCCTCAGTCCTAGGACAGTATATTTAATATGCCCCTGTCATGTGAGAGTACCTTTAAGAAGTGGAGATGATCATATTACTGAAGTGATGTCAGAGGTTGCGGGGGGAGCTGAGCTCACTTCTGCTTTTGGTTTCAGTTTGAAAAAGCAGCTTGTGTGTGTCTGTGTGTTTCCAGAGAGCTGCAAGAAGAAAGGCAAGGTGCTGGAGCTGAAGTCAAACAAGCTTATATATCTTTGCCATCCATCAGAAAATATATATATTCTGTGACCTGGTGTGTTACTGTTTTGAAGGTTTGAAGCCTTTTGGATGTTTGAAGGAACATTTTGAGGCATTATTTAGTGTTGTGTTATTTTCGGGGTTATCTTTGAAGTAAGGGGTGTTAAGACATCCGATGTTTATTTACTAGGTTAATTTGAGTTCATGGAATAAACATTGTTTTGTTTTAAAATCCACGTGTCCATAATTGTAATATCATACCTGGGGAACAAGCCGTGTGCTTCAAAAGCAACAATCCATTAAAGGGGGAGGTTGGTTGAACTCCATGATACATTTTGGGATTCTGAAAACACCTCACCCATAACACCCCCGGCAGTATGGTTTCAGCCCCAGGATAGCCTGTTCAATATGTCCCCCACCAGCGTGACCTCAGCCCCAGGACACTATTCAATATTTCCCACGACAGTATGACCGCAGTCCCAGGACAGTTTAAAAGCAAATTACTGCGGATGCTGGAATTTTCCAACATTTTCTCCCAGGACAGTTTGTTCAATATGCACAAGGACGTGCTCAGGGTTCTGGCCAATGTTAGTATCATGACCCGGTACAGGTTTGGAGGGCCGAAGGGCCTGTTCCTGTGCTGTATTGTCCTTTGTTGTCTTTGTTCTATGCTCCCGACAGTAATCTGTTCAATATTTCCCCCGACAGAACCGTCTCTGACCCATCCATGGACAGTTTTGTAACTCTTACGACTAGACAGTCTTTCACTACTCCATTCTCTTTCTTGCCCACCTCCATCCCCCCTCCCCTTTGTGTTCCATAGAACCACAGAATTCCTACAGTGCAGAAGGAGGCCAATCGGCCCATCGAGTCTGCACTGACCGTTGAAAGAGCATCCTGCTTAGGCCCCACTACCCACCTAACCTGCATGTCTTTGGGCTGCGGGAGGAAACCGGAGCACCCGGAGAAAACCCCCGCAGACACTGGGAGAACGTGCAGACTCCGCACAGACCCAAGGCCAGATTTGAACCCAGGTCCCTGGCACTGTGAGGCAGCAGTGTGCCACCGTACCACCATACCCCCTTCCATCTTGTGCTCCCCCCCCACCAGGCTTCCGTCTGCCTTACCCCTCCACATTGGCCTTTCCTCTTGTGCCCAGTCTTGGTGCAGCTTGCGCGATAGACAAGTAATATCTTACAGCTTCAGTCGTAAATGAAGAGGAAAACGGTGTTTGCTGACCTCCAAGTTACAGATGAACTGAAGATCGGCACGTATATACAATTGTAAAACAGACTCCGCCTCTGCCGGCAAACGCACCATGGCGGCGTGGGGGGACGAGGCAAAACTCCGGCCCAGGAGAAAAAAAACTCCAAATTAATTTCCCACCGATGTGAAATGGCCTTTTTCAATCACGCCAAATTTATCGCCCTCGCCCATCATGATTGTGGGAGTGGAAAATCCTGCCCTGTCCCTCAGGTCAGAGGTTTGCATTAGATTGCTACTTACACTGAATGTATATTAGCTATTATTCCTTATGGAAAATGAAAATATATTTAAACGAGGCCCAGGAGTTAAAATCCCCTCACACCAGTCAGCAGGGGTGAACTACCAGCCCCAGGCACATCCCATTACCCCCCAGATAAAATCAGACCTACAGATTTAATCAATGATTAGTGCAAAGCAGAAACACATTTCAAAACCAGCAACTGATTTAATTATACGTTGCGTGTTGCTTAAAGAAGATTGTCTAACCATCAGTCCTATTGTAAAGGCATTTATGGACAATTAGGGTCATACATTTTGTTTCGAAAGGAAGTGCAATTGTTTTATTTTTCTTACTTGGATTAAACATAAATGGGACAGCTCCGCTCACAGAATAACATTGCGAGGCCGCCAACAAAAAAACAGATGTTGGCAGCTGCAGAGCAGATGTTCTGCATTAGCAACACGCCATGCAACCAAACACCTGTTGATAAAATTAAATGGCTCCTGGTTTCAATTATTTTAAGTTCTGCAGTCCAAAATATATTGCCAATCACACAGTAATGGACACCCCTTCATCTTACCTCTGCTGAACCTTAATCCGAGTCCATCGTATTCAACTTTGATGCTGTATCATTTTCAAAGACAACCTTGAATATGTTATTAAGCAGCAAACATTTGATTTGGTGTTATTTGATGGAAAATCACACAGAGGTAAAATGAAGGACCTTAATAAAACAACACAAGATCTTACACAAAGGAAAAGCCTTTACCGGTTAATGGCGAAAGAGTTGGGGGCCCAAATTCTACATCATTGCACCCATTTCACAGGCATTTTTGCTCATTTTATTATTCAAATGGGGCTCCTGCAACCGTTTCAGAACCATTTCCGTTAGGACTAATCAGGGTTTGCACATTGTGACCTCCAACTCGTGTTTTGGGGTCATGAAATGATGCATAACCAGCCACCCTGAAAGAAAGCACAGAAGACCATTCAGGAAAGGACCCCCCAACCCCACCCCCCCTCTCTGGCTGCAGAAAACTACAGCTGCCTGCTCTGGTGTAGGCCTGCTCTGTCACAGCAAAATGTGTTGCAAACATAGCACGAGACACAAGCAATTCTCTTTCTCTCTTCATGTAGGGGTGGATTCTCCTATGTCCGACGCTGGAACCGGGAATCCCGATTGGATAGAGACTGGAGCATGGAGGGGAAAACGGGTTTGGCACCGTTACGATCATCCGTTCCTCGGCCGGTGGCCTCAGCACGCTACCCGCACCATTCCGGCGGGAGGCAGCCATCTCTATTTGATTAGTGCGCTGGGAGACCGAGTCTCCACCAGCCCATTATGCACCGACCCCCGCAGCAGAATATCCCCCTGTCGGGTTTTTGTGTAAACTTGCCCAAGCATGGCCCATATGCGGAGGACTGATGTGGGTCAAGGGGGCCAATGGATAACCCCCCAGCTCCGCAGCAGCCCTGGATTTCTTGGGTGCCCCCCACCCCCAAATACAGTGGTGCCCTGACCCGCCCTTCCCCCAGGACTCCTGTAAAAGTAGTGGTCTGTGATTGACAGCTTCTACAAAACATCTGAAGCTTTGATTCATTCATCTCATTTCATGGTTCAGTGGTCTAAGTGGCAAAACCAGAATGCTTGTAAACATTGACAACATCAAAGAGAGGTAAGTGCAGTGAAATCACACACTTGAGTGATTGGAATGTACTTAGTGCTTGGAATGTGGGGGGGAGAGGTTTAGTCCCTTTGGGGGATCTCTTATTATAGGGGTACCTGGGGGGTTTCCCTATTAGAGGGGTCCACAGTACAGGGGTCCCTGTGGTGGTCACCATATTACAGGAGTTCCAGGGGTTTTGGGGAGGACACGTGGGGAGGGTTCTGGTAGAGAAGGCGTGTGCAGGCAGTGCATTGTGGGTGGGGGGGTGCATCAGATGGGCTTGAATGGTCTTCCCAGGGTGGGCCTGGTGTGGTGGACCTCGAGGTGTGTCCATTGCCCCCTTGGTCCACCGCGAGGTCCTGCATGCCGGGGCCACCCTCTAGAGACTACAAGTGATCTGCCCCACATGTTTCCCGGCCTCGGGGACCAGAGAATCATGGTGGGCTGGAGCAGAGGAAATGTCCTACATTCCCCGTTCCATTGGGGAATACATTCTGGGCGTCTCGGGATAGAGAATCCCGCCCGATATTAATTTCAAAAGCTATCAAGGGATTTTTTTAAACAATTGGTCCATGGATGTGGGCATAGCAGGCTGTGCCAGCATTTATTGCCCATAAGGGAGTATTTAAGAGTCAACCACATTGTTGTGGGTCTGGAGTCACATGTACGCCAGACCAGGTAAGGACGGCAGATTTCCTTCCTTAAAGGACATTAGTGAACCAGACGGGTTTACGACAATCGACAATCATTTCATGGTCATCTTTAGACTTTTAATTACGGATTTTTATTGAATTCAAATTTCACCTTCTGCAGTGGCGGGATTTGAACCCAGGTCCCCAGAGAGTTACACTGGGTCTCTGGATTACTAGTCCAGCGGAAATATCACAATGTCACTGCCTGCCCCTTTGAAGCCATTTGAAGTGTACTTGGCTTTCGAGGAAGCCTCTGACACTTGTAACAGCTGCTGCTTTAAACACATTTATCTGAGGCAGCAGGTGTTAGTGAAGGGTGTTTTAAAATGTCGTGATTTTTCACTCAACTGCCTGGGCTGCTCTTCAGCTTTCAGGTAGGGATGACTGACGGGGGTCTCTGTTGGGGGTTCTTTGATGGAGGTTCAGATAGGGATTCTCTGATGGGGTCTCTGATGGGGGTCTCTGTGGGGTGGGTCACTGATGGGGGTCTTATGGGTGGTCTGGGGGTTCTCTGTTGGGGGTCTTTGATGGGGGTCTGATGGGGTAGCTGGCAGGGTCAGTGAATAGGGACACCCTCATGAGTGATGAGTGCGTGCTGTAGGGGGATTACCCATTATTCCTGTGGTGGGGTGGGGGAGGATGCCCTACTTGTCAGCGGGGGAGGGGAGCAGAGTTTGCATTGTGGGGGGCTCGCCGACGTTCCTCGATATAGGGCCACTAGCTCCAACGGAATCCTGCTAGCTATCCCCATGCATAGATTAGCATGGTAAAGGTGAGGGACTCGCAATTGGGAGCCACTCCTAGCTGTAGCAAAGGCCAGTAGTGATTCTCCACTGGCGGGAGCACTTAGGCTCCAGAATGGAGAATCCAGGCTGTAGTATCCTTGTTACCTGAGCATTGCTAATTATGACTGCCCATACACCTACACACCAAGGCCTGAATTTCACGTTCCCTCTCGTTGTGTTTTGAGTCCTTCCCAGACCCCACCCGCCCCAGATGTGATTTTATGGCGGGGTGAGCAGGGCCTTGCCATCCTTGCTCTGACTAAGTTCCTTAAACCGCCATTAAATCATAGAATTTACAGTGCAGAAGGAGGCTGTTCGGCCCATCAAGTCTGCATCGGCCCTTGAAAAGAGCACCCGACTTAAGCCCACGCCTCCACCCTATCCCCATAACCCAGTAACCCCACCTATCCTTTTTTTTTGGGACACTAATGTCATAATATACACCAGTATATCATGGTGCAGAAACACACACTGATGGACACACAGCAAGACCAATAAACACACACAACACCGCAGCCAATCACCAGTTAGAGCACACTCACTATATAGACAGGGGGCATCAGAGTTCCCGCAGCCTCCTACAAGGACAGAGCTTACAGCTTACAGCACAGATCCTCACCATGTGCTGAGTGCATAGACTGGTTAAGACAGGCATAGGTCTTTAGTTTAATCTAACACCATGTTAACCCACAGTGAAAGTATGTTCAACAGTTTCTAACTTAATAAAATAGTGTTGTACTATTTTAAGTGTTGGTGGCCTGTATGTGTTCCAGGGATCCAGAGCACCCAACACAACAACTAAGGGCAATTTATCACGGTCAATCCACCTAACCTTCACATCTTTGGACTGTGGGAGGAAACCGGAGCACCCGGAGGAAACCCACGCAGTCACGGGGAGAACGTTGCAGACTCCGCACAGACAGTGACCCAAGCCGGGAATCAAACCTGGGACCCTGGAGCTGTGAAGCAACTGTGCTAACCACTATGCTACCGTGCTGCCCCAAATCGGAAGTTTACTCCTGCTGTGGGTATCCCACCTCATGAACCAGACACCTCCGGACCGCCCTGACCCCGGCCCTAGCCTATCCCCCAACTGAGCACTCGCCCCACCCCTCCTTCCACCCAATGACCACTCCAGCACACCCCCTCCCCAAGACCCCCATTACTTACTTCATGCTGTCTCCTTGCACTTAGTCCCAAGCACGACACTGTAGTGCCTCTTCTGGCCACTGTAGCACTGTGCCTGGAAGAGCTGTAGCACTGTCAGCCAATCAGATTGGCCAACAGCTCTCCAAGGCAGGACTTCCTCCAAGTGATGGTGGCAGAGGGTCTATCGGAATGGGCAGGGATGCATTCAGAAGGGCCGAAACGCCTACCACCGAAAGGATTTGGCCCATGACATCACAGGGGGGCAAGGTGAAGACACAGGCCTCATGACCTGCCTCAGCCTGAGTCGGAGCATCGGTGTTATTAAGCACCATACACTAGCCAGCTGACCTCAGCGACCCCCATCCCCACACCAAGTAATTGTAATAATTTAAAAATAAGAACACTTTGTATATTCTACCCTTTGCTGAAATCTTTAATGAATGTGTAAGGAGCACCGAGGAGGGTTTCTAGAAGCAATATGTAAGTAATCCAACTAGGGATCTGGTATCGGGGTATGAGTCCAGCCAGGTGATCGAAGTTTCAGTAGGGGAGCATTCCGGGAATAGTGATCATAATTCCGTAAGATTTAAGGTACCCGTGGATAAGGATAAGAGTAGTCATTGGGTGAACGTGCTAAATTGAGGCATGGTTAATTACAACAATATTAGGCTGGAACTGAAGAATTTAGATTGGGGGAGCCTGTTTGAGGGTAAATCAAAATTTGACATGTGGGAGTCTTTCAAACATCAGTTGATTAGGATTCAGGACCGGCATGTTCCTGTAAAGATAAAGGATAAGCCTGGAAAGTTTTAGGAAGACGGATAACAAGGGATATTATGAGCCTAGTCAAAAAGGATAAGGAAGCATTCGTAAGTTTTAGAAGGCTGAGAACAGACAAAGCCCTTGAAGAATATCAAGAAAGTTGGAAGGAACTTAAGCAAAGAGTTAGGAGGGCGTAAGGGGTCATGAAAAGTCCTTGGCAAACAGGATTATGGAGACTCCCAAGACATTTTATATGTATAACAAAGAGCAAGAGGGTAGCCACGAAAAGGGTTGGCTCACTCAAGGACAGAGGAGGAAATCTATGCGTGGAGCCAGAGGAAATGGGTGAGGTACTAAATGAGTACTTTGTATTTGTATTCATCAAAGAGACGGATTGATGGATGATGAGTCTGGGGAAGTGTGTGTAGATTTTTTGGGTCACGTCAATATCAAAAAGGAAGATGTGTTGGGTGTCTTCAAAATCATTAAGGTAGGTAAGTCCCCAGGGCCTGATGGGATCTACCCCAGAATACTGAGGCAGGCCAGGGAGGAATTTGCTGGAGCTTTGACAAAAATCTTTATTCTCATTGGCTACAGGTGAGGTCCAGAGGACTGGGGAATAAGTAATGTTGTTCCTTTGTTTAAGAAGTGAAGTAGGGACTTCCGGGTGCGGCGATGACCAGCTGAGTCGCACGTTTCGGCAGCTCCCTGTGAAACGGACTTTTGGGCTCTTGATAGGAGGCCCAATGGCAATTTTGACGGCTAAAAACACTGTGCGGTAAACCAGAAGGGAATCCCCCCTGGATACGGATGGAAAAAGGAGGAGAAAGTGGCCAGATTGCAGTGGATCCTTTAGAACAGCGGCAAGGAAGGCAAGCAAAAACCAAGATGGCGTCGGAAGGTGGCAGTTTAACATGGGGCCCTGAACAACAAGAGTTCTTGAAATGCTGTGTGGAAGAGATCAGAAAGGAAATGAAGAAAGAGTTGTTGGCCCCGATACTACAGGCGATCGAAGGGCTAAAGGAGGAACAAAAGACCCAGGAGCGGGAGCTTCGGGTCGTGAAGGCAAAGGCAGCCGAGAATGAGGACGACATACAGGGCCTGGTGGTGAAGACGGAGACGCAGGAGGCACATCAGAAACGATGTGTGGAAAGGTTGGAGGCACTGGAAAACAACGCAAGGAGGAACAATCTGAGGATTCTTGGTCTTCCTGAAGGTGTGGAGGGAGCGGACGTCGGGGCATATGTGAGCACGATGCTGCACTCGTTAATGGGAGCGGAGGCCCCGGCGGGTCCGTTGGAGGTGGAGGGAGCATACCGAGTGATGGCGCGAGGACCGAGAGCAGGAGAAATTCCCAGAGCCATAGTGGTGAGATTCCTCCGTTTTAAGGATAGAGAAATGGTCCTTAGATGGGCGAAGAAAACTCGGAGCAGTAAATGGGAGAACGCGGTGATCCGCGTTTATCAAGACTGGAGTGCGGAGGTGGCGAGAAGGAGGGCGAGCTTTAATCGGGCCAAGGCGGTGCTTCATAAAAAGAAGATAAAATTTGGAATGCTGCAACCGGCAAGACTGTGGGTCACATATCGAGGGAGGCACCACTACTTTGAGACGGCGGATGAAGCGTGGACTTTTATTGTGGAAGAAAAACTGGAATGAGCGGGTTATTAAAAAGAACGTTCGAACAAAGTGGTGGGGCGAATGTGGGGGGCAAAGAGGGGTTTTATGTACTAATCCTGCGATGTGGTAACTTTTCTCTCTCCCACAGGTGGTGATGGGGGGAGGAGGGGAGGTGGAGGAGATGGGGCGTTGGCCATTGGGGGCGGGGCCAAGGGAGAAGCGCGGGCTTGGTTCCCGCGCTATGATAATCATGGCGGGAAGAGAGAAGCAGGAAGGAGGGGGCGTCGCACGGTGCGAGCCGAGGTCACGGGGGGAAGCCGAGGTCAGCCAGAGTTTGCTGACTTCTGGGAGCAACATGGGGGGAGTAATTACGCTAGCGGGGGATCTAGTGGGGGGGGTGGGAGGGGGGAATTACTGGGTTGCTGCTGCTGGGGAGAGGGGCGAGCTGGTATGGGAGAGGATGGGCGGGGGGGCACCGCCTGGGGGAGATACAGCTGCGTGGGAACCGGGTGAGGAGCTGGAAAAAGGTGATGGCTAATCGACAAGGGGGGGGGGGTAGGAAGCCCCCCAACTCGGCTGATCACGTGGAACGTGAGAGGGCTGAACGGGCCGATAAAGAGGGCACGGGTACTCGCACACCTTAAGAAACTTAAGGCAGATGTGGTTATGTTACAGGAAACGCACCTGAAACTGATAGACCAGGTTAGGCTACGCAAAGGATGGGTGGGGCAGGTGTTCCATTCGGGGCTAGATGCGAAAAACAGGGGGGTGGCTATATTAGTGGGGAAGCGGGTAATGTTCGAGGCAAAGACTATAGTGGCGGATAACGGGGGCAGATACGTGATGGTGAGTGGCAAACTACAGGGGGAGACGGTGGTTTTGGTAAACGTATATGCCCCGAACTGGGATGATGCCAATTTTATGAGGCGGATGCTAGGACGCATTCCGGACCTAGAGATGGGAAAGCTGATAATGGGGGGAGATTTTAATACGGTGTTGGAACCAGGGCTGGATAGGTCGAAGTCCAGGACTGGAAGGAGGCCGGCAGCAGCCAAGGTACTTAAAGATTTTATGGAGCAGATGGGAGGTGTAGACCCGTGGAGATTTAGCAGACCTAGGAGTAAGGAGTTCTCGTTTTTCTCCTATGTCCATAAAGTCTACTCGCGAATAGACTTTTTTGTGCTGGGTAGGGCATTGATCCCGAAGGTGAGGGGAACGGAGTATACGGCTATAGCCATTTCGGATCACGCTCCACACTGGGTGGACTTGGAGATAGGGGAGGAAACAGGAGGGCGCCCACCCTGGAGAATGGACATGGGACTAATGGCAGATGAGGGGGTGTATCTAAGGGTGAGGGGGTGCATTGAAAAGTACTTGGAACTCAATGATAATGGGGAGGTCCAGGTGGGAGTGGTCTGGGAGGCGTTGAAGGCGGTGGTTAGAGGGGAGCTGATATCAATAAGGGCACATAAAGGGAAGCAGGAGAGTAAGGAACGGGAGCGGTTGCTGCAAGAACTTTTGAGGGTGGACAGACAATGTGCGGAAGCACCGGAGGAGGGACTGTACAGGGAAAGGCAAAGGCTACATGTAGAATTTGACTTGCTGACTACAGGCACTGTAGAGGCACAATGGAGGAAGGCACAGGGTGTACAGTACGAATATGGGGAGAAGGCGAGCAGGTTGCTGGCACACCAATTGAGGAAAAGGGGAGCAGCGAGGGAAATAGGGGGAGTGAGGGATGAGGAAGGAGAGATGGAGCGGGGAGCGGAGAGAGTGAATGGAGTGTTCAAGACATTTTATAAAAAATTATATGAAGCTCAACCCCCGGATGGGAGGGAGAGAATGATGGGCTTCTTGGATCGGCTGGAATTTCCCAAGGTGGAAGAGCAGGAAAGGGTGGGACTGGGAGCACAGATCGAGGTAGAAGAAGTGGTGAAAGGAATTAGGAGCATGCAGGCGGGAAAGGCCCCGGGACCGGATGGATTCCCAGTCGAATTCTATAGAAAATATGTGGACTTGCTCGCCCCGGTACTGACGAGGACCTTTAATGAGGCAAAGGAAAGGGGACAACTGCCCCCGACTATGTCTGAAGCAACGATATCGCTTCTCTTAAAGAAGGAAAAGGACCCGCTACAATGCGGGTCCTATAGACCTATTTCCCTCCTAAATGTAGATGCCAAGGTCCTGGCCAAGGTAATGGCAATGAGAATAGAGGAATGTGTCCTGGGGGTGGTCCACGAGGACCAAACTGGGTTTGTGAAGGGGAGACAGCTGAACACGAATATACGGAGGTTGTTAGGGGTTATGATGATGGCCCCACCAGAGGGCGAAACGGAGATAGTAGTGGCGATGGATGCCGAGAAAGCATTTGATAGAGTGGAGTGGGATTATTTGTGGGAGGTGTTGAGGAGATTTGGTTTTGGAGAGGGGTATGTTAGATGGGTGCAGCTGTTGTATAGGGCCCCAGTGGCGAGCGTGGTCACGAATGGACGGGGATCTGCATATTTTCGGCTCCATAGAGGGACAAGGCAGGGATGCCCTCTGTCCCCATTATTGTTTGCACTGGCGATTGAGCCCCTGGCGATAGCGTTGAGGGGTTCCAAGAAGTGGAGGGGAGTACTTAGGGGAGGAGAAGAACACCGGGTATCTTTGTATGCGGACGATTTGCTACTATATGTGGCGGACCTGGCAGAGGGGATGCCAGAAATAATGCGGATACTTGGGGAGTTTGGGGATTTTTCAGGGTATAAATTGAACATGGGGAAAAGTGAGTTGTTTGTGGTGCATCCAGGGGAGCAGAGTAGAGAAATAGAGGACCTACCGTTGAGGAAGGTAACAAGGGACTTTCGTTACCTGGGGATCCAGATAGCTAAGAATTGGGGCACATTGCATAGGTTAAATTTAACGCGGTTGGTGGAACAGATGGAGGAGGATTTCAAGAGATGGGATATGGTATCCCTGTCACTGGCAGGGAGGGTGCAGGCGGTTAAGATGGTGGTCCTCCCGAGATTCCTCTTTGTGTTTCAGTGCCTCCCGGTGGTGATCACGAAGGCTTTTTTAAAAAGGATTGAAAAGAGCATCATGGGTTTTGTGTGGGCCGGGAAGACCCCGAGAGTGAGGAAGGGATTCTTACAGCGTAGCAGGGATAGGGGGGGGCTGGCACTACCGAGCCTAAGTGAGTATTATTGGGCCGCTAATATTTCAATGGTGAGTAAGTGGATGGGAGAGGAGGAGGGAGCGGCGTGGAAGAGATTAGAGAGGGCGTCCTGTAGGGGGACTAGCCTACAGGCTATGGTGACAGCCCCATTGCCGTTCTCACCGAGGAACTACACCACAAGCCCGGTGGTGGTGGCTACACTGAAGATTTGGGGACAGTGGAGACGGCATAGGGGAAAGACTGGAGCCTTGGGGGGGTCCCCGATAAGAAACAATCATAGGTTTGCCCCGGGGGAATGGATGGGGGATATGGAATGTGGCAAAGAGCAGGAATAACGCAACTGAAAGATCTGTTTGTGGATGGGAAGTTCGCGAGTCTGGGAGCGCTGACCGAGAAATATGGGTTGCCCCAAGGGAATGCATTCAGGTATATGCAACTGAGGGCTTTTGCGAGGCAACAGGTGAGGGAATTCCCGCAGCTCCCGACACAAGAGGTGCAGGACAGAGTGATCTCAAAGACATGGGTGGGGGATGGTAAGGTGTCAGATATATATAGGGAAATGAGGGACGAAGGGGAGACTATGGTAGATGAACTAAAAGGGAAATGGGAAGAAGAGCTGGGGGAGGAGATCGAGGAGGGGCTGTGGGCAGATGCCCTAAGCAGGGTAAACTCGTCGTCCTCGTGTGCCAGGCTAAGCCTGATTCAGTTTAAGGTATTACACAGGGCACATATGACTGGAGCACGGCTCAGTAAATTTTTTGGGGTGGAGGATAGGTGTGCGAGGTGCGCGAGAAGCCCAGCGAATCATACCCATATGTTTTGGTCATGCCCGGCACTACAGGGGTTTTGGATGGGGGTGACAAAGGTGCTTTCAAAAGTAGTAGGAGTCCGGGTCGAACCAAGCTGGGGGTTGGCTATATTTGGGGTTGCACAAGAGCCGGGAGTGCAGGAGGCGAGAGAGGCCGATGTTTTGGCCTTTGCGTCCCTAGTAGCCCGGCGTAGGATATTGCTAATGTGGAAAGAAGCCAAGCCCCCGGGGGTGGAGACCTGGATAAATGACATGGCGGGGTTTATAAAGCTAGAGCGGATTAAGTTCGTCCTGAGGGGGTCGGCTCAAGGGTTCACCAGGCGGTGGCAACCGTTCGTCGAATACCTCGCAGAAAGATAGACGGAATGGGAAAAAGAAGGCAGCAGCAGCAGCCCGGGATCGGGGGGGGGGGGGGGGGGGGGGGGGAGGAGGGAGGGGGGGGGGGGAGGAGGAACCAGAAGGAATCTCAGGGTTGTTAATATATACTGTATAGTATGTATAGGTCGTTGCTACAGATAATTATATATTGGACTGTTAAATTATATTTTTGGAGAGTGTTACTTGTGATAAGGCAGTTGCCAATTAGGGCTAGTTTTCATTTTTGTTATTTATTATTTATTCATTTTTTGTTTATAAAATAGGTCATTGTTATTTGTGTTGTTATAATATTGTGTAAAGGATGCACAATGTACTGTGTTGGTTGACCAAAAATTTTCAATAAAATATTTAATAAAAAAAAAAAGAAGTGAAGTAGGGATAATCCAGGAAATTCTAGGCCAGTGAGCAGTGGAAGGTAAATTATTGGAACATATTCTTACGGACAGAATTTACTCACATTTGGAAACAAATAGACTTATTAGTAATTGGCAGCATGGTTTTGTGAAGGGGAGGTTGTGTCTCACTAACTTGATTGAGTTTTCTGACAAAGTAAAGTAGATGATTGATGAAGGAAGGGCAGTCCACATGGACTTCAGTAAGGCCTTTGACAAGGTCCCTCAGCCACACAGGATCAGGGGTGAGCTGGCAAGATGGACACAGAATTGGCTCAGTCATAGAAGATAGAGGGTAGCAGTGGAAGGGTGCTTTTCTGAATGGAGGGCTGTGACTAGTGGTGTTCCTCAGGGATCAATCCTGGGATCTTTGCTTTTGTAGTATATATAAATGATTTGGAGGAAAATGTAACTGGTCTGATTAGTAAATTTGCGGATGACACAAAGATTGGTGGAATTGCGGATAGTGAAGAGGATTGTCAGAGGATACAGATATAGATCGGTTGGAGACTTGGGCGGAGAGATGGCAGACGGAGTTTAATCTGGACAAATATGAGGTAATGCACCTTTGAAGGTCTAATTCAGTAAATGGCAGAACCCTTAAGAGTATTGACAAGCAGAGGAATCTGGGTGTACAGATCCACAGATCACTGCAAGTGGCAACGCAGATGGAGAAAGAAGTCAAGAAGGCATATGGCATGCTGGCCTTCATCGGTCGGGGCATTGAGTATAAAAATTGGCAAGTCATCCTGCAGCTGTATAGAACCTTAGTTATGCCGCATTTGGAATATTGTGTACAATTCTGGTCACCACACAACCAGAAGGATGTTGATGCTTTGGAGAGGGTGCAGAAGAGGTTTACCCGTATGTTGTCTGGCATGGAGGGTATTAGCTATGAGGTGAGGTTGGATAAACTCGGATTGTTTTCACTGGAATGACAGAGGTTGAGGGGCGACCTGATAGAGGTTTACAAAATTGGACAGAGTTGACAGTCAGACACTTATTCCCAGGGTGGAAAAGTCAATTACTAGGGGACAGAGGTTTAGGGTGCGACCAGAAAGTTTAGAGGAGATGTGCGAGGCAAATCTTTTACACAGAGGATGGTGAGTGCCTGGAACTGGCTGCCGGAGGAGGTGGTGGAAGCAGGGACGATAGTGACGTAAAAGAGGCATCTGGACAAATACATGAATAGGATGAGAATAGAGGGATACGGACCCCGGAAGTGCAGAAGGTTTTAGTTTAGACAGGCATCATGGTCGGCGCAGGCTTGGAGGGCCAAAGGGCCTGTTCCTGTGCTGTACTGTTCTTTATTCTTTGAATCTATATCCAATTAAACCTTACACAGGGCATGCATGGCCTCTCCGCTTATCACAATTTACCATTGTAAAGTTGCATTAATACAATTTTTCCTTCAGCTTCACGTTAAGTAGTTTTTTTTTCATAGAATCTACAGTGCAGAAGGAAGCCATTCGGCCCATCGAGTCTGCACCGGCTCTTGGAAAGAGCACCCTACCCAACCGCACACCTCCACCCTATCCCCATAACACAGTGACCCCACCCAACACTAAGGGCAATTTTGGACACTAAGGGCAATTTAGCATGGCCAATCCACCTAAGCTGCACATCTTTGGACTGTGGGAGGAAACCGGAGCACCCGGAGGAAACCCACACACACACGGGGAGAACGTGCAGACTCCGCACAGACAGTGACCCAAGCCGGGAATCGAACCTGGAACCCTGGAGCTGTGAAGCAATTGTGCTAATCACTGTGCTACCGTGCTGCCCTCAGCTGCCCTATTCTGATTTGCTTGCAAGGTCTGACCCCTGTGGAGATAATTTTCTAACGTCTCTCCCAACTCCTTGCTGACCCTGTACAAAGTGAAACCTGTCACCGGAGTCAACAACACGGACAATTTACTGGTTAATAATAATTATACACATTTTGAATTTATTTGAAAGCAAAGGCTAAGGTTCCCTCAGCACTTACATGAATTTGGTTGTGAATTTTATCGTTACGGCTGGTTAGAATTTTCATTTTGCACAAACATATTACATATGGTTAACAAATGTTCTTTTGCCACACAAGCCCTTTGGGAAAAAGTGATTCTGCAAGAGCAAATGTAAACCATAAATTCCAGGAAATTACTGGTCCAAAGTTATAATGCTTCACAGATACTGGCAGGAAAATTACGCCAACAGGTAGCCACCCTGTCATGGGAATCTCATAGTCCAATCAATGTTTTTGTTCATAATCAGAGGGGCACAATAGTTGAATCAAATTCAGCTAATGAGACACGGTCATTTTTAAGGAGAAAGTTAACTAACATTCAATGGTTGCCGTCTTTGCATGATATGGGAACCAACCGCAGCCAGCAGAAGACATTTGGATTTGTCAAGAACCTCAAAAGATGAAATATTTGATGCTTTTTGATCAGCAGTTTTAAACATGCCAAATGTTTGCTTTCCACATGACTAGCGGGGGACGTTCCTGCGGTGGGTAAGTCAGACAATAGCCAGTTTATTAGAATAGAGAAAGCAGACTATTCGTTCTTAAATCTAGTCATTTATATGTCACATGGAATTAGCTGGGATTAGTGTTGATAATGGTAAAGTACTTTAAATTATATAGTGTTTAAAATTCCAGTCAAAATATATTATTTCAAAAAGACACATACTGCTGATTATTAGAAGCTTATCTTATTGATGTCGGTGCTTTTTCCTTTGTTTTTCTCTTTCAATACGTGCTGTTAAAAAGGCTATAATTTTCCTTAAAAATGTAGCCAAACTGAAGAGGGGTTACGTGCGATATGAAAGTCTAAACAAATCCAGTTGGGTGTTTTCTCGTAATAAGGCTGAAACTCATTATGGACAATGCTCGGACCATGCGGATGTGAATATTTGCAGGAGATTCAGAGACACAGGGGGGGTCTTTCAATTATGTCATTAAGATTCAAACTACAGTTTCCTCAGCCGATGGCTGTAGGAATCTGGGGCGAGATTCTTCGACCCCCCTGCCGGGTTGGAGAATCGCCGGGGGCTGGCGTGAATCCCGCCCCCGCCGGTTGCCGAAGTCTCCGGCACCGGAGATTCGGCGGGGGAGGGGAATCGCGCCGCGCCGGTTGGCGGGCCCCCCCGCTCGATTCTCCGGCCTGGATGGGCCGAAGTCCTGCCGCTAAAATGCCTGTTCTGCCGGCGTAAATTAAACCACCTACCTTACCGGCGGGACAAGGCGGCGCGGGCGGGCTCCGGGATCCTGGGGGGTGCACGGGGCGATCTGGTAAATCGCCCCGCGCACCCCGGGGGGTGCCCCCATGGTGGCCTGGCCCGCGATCGGGGCCCACCGATCCGCGGGCGGGCCTGTGCCGTGGGGGCACTCTTTCCCTTCCGCCTCCGCCACGGTCTCCACCATGGCGGAGGCAGAAGAGACTCCCTCCACTGCGCATGCGCGGGAATGCAGTCAGCGGCCGCTGACGCTCCCGCGCATGCGCCGCCCGGAGATGTCATTTCCGCGCCAGCTGGTGGGGCACCAAAGGTTTTTTCCGCCAGCTGGCGGGGCGGAAATTCGTCCGGCGCCGACCTAGCCCCTCAAGGTTGGGGCTCTGCCCCCAAAGATGCGGAGCATTCCGCACCTTTGGGGTGGCGCGATGCCCGTCTGATTTGCTCCGTTTTGGGCGCCAGTCGGCGGACGTCGCGCCGTTTCCGGAGAATTTCGCCCCTGAAGTAATGCAATTTTGGGCCATGTCAACCTAGCTACCAGTGGCTGCAAATTCACATTATAAAACCGTCCATATGTTGGCAGTCATTTAAAGCGGCCATCAGGAAATTTACTATGATTTACCAAGATGACTTCAGCTTTTCCTTTTGAAGTTGAAAAGCAAAAGAGAGAAGAAAAGGCTCTGTATAATATATTACGATCCAGCAGGGACATTTAAGAATCTCTGGAACTTTCTAATAGAAAACACATTGCTTTAAACGGGGGAAAGGTATCTTTACTGACAGAATCATTTTAAAATCGGTCATAAATGATCAGTGTCACTGTGTCAACTTCATTTTTGAGACACCAGTTTAGAACTGAGAGAAATAAAATAATGAAAAGTGCCACAGAATTATTGTCCTAAGAGGGTAGCTATCTCCAAGATAATTTATTTCGTTCCATAATCTCCAGTGGCGGATGAGATTAATTGTGGCCTACAAAACCAAGTGTCAAGATATAACTGAGATTTGTGTGCTGTCATTTTCATTTAGTCTGGACAATAATGTCCACTGCTGTTCTTTTGTGATGGAAATGGATCATCCTGGCCAGGTCTGCTCTAGATGTGTTTCCAGTCTAGTACCAACATAGTTAATTTTTAATTGCCCTCCAAAGGGCCCTAGCATGCCAACCAGTTGTATCAAAACATGGATTAGAGAAAACTGCCTGCTTTGCTTTCTGTGCCCCCCATCCCGGGAATGAATAATAACAATAAACTAGAAATAGATAATTTATCACACACAAGGCACCCATTCAGTCCATTGTGTCCATTCTGTCCAACAAAGAGCTATCCCGTCTAATCCCACCTTCCTGCAACAGAAATCACAGAAAACTCAATAGTCTACTCAGTGATGATGAGAGGAAGACGGTCCAGTAAAAATACAACCTTGAATAATGATAATTAATGTCCTCAATTGGACTCCAATTAAAGTCAACCTTTATAACTAGAAGGCTAGTGTATAAAGTGGAGGAAATCTTGCCAGTTATTTAAAGCTGGGATAGAAAACATCTAGAGTGTTCTTTACAGATCTAGGCATTGCAGATTAGAATTATATAGGCATTTAAAGGATCAGAATACAGATTCTTCAAAACGTTACCAGGGTTCTAAGGATTAAATTGTGAAGATAGGTTACTTATACTATATAAGCTAAATAGCAACGGTAAGACGTTACTTGTAGGAGTGGTTTCTAGGCCCACTAACAATAGTTACACTGCAGTATACAGGAAGGAACAAAGGGGGCATGGGGTAGGGGGTGGGGGGGGGGGGGGTGGAGGAGCATGTAAAAAATATACTGCAATAATCATGAGTGATTTTAATCTTTACATAGTTTAGACAAAACAGACTGCCAAAGGTAGACTGGAAGCTGAGTTCATAGAGTGTATTCTGGACAATTTCAGAGACCTGGGGCGTCATTCTCCGACCCCCCGCCGGGTCGGAGAATGGCCGTTGGCCGCCGTGAATCCCGCCCCCGCCGAAGTCTCCGGTACCGGAGATTAGGCGGGGGCGGGAATCGGGCCGCGCCGGTTGGCGGGACCCCCCGCTCAATTCTCCAGCCCGAATGGGCCGAAGTCCCGCCCAGAAATTGCCTGTCCCGCCGGCGTAAATCAAAGCTGGTATTTACCGGCGGGACCAGACGGCGTGGGCGGGCTCCGGGGTCCTGGGGGGGGCGCGGGGCGATCTGACCCCGGGGGGTGCCCCCACGGTGGCCTGGCCCGCGATCGGGGCCCACCGATCCGCGGGCGGGCCTGTGCCGTGGGGGCACTCTTTCCCTTCCACCTCCGCCACGGTCTCCACCATGGCAGAGGCGGAAGAGACTCTCCCCACTGCGCATGCGCGGGAAACTGTCGGCGGCCGCTGACACTCCCGCGCATGCGCCGCATTTCCGCGCCAGCTGGCGGGGCAACAAACGCCATTTCCGCCAGCTGGCGGGGCGGAAATCCCTCCGGTGTCGGCCTAGCCCCTCAATGTTGGGGCTCGGCCCCCAAAGATGCGGAGCATTCTGCACCTTTGGGCCGGCACGATGCCCGTCTGATTGGCGCCGTTTCTGGCGCCTTTGGGGGAGAATTTTGCCCCTGGTGTCAACCAGGGAACAGGTTATTTTAGACCTGGTAAAATGCAATGCCACAAACCACACCGTGCCTGCGAGGGTTTCCTCCGGGCGCTCCGGTTTCCTCCCACAAAGTCCAGAGCGACGTGCTGTTAGGTGAATTGGACATTCTGAATTCTCCCTCAGTGTACCCGAACAGGCTCCGGAGTGTGGCGACTAGGGGATTTTCACAGTAACTTCATTGCAGTGTTAATGTAAGCCTACTTGTGACTATAAAGATTATTATTATTATTAATAATAATAAATTAAGGATCGTATCAAATTGAAAGAAAAAGCATACAATACGATGAAGATCAGTGGTAGGTATGAAGATTGGACAAGATTTTAGAAACTAGCAAAGAATGATTTTTAAAAAATGATGGAGAAATTAGAGTATGAGAGGAAACTAACTAGAAATAAAAAAACAGAGAGCAAGAGGTTCTATAATTATTGTAAAAGGAAAAGAGTAACTAAAATGAGCATTAGTCTGTTAGAAGTTGAAACCGGGGAATTAACAATGGGAAAAGAGAATTGGCGGAAGCTTTGAGGAGGTATTTTGTGTCTATCCTCAATGTCAAAGACACAAAATTGCTCAAAGAATACTTGAAATCAGAAGGTAAAATTTAAAACAATGACAATCATCAGGAGAAACTATCAGACGTAAAAGAAGGCGAATGAGGAAAGCGAGGAATTACGGACCAGTTAGCCGAACACATGTAGTGGGAAAATTATTGGAATCTATAATCAAAGATAGGGGGCGAGATTCTCCGACCACCCCGCCAGGTCGGAGAATCGCCGGGGGCTGGCGTGATTCCCACCCCCGCCGGTTGCCGAAGTCTCCGGCACCAGAGATTCGGCGGGGGCGGGAATCGCGACGCGCCGGTTGGCGGACCCCCCCCCGCTCGATTCTCCGGCCCGAATGGGCCGAAGTCCCGCCGCTAAAATGCCTGTCCCGCCGGCGTAAATTAAACCACCTACCTTACCGGCGGGACAAGGCGGCGCGGGCGGGCTCCGGGGTCCTGGGGAGGGCGTGGGGCCCTCCGTGGGGGCACTCTTTCCCTTCCGCCTCTGCCACGGTCTTCACCATGGCGGAGGCAGAAGAGACTCCCTCCAATGCGCATGCGCGGGAATGCTGTCAGCGGCCGCTAACGCTCCCGCGCATGCGCCGCCCGGAGATGTCATTTCCGCGCCAGCTGGTGGAGCACCAAAGGCCTTTTCCGCCAGCTGGTGGGGCGGAAATCCCTCCGGCGCCGACCTAGCCCCTCAAGGTTGGGGCTCGGCCCCCAAAGATGCGGAGCATTCCGCACCTTTGGCGCGGCGCGATGCCCGTCTGATTTGCGCCGTTTTGGGTGCCAGTCGGCGGACATCGCGCCGTTTCCAGAGAACTTCGTCCAGGGTTACTGAATGCCTCCAAAATTTTCAGTTAATCAGGGAGAATCAGCCTGACAAACCACATTGAACTTTTTGAAGAGGTGACAGGGGAATGTCTATGGATGTTGTTTGTATGGACATCCAGAAGGCATTTGATAAAGTCCCATATTAGAGGCTGTTAACTAAGGTAGAAGCCCTTGGGAAGTACGGTGGCGCAGTGGTTAGCATTGCTGCCTACGGCGCTGAGGACCCAGGTTCAACCCCGGCTCTGGGTCACTGTCCGTGTGGCGTTTGCACATTCTCCCCGTGTCTGCGTGGGTTTCACCCCCACAACCCAAAGATGTGCAGGGTTGATGGATTGGCCAAGCTAAATTGCTCCCTTAATTGGGAAAAAAATAATTGGGTACTCTAAATTTATTTGAAAAAACTAAGGTAGAAGCCCATAGAATTGTGGGAAAATTACTGGCACAGTTAGGAAATTGGTTGAGTGGCAGGTGACAGAAAGTAGGGATAATGGGTAGGTACTCAAATTGGCAGCATGTGGCTTGTGGCATCCCATGGGGACCTCAATTGTTCATATTATTCAGTAACGATTTGGAAATTGGCATTGAAAGTCATAAATTCAAATGGGCGAAACCGTGGCAAAAGGATTTCAATGTAAGCCAGTGTGAGGTTATCCATTTTGGACTAATAAACGAGAGATCAGGGTACTTTCTAGATGGTATGAAGCTAAATTCAGTGAGTGTCCAAAGAGACCTGGGGTTCAGGCGTGTAGATCATTAAAATGCCACAAACAAGTGCAGAAAGTAATCAAGAAGGATAATGGAATGGAATATCCAGAGGGCTGGAGCATAAGGACACAGATGTTATGCTGCAGCTTTACAAAACCCTGGTTAGATCCCACTTGGAGTCACTGTGCGCAGATCTGGGCACCACACCTTAGGAAGGATATTTGAGGGAGCGCAAGGTAAGGTTTACAAGAATGATACCTGAACTTCAGGGGTTAAGTTATGATTGGATTGGATTGGATTGGATTTGTTTATTGTCGCGTGTACCGAGGTACAGTGAAAAGTATTTTTCTGCGAGCAGCTCAACAGATTATTCAATACATGAAAAGGAAATAAAAGAAAATACATAATAGGGCAACACAACATATAATATGTAACTATGTAAGCACTGGCATCGGATGAAGCATACAGTGTGTAGTGTTAATGCGATCAGTCCATAAGAGGGTCATTTAGGAGTCTGGTGACAGTGGGGAAGAAGCTGTTTTTGAGACTGTTCGTGCGTGTTTTCAGCCTTCTGTATCTCCTGCCCGATGGAAGAAGTTGGAAGAGTGAGTAAGCCGGGTGGGAGGGGTCTTTGATTATGCTGCCCGCTTTCCCCAGGCAGCGGGAGGTGTAGATGGAGTCAATGGATGGGAGGCAGGTTCGTGTGATGAACTGGGCGGTGTTCACGACTCTCTGAAGTTTCTTGCGGTCCTGGGCCGAGCAGTTGCCATACCAGGCTGAGATGCAACCCGTTAGGATGCTTTCTATGGTGCATCTGTAAAAGTTGGTAAGGGTTAATGTGGACATGCCGAATTTCCTGAGGAAGTATAGGCGCTGTTGTGCTTTCTTGGTGGTAGCGTCAACGTGGGTGGACCAGGACAGATTTTTGGAGATGTGCACCCCGAGGAATTTGAAACTGCTAACCATCTCCACCTCGGCCCCGTTGATGCTGACAGGGGTGTGTACAGTACTTTGCTTCCTGAAGTCAATGACCAGCTCTTTAGTTTTGCTGGCATTGAGGGAGAGACTGTTGTCGCTGCACCCCTCAACTAGGTTCTCTATCTCCCTCCTGTATTCTGACTCGTCGTTATTTGAGATCCGGCCCACTATGGTCGTATTGTCAGCAAACTTGTAGATGGAGTTGGAAGCAAATTTTGCCACGCAGTTGTGTGTGTACAGGAAGGAGAGATTAATACAGATTATGTCTGTTTTCTCTAGAATTCAGAAGGTTAACGGGTGATCTGATCGAAGTCTTCAAGATATTAACAGGAAAAGACAGGGTAGATAAAGATAAACCGTATCCACTGGTTGGAGATTTTAGAACTAGGGGGCTGATACACCATCAATAACACACGACGAGTGCTGAACGTAACTGAGGCTTTAATACACTGAACAGCAAGCCTCGTGCCTCTGTACCCGAACTGGATCGGAGGCGGAGACTTGCCACCTTTATACATAAGCCCGAGGGGAGGAGCCACAGGCGGAGCCAGCCTGGACAAGCCCAGGCATGCACAAGCATGCACAATACAATACAATACATATAATGCAATAACGTGGTTTACCACAGGAGCATAGTCTAGAAATTAGGCCAGACTGTTCAGGAGAGCTGTTAGGAAGAACTTCTCCACACACAGGGTGGTAGAGGTTTGGTATTCTCTCCCACAAAGGCCAACTGATGCTAGATCAGTTGTTAATTTTAAATCAGAGATAGATACATTTTGTTAAGCAAAGGTATTAAGGGATTTGAGCCAAAAGCAGGTATATAGAGTTAGGCCAGAGATCAGCCATGATCTCAATAAATTACGGAGCAGGCCCGAGGGGCGAATGGCCTACTCCTGTTCCTATATCCTCCTGCACTCTTCACTGAACCAGGGCTGACCGCCTCACTTGGTGGTAATGGAAGAGTGGGGAATATGCCAGGCCATGAGGCTACAGATTATGGTCGAATAGAATTCAGTTGCTTCTGATGGCCCACAGTACCCATGGATACCAGTTTTGAGGTTCTAGAACTGTTCAAAATCTGTCCCCTTTAGCACAATGGTAGTGCCACTCAACACGATGGAGGACATCTTCAATGTGAAGACAGGGCTGCCTCTCCACAAGGACTGTGCGGTGGTCACTTCTAACGCTACTGTCATGGACAGATGGATCTGAGACAGGTAGATTGGTGAGGGCAAGGTTACGTAGGTTTCCCTCTCTTGCTGATTCCCTCACCACCTGCCACAGACCCAGTCAACAACTATTTACTTTAAAACTCGGCCAGTAGGTGGTGCTACTGAGCCACTCAAGGGTACACTGAGTGGAGGATTTCAGAAGTAATAACAGAAATGATTATATCCCTAGTCGTCTGATAGGCTGTGCTTTGAACTTGTGCTGTTGGAATGACATTTCATCTTTGGCGGTACGTAGCTCCACAAACACCAGTCTGTCCTATTCTAAAATGCCAGGCCGTGAGGATAGAACTGGAGCCAATCCTCACACTCGTTTACAAGCGTTAACCTACAGAGATGCACATTGCCAACATGCACCTCCTAACCCAACAACCACAGTTTCAGCCTGTTCCTATTTACAGGAGCCGGGTAGATCCCGGGAGCCGGGTCTCCCAGCTTCTGTGGGCAGCACGATCGCACAAGTGGATGGCACTGTGGCTTCACAGCGCCAGGGTCACAGGTTCGTTTCGCCGCTGGGTCACTGTCTGTGCGGAGTCTGCACGTTCTCCCCGTGTCTGTGTGGGTTTCCTCCAGTTTCCTCCCACAGTCCAAAGACGCGCAGGTTAGGTGGATTGGCCATGATAAATTGCCATTAGTGACCAAAGAAAAAAGGTTAGGAGGGGCTATTGGGTTACAGGGATAGGGTGGAAGTGAGGGCTTTAGTGTGTCGGTGTAGACACGATGGGCCGAATGTCCCCCTTCTGCACTGTATGTTCTATCGGCAACGCTACACCATGGTGAGCTGCCTTTTGGGCGGGTGGCCATAAAATCGCGCCCAACATTTACATAGATGCACTTGTTTTATAGGGTGCTGAGTAATGAAGAGAAACAAGTCCTCCAACTATTTGTCTAACCCTTCTCTTCTCAGAGATCAATGTTGATATCCAGCTGAGATCAGCTGAATCAAATGGCCAATTCTGTGACCTCTCGGTTTATGCCCCCACGAATGACCAGTGCATCTCTCTGGGCGAACGTCAAATCTTCACAATATGTTCCTCATTTCTGATCTATTGAGCTTACATTTCTGAAAAGTACTGGAATACGTAAGCTACATTTTCGAATCAGATTGATGTTAGAAATGAGCTTCCTTTAATTTCAATGACCTTTTATTGAATTGCCTTCGGTCTGTCTTTCATCACCTCAGAGTTCAATTGTTTTTAGATTGTTTTCAGAGATCTCCGCTCATTCTGACAGAACGTCTCTCTCCCAGCTGTGCGCTGCTATTCCATTCTCGGGTACAATTGTCACTCACAGCAGAGAGGAGTCAAAAAGATTTTATGGAGACCATCTGTTTTCCACGTTATGGCTGGAATTCTACATTCAGCGCCGCTCCAATCAGGAGGATGGAGTGCTGAGGGATAAATGGGTTTGGCGAAAGCTGCCAATCCGATTGCATCTCAGCCCGATACCCACCCCCTGTCAGCGGGAGGATGTACAGCCGGCATTTAAATAAATGTTAATGTCATTAACAGGCCCGAAGCCTGAGTCTCTAATCCCCCATTACCCCCAGAGAGGGCGATCCACTGGGCCAGCTTCGGTGCAAGTTTGCCCAAGCGGGACGCTGATGCGCTGGACCCGAGGTGCCCCCAAAAGTGTTTAAAGTAGCAGCGGTTACAAGTGTCAGAGGCAAATCCATGTACACTTCAAAGGGGTTCAAAACCCTTGAAAGCCTTTGAAATGCAAATCTTCAATTCAATGTCACAAGCAATAGACATTAGCCAGAGATTGACAGTCTGCTCCAATGGATCCGCTTGGGCTGGCGGCAAATTTTCAAAGTGGGAACGAGTGGTCTGTACGAGGTCATTGGAAAATACCCCGAGGTATTTCCGGAATGTCTTGTTAAAATCAAGGGAGCAACGACAAAAATCTATGTAGACCCCAATGCCCTGCCTCAGAATTGTAGGGCGAGACTGGTCCCTTATGCCTTGCATAAGACCAAAACGCGAGACCAAACGCGAGTGATTAGAGAGTCTTGGCATCAGACGCCCGGTGCAATTAGTGGAATGGGCCAGGCCAGTAGTCCCAGTCGTCAAGCCTGACAAGTTGGTCTGCCTTTGTGGGGACTATAAACTAACTGCTAACAGAGCCTGCTGTCTAGACCGGTACCCCATGACATGCATCGAGGACCTCTATGCAAATCTAGCAGGAGGCCACACTTATCCAGGTTTGACATGAGCCACGCATAAGTCCAGCTGGAGCTTGATTCAGCACCCAGAAAATAGGTAACTACTATTACCTTTAAGGATTTGCATGAATACACCCGTCTGCCTTTTGGAATCTCGTCGATATGCGCCATTTTCCAGCGTGCAATGGAAAATATCCTTCATCGGCTGCCTAAGGTGGCAGTGTACCTGGATGATGTATTGATCACAGGAATCACTGAAAAAGAACATCTGGAGGAAGTTATATGATTCGTCTCTAACCCGGGTGTCCACTTCAAGCAGGAAAAGTCTGAGTTCCAGGAAGGCGAGGCAGCGTACCTTGGGTACCGCGTCGATAAAGACGGCCTGCACTCTGTAGAGGACAAAGTGAAGGTCATATAAGGGGCAGCGACCCCACGAAACACCCCCGAACTGAGTCGTTCCTCAGCCTCATAAATTATTTTGGGAAATTCATCCGCAACGTGGCTATTTTACTGGGTCAACTACACATATAGGGAGACCTTGGGTACATGTGGACTTTGACAGGACGTTCATGGGAGCGATGTTCTTACTCTTGGTCGATGCTCATTCCAAATGGATGGACCTCAACTGGATATCCTCCACAACTTCCAACGTAACCATAGAGAAACACGGGCAATCATTTTGCATTCACAGGATACGGAGCTCCTTGTGCCAGACAACGGGCCCCCTTCCCCAGTGGAGAATTCTGGGCATTTGTGAAGTCCAACCGGATTACGCATAACCGAACGGTGTCATACCCTCCAATGGCCTGGCCAAACAGGCAGTCCAAACCTTTAAAAACGGCATGAAAAATCAGACCGCTGGTTCTCTCGACACTAAACTGGCCCGGATCCTCTTCGATTACACAAACCCATAATGGGTGTCACACCGGCGGAGCTGCTCATGGGCGGTCGACGCTGGACCAATCTCAGCCGACTGTCCCAATCTAGGGGGAAATGTGGAGTCAAAACAAGAAGCCCAAAAAATAAATTTTGACACCCAAAGGCCCGACAGGACCTTCAAGAGAGGAAACACAATTATGTATGTACGTAACTTTGGAGGCGGATCTGCTTAGATCCCAAGAATCAGAGTGGAAAAGACGAGCCCCGTTTCATACAAGGGCAAGACTAAAGAAAAGACCCTACGGAAATCCCTGGACCACCTTTGGAGAAACGACTCTGGAGAGGATGGCGTCCTCAACTTCCTTTCTGCTCACCTCTGGTTAGGGGTTTTAGTCCATGTGAAACATGGGAGTCATACCCCTCGAGGACAGAGACTGGGGATCAGAAATTGAGATTGGGATGACTGACGCTCAGACCGGAGGTCAATGTCGAAGAGGAGCCCTTCGATGGGCTGCCAGGAAGCGGCGATCCCCCGTCCAACCGCCTCATACCCCTCCAATTTGGTTCCACTCACGGTCAACGTGAGTGCTGAGCGCCATGGAGCGAAGGAGGCCTCATCGCTGTGAGAGTGGGGTGATTTGATCTGGATTAGGGGTGAGGATGTGATAACCCTCACATGGACCACGGGGAATCACTAATCAATCTCCCTACGGGGCTCGTAGAGTATGAGTTCCCATGGTAGCGGACAGAGGCCCGCCCAGCTGGGACTCAATGGTGAGCCCTTTAAATGATGCTCCCAGATCCGGAGCGGGAATCCAGAGAGTCCCGGGCTGTGGCCTTAGTGCTGTACAACGTGGCAGCTGCTTTATCTTTTCAGTTACAATAAACCTGATTAGCCATCATCATGCCTCCTGGATTAATACATCCAACATCAGGAACATTGAACAAATACAAATGACGAATCTCATCAGGAGAAGATGATGGAAGATGATAGACTATTAGGGCAGCACGGTAACACAGTGGTTAGCACTGTTGCTTCACAGCTCCAGGGTCCCAAGTTCGATTCCCGGCTTGGGTCACTGCCTGTGCGGAGTCTGCACGTTCTCCCCGTGTCGCGTGGGTTTCCTCCGGATGCTCCGGTTTCCTCCCACAAGTCCTGAAAGACGCGCTGTTAGGTGAATTGGACATTCCGAATTCTCCCTCTGTGTACCCGAACAGGCGCCGGAATGTGGCGACGAGGGGATTTTCACAGTGACTTCATAGTAGCGTACTTGTGACAATAAATATTATTATTATTATAGTTAGATCCAGTCAGATAATGCACGTTTACTGTGACAAAAGTGATCCACTTTTACTTTCGCTCGATCGTCTTTCTTCTAAGTCAGTCTCAGTAAAGAGTTAAACATCAGCTTGGTTTAGTGGACCTAAGCCACAGAACTCAATGAAACTTAAACTGGGCTATTTAATTAGTTATTTACAGGACTGTAAATTTAGATTTAGCCGATAGTTTTAAAGTTAATTGAACCCAGTAACTAATCTTTGAGTTATTCAATTAGCATGGATTAGTTAGCACTAGTAACTGGTAGGAAAAGAATGGTTACCTATATACAAAATTACAATTTTGCATTGGGAAAATCAATTTAATAATTAATACGTTTCTTATTCGAGAAGCTAGTATGGTCCAACCTCTGCCGTATATACCATTGCTCGAAATATTAACTCTCTTTCTCTCTCCACAGATGATACCAGACCTGCTGCTTTCTTCCAGCACTTTCGTTTATATTTGTATAGCATTGGTGTTATTTATTCACTTGCTCATGAATTGTTCCATAAATTCCTTTGGCATTTGTCATACAATCTTTACAGTGCAGAAGGAGGCCATTCGGCCCATCGAGTCAGCACCGACCCTCTGAAAGAGCACCCCACCCATGCCCACACACCCGCCCCCATTCCTCACCTAACCTGCACATCCCTGGACACTCAGGGTCAATTTAACATGGCCAATCCACCTAACCCGCGCAAGCAACAGAACAATCTTCTCCAAACCAGACTGCCAGGGACAAAGATGTTGGGCAGGATTTACCGTCGGCCGACGCCGGAATCGGGAAACGCGGTTGGGTGGAGAATCGGTTCCAACGCTGAAATCTCAGCGGGCGCCGAATTCACGCCAAATCGCAATTTCTCTGTTGCCCCGACAGCAGCGTCAACGCGTTCCACTCCTCACGCACAGGAGACACTGTTGGCATATCATTCGCGGGCCTGACCCGGGATTCTCCAGGGCCTTTGCGACTCTCCGCCTCCAATGGGCCGAGTTCCCGATGGTGAGGTTCACTGGCACTATTTAAAATTGTGTACACGGCGCTGTGGCTGCTGAGGGAGGGAGAGGGGGTTCGGAAAGTGTCCAACATCGCCACGGTTTGCTGACAGTCGTGCCGCTGGCCGAGGGGCTGCTGCCAGGACTGTGGGTGGGGGGTGAGGGGGTGGCCAGGAGGTGGGCTGTGGGGTCGGAGTGGACGGGCACAGAACACCATTGCCACAGCTGTAAAGGCAGCCATGCAGCTGCGCACACCGCTGACTGCTCACTGTGAGCCTAGGGCTTTCCAAAGTGATTTCCAAATGCTCAGTGTTAGGTTTAAAAGTCTTGGCAACAAACACTTTGTGATAACTTTTCTTCAACAAAGTATAGTCCGACATGATGTATTTGTACAAACACACATTCTCTATCTCTTCTTTCTTTCTAGTGTTATTGGCCAGGGTTTAAAAACTCCAAAGTGTATTATGGAGTTCGTCTGACCTATAACGTTTTGTTGAATGAGCTAGGATGAGCACAAGAGCTTTCCCGTTCAGGTGTGATTCAACAATTTCCCTGGGCACTTTCATCAACAAGCTTTATTCTAAGAACTTAGTTAACATTTATACAACACACAGCAAGAATTTTTATCATTTACAATCATAACAACACCCCAAAGATACAATAACTATGTATAACACTTAATGAATTGGCCTTAACTGTTCCAATTCAAAACCAAAACCCCCTTTTCACTGAAACCATGTGATAAGACAAAACCCTTTCTTAAAGCAACACTCCCATGACACTAGATACATTTGCCTCGATACTGATAAGGTAGAGATACTGAGCTTTGTAGGGAATGTTTGCTTCACCTACAGGACTGTCAATGGCCACTGATCCCAGGGACATATTCAGCATAATACATGGAAACTTGACATGGAATGTAAATACGGCATATTACAGTAAAGTTGCCCTAAATGATAGAAAATAACAGGCACAAATGAATAATGCTGAACTATCCTTAATTTAATTTCAAATTTACCATGAAGTAAGCAAGACAAAAACTATACAAAGAATCCCTTCAGTGCAGGAGGTGCCCATTTGGCCCATCGAGTCTGCACCAACCTTCGGAAAGAGCACTCCACCCAGGCCCCCCCCCAACCTGCACATCTTTGGACAATAAGAGGCAATTTAGCACGGCCAATCTGCCTAACTTGCACATCTTTGGACTGTGGGAGGAAACCGGAGCACCCGGAGGAAATCCACGCATACACGAGGAGAAAGTGCAAACTCTACACAGGCAGTGACCCGAGGCTGGAATCGAACCCGGATCCCTGACACCTATAATAAGAACTGGAAATCGTCAGCAGTTCTGGCAGCATCTGTGGAGAGGGAAATTCACGTCGATGACCTGTTGTCCAAACACTCCATAAAATTGGTTGAATCTTCACCAAAAATGTGGTCATTATTAAAAACAGAAAAAGGTAAAACAACTGCAAGAGGAAGCAACATTGCAGTGAATGTATTTTCATGAAAACAGATGCAATAGCTGAAAAAATACTTTAAAATGAGCAGGCACGCATTCATTCCCCATGTTGACAGAATGTCACAATTCTATCTGCTTGCTAAAGATTACGGGGAGCATTTTCCCCCAGTTCATAACATTTTGTGCCTGTTTCTGGGATGGGGACATAGTTTCACAAAGTGTTCCAAATTTTAAAATGCTTTGAAGTCAGCAAACCGATGTGTAATGGAACATTTTGACACATGGTTTACCGGGCATTGGGATCAACCATTCCTCAGACAGGAATCACCAGTGACGTGGAGGGAATTCCAATCCTATTAAACACATAAATTACAGAAAATGTTACTTGTTTCTGACTGGGATGGTCTATGGAGGGACGATTCTCTGGATTTAAATTTCTAACAGAGACCTGAATGTGCAGGGCACAATTTCAACATTTTCAGATAAGGTATTGTGAACTGAATGGGGAGGAGAGTGACCCACTTCAGGAGGGTATAGACAAGCTGGTGGAATGGGCAATCATGTGGCAAATGAAACTTAATGGAGGAAAGGTCAGAAGAATGAGGGAAGGTGGCATAAAAGAAAGGGTACAATTCTCAAGCAGGTACACCCAGTGGGATCTTGGTGTATCTGTAAACAAATCATTGAAGATGGCAGGACAGGCTGAGAAAGCAGTTAATAACTTACACTGAATCCCATCCTCATCCCACCTCCCCCACTCGCGCCTCCCCTCACCATCTCTGCTACCCCAGGGGCTTTGGTGCGATTGTGGGAAGGTATGGCCAGCTCGGATGCAGGGATCACCCAGGTGGACGGTGGAAAGTGCTACCGTGGGCAGGAGTCAGACGCTGTGGAATTATGCGGAGCACCAGAGCTCATCACAGAGCGGGTTGTCATCATCCTCCTGCCCATGGACCAGACCTGCTGTTCCTGCCAATCCAGGGCCCACACCCCATAGTGCGGCAGGCATGCATCACGGAGGGGGTTGCAGGTGGAGGAGGGGTAGGGGAGGGGCATTGGGATGCGGTGTCCGTGCCCCTGGCCAGTCCCCTAGGCAGTGAACCTGGAGGCGGTCATAATGTCCCATGCCCGTTGGCTTTGTCGCAATGAGTGACCTCCTGCCCCTGCCCAGGCCCCATAAACTGTCAATCTTAGCACAGTGGGCTAAACAGCTGGCTTGCAAAGCAGAACAAGGCCATCAACGCGGGTTCAATTCCCGAACCAGGAGCCGGAATGTGGCGACTAGGGGCTTTTCACAGTAACTTAATTTGAAGCCTACTTGTGACAATAAGCGATTTTCATTTCATTTCATTTTTCATCCTCGCCCTCCCCCACATCCTCCTCATCAGACAAGGCCTGGCATTCAGCCTGCTCCTCCGGCACGTTGCCCCTCTGCTGTGCGATGTTGTGGAGGATGCAGCAGGCCGCCGTGATGCGGGCGACCCTGCAGAGCCATACTGCAGGATCCCTTCAGAGCCGTCCAGGCACCTGAACCGCACCTTCAGGAGGCCGAAGCACCGCTCGATCGCACCCCTGGTTGCTGCATGGGCGTCTCCGTGTCAGCCTGTGGCCTCCAGAGAGGCGTCATCAGCCACGACTGTAGTGGATAACTGCGGAATTGTCGAATGTGCCAAGATGAAGGTGTCATGCACACTGCCCGGGCATTGGGCGCAGACGTGCATGATGCGCAGCCGTGGGTCACACACTAGCTGCACGTTCAAAGAGTGGAACCCCTTTCGGTTTGTGTTGAGCAGCCTGTCATCTGTAGGTGCTCGTAGGGCAACATGCATCCCGTCGATCACCCCCTGGACCCAGGGTATCTCGGTGATGGTGGAAAATTCCTGCTGGGCTCAGTCCACAGTCGACTCGGCATATAGGGCCTCCGTGATGTCGCGGATGCACCCGTGCACCGAGCTCTGTGAGATCATGGGCAGGTCCCCACTCGGCAACTGGAAGGACCCCATGGTGTGAAGGTTCAGAGTGAGCGTCACCTTGATGGCCACCGGGAGGCGTTGTCCTTGCCCATTTTCCCACGATGCCAGGTGTGCCATAATCTGGCAGATATCTCACACTTTTCCCTCACTCAGCTGGAGTCTCCGAAGCCATGCCCGGTCCGGCATGTCATAGAATTATAGATCATAGAATCCTAGAATTTATAGTGCAGAAGGAGGCAATTCAGCCCATCGAGTCTGCACCGGCTCTTGGAAAGGGCACCCACTTAAATCCACACCTCCACCCCATCTCCGTAACCCAGTAACCCCACCTTAACCTTAAGGCAATTTATAATGGCCAATCCACCTAACCTGCACATCTTTGGACTGTGGGAGGAAACCAGAGCACCCGGAGGAAACCCACGCACACATGGGGAGAATGTGCAGACTCCGCACAGACAGTGACCCAGCGGGGAATCGAACCTGGACCCTGGAGCGGTGAAGCAACTGTGCTAACCATAGTGCTAGTGTGCTTCCCCACGAGGTCCTCGAAAGACAGGCGCTGCCGGTACACATGTTGCCTCATGCGGCGCCTCCTTCGCACCTCCTCCTCCTCGGCCAGTTGGGTGTCCGGCTCTCCATCCTCAGTGGCTGCCTCCTGTTCCTCTGCTGCCCGCTCCGCTGCTGCACCTTCCTCCTCCTCGAGCAGCTCCAGCTCGTACAGCCACAGGGCATCCCCCAGGTCTGCGGTGACCAGCAGGAAGGCCACCATTGCTGGTTGAATTCCAACATCCATTGTCTGCAGGGGGTGAAAGGTCAACATGTTAGCATGGTGCGTACCCCCCGTGTCCAACCAGGTCCAACGGGCTACATGGTGACCCCGGTTGGCACTGCGGAACCTGCTCCTGCATATCCCCCCCTCCCCCATCTGGTTGGTGCCTGGCACCGTGGGGTCCTCTGGCCCTGCTGCCAGGGGTACGATCGGCAGGCACTGTATTTGCCAGCGGTATGCTCTGCAGCCCCCATCTGGTGCCTCCATATTGGGGCTGCAGTGGGCATTGCCCTTGGGTGGGCCACGTGATGCCCCGTCTATGGGTGGAGGCCGGTTGGGGGGTGGGTGATATGGTGGAGGGTGGGGGGTGGTGGGCCGAGGGTGGGCCGGTGTCACTCTGCAGAACCAGGGGCCAAGGTGGGTGGTCGATCGGGTGTACAGCAAGATGGCCGCATTGTAGGGCAGGGCAATGACGGACCGTGACTGGACACTGCCCCAGTCCCGCGGAGGGGGTCACCTCGGCTCCACGGTCTGTGTCCAGCCCGGCAGCCCACGGTCACGCCTCTCCATGTCAACCTCCCCTCTCTCTCCCGCATCGGTCATGATGTCCGAAATCCCCCCCCCCCTCCCCGGTGGAGGCGGAGAATCGCGGAGACCCCGGAGAATACCAGGTCAGACCCGCTAATGATATGCCAACGGTGTTAACTGTATGTGAACTCATTGACGCTGCTGTCGAGGCGATAGAGAATTGTGATTTGGTGTGAAACTAGCGCCCGCCACGATTTTGGCGTCAAAACCAATTCTCCGCCCAATCGCGTTTCCCAATTCTGGCGTCGGCTGATGGAGAAACCTGCCCAAGGTTTTTCTTTATCATTCTTGCAAGTTTGCCCACCTATCAGTTTAGTGCCTGAGCCTGAGCAGTTTTGTGCTATAGATGTATCCATATTGAAACTGGATTCTGTCTAATAAGAAGACAGAACCCATCTAGGCTCCTGGCTTTGGGAAGTCTCCAGAAAGACTCACCGTGCGGGTCGCCCATTGAGATTTCCCTTGTCAATCCTGCCACACAAGCGCCAACGCACGGGTTCCCCGGCAACGAGGGAGGGGTGCAGTCATTGGGCAATCCCGTTGGCAATGCCGGGCTCGGTAGATCCTGCTGGCCGGCCATCGCCGCTGAAAGACACCCGGCGGGGTGGTCGTTAAATCCCCTCCTCGTTTTCTTACCTCATTCAGTTGATGAAATTGTACGTTCAAAAACACTTCTGGAAAAACTATTCTCAAAACAGCTTTCTATGATTTCAGTTTGAAAACTGAAGGGAAAAAAATAATTATAGACTTCCTACTTTGGTCAGACTGCATTTTTAACCAGTAAAGACCTTGGGGATGGAGAATCGAAGCTACAACTAGAGTACACACATTTCAAATTTTTGTTTTTCAGTTTTTACTTTATTTGTCAACTTTTTTGGAGTTCTAATGTCTGATTTTCAAAAATTATCTAGGCTTCATATTTATTTGACCAGAAGCCTTGCTTTCTAAAAGAACAAAACTTTATTTTCTTAGCTAAAGGAATTGGTATGGTATTGTTCTGGTTGTCTTATTGGGCCAATAATCCAGAATTCATACTTCTCTGGAATGTGAGTTAAAATCCCCTTGTGGGGTGGCACAGTAGCACAGTGGTTAGCACTGTTGCTTCACAGCTCCAGGGTCCCAGGTTCGATTCCTGGCTTGGGTCACTGTCTGTGCGGAGTCTGCCCGTATCTGTGTGGGTTTCCTCCGGGTGCTCCGGTTTCCTCCCACAGTCCAAAGATGTGCAGGTTAAGTGGATTGGCCATAATAAATTGCCCCTTAGTGTCCAAAGAAGTTAGGTGGGGTTACTGGGTTACGGGGATAGGGCGGAGGTGTGGGCTTAAGTAGGGTGCCCTTTCCAAAGGCTGGTGCAGACTCGATGGGCCGAATGGCCTCCTTCTGCACTGTAAATTCTATGATTCTATGAATTATTTGAGATTTTGAATTCAATTTAAAAGCACAAGTATCAATATCAACATGAAGCTGAAACCCCAACTGGTTTCCTGACCTCCTTTTGGGAAGGTAAGATGCTATCCTTACCCAGTCTAAACTACATGTGACTCTAGTCTCACATCAATGAGGCAGACTTTAAATTTCCCTCTGAGAGGCCGCCAGCGAACGGTGCTCCGCTGACAAACACGCGGCTGGGGGACCGATATTTTCTTCCAATTTGCCGTAAATATTTGACTTTTGTTTTTCCCAGAATGTTTATTTATATTTGAAGGTTTCAAAATGAATTCCCAAAAACGTTTTGAAAAATGAATCAGTCTAGTGTCAGCCATTGCATTTTTGAAATGGTAAATTTCTAAATTTCATTGCTGATGGATGCACCGTGGCTGGAGTGGAGTTGTGTGATTTGGTCATACTTAGTGGTTGCAGTCCGCACAACTTATTTTATTTATCTCTGCTGACAGTATTGTTTGTCAATAGTGTCAAGGAGCTCATTGTTCTGGCGGAGGGGTAAATTGAGCAAGTCTTGCTCTTTATCTCTTAGCAGTTATCCCAGAGGAACTTGGAAAACTTCTGTCACATTGAAACCAATGACTCGAAAATCGGATGGTATTTTCAGAATAGGCTGACTATCTGCTCAGCCAGAGAACCGCCCAAGGGTTAGAACCATAGAATCTCTACCGTGCAGAAGGAGGCCGCTCAGCCCAACGACTCTGCACCCTAACTAGGCCCAATCACCACCCTACTTCCGTAACCCCACCTAACCTACTCATCTTTAGACACTGAGGGGCAATTTTTTTATCATGACTAATCCACTTAACCTGCACATCTTTGGACTGTGGGGGGAAACCGGAGCACCCGGAGGAAACCCAAGCAGACATGGGGAGAACGTGCAAACTCCACACAGTCACCCAAGGCCGCAATTGAACTAGGGACCCTGGCGCTGTGAGGCAGCAGTGCTAACCACTGTGCCACTGTACAACCCCTGGTTGAAGATGAAAATGACCCCCATTGATACACCACCCAATCATCAGTTAAAGTCCCTCCAGCCTTGAGGAGTACTGAACAATCATTGTCACAACTGACAAACTGTTATTTTGATGGCAATAAAGTCCGGTGGGTGAAGAATAATTACTTAACATTTGGGCAGCGCTTTCTAAATGCTGAAGAAGAAAATAAGACAATTAATTTACTGAAAATTGAGTTGGCACTGGGCTGCTCTCATTGCACTTCTATGAAATAGAGCCTTTAATTTGAAACAGGCATATAGAAAACTCGATATGCAGCAACCAAGTATTTGGAAAATGCCACTGGGAGGTAAACCAAATTGAGGAAAGAGAAAATTGTAGGAGACGCAAAAGAATTAAAAGCAGATGCTGAGACAGAAGAGGGCAAAACCACTAATCGAGTCACTGTAGTAAGCCACCAGAATTGCCGACAGGTTCCGACTTAGTAGCATTCAGAGTAAGCAGACAGAGCAGAATTTTATAATCTGGTACAACAATGAGAATTTCCACAGTGACTTGACGTACCATTTTAATATCCTAATTTGAATAGATGGCAATGCTGCTTATGCCCCACCATAACTTATTGTTGGGTCCAGCATCAGAATATGATGGTTGCTATAGAAATTCCAGGACATTCCAAGAAATGGTTTCACTTTTGTCTTAATCTGATCTCCGGGGCTCAAATTCTAGTTCCCATTTAAGAATAGAATCTACCTGGAAGCTAATAAATCCTAATTTTACTGTAGCATTTTCTTCCTGAGTTTCTGTTGTATTTTAAGCCTTTTGGAAAAAGAACTAGGTTTGCCCGTTTCTCGATTTCAGTTTCAGTCTTATCAATTTCCAGAATCTATCTAATCCGGGAAATATTTTCAGTTTGAGTCTGGTCTCTATATCTGGAATTTTAGGCAATTTTACTTTTAATTTAGACCTAATTTTCATTTTGTTGATGAACGTCCAATAGTTTTCAGCCACTTGACAGACCTCCAGGCAGATCGTCAGAAGCATCACTCAAAGTGAACCAGAGACTGATGTAGGGCGTGATTTAAGTGGAAGAAAACAGAGTCCTGTTTATGGGATTTCCATATATGACTGGCCTAATGCCTGTTTCAGGCCAAGCTCTGGATGCCTACTTTTTGCCTTGCATCAATGTCTTGCCTGCCATGTTGGAGGCTGTGTGTCCATTAAACTAGAGAGGTGCCACGGAATCTCTCAGCTAATTTCTGGGCAGCACGGTAGCACACGTGGATAGCACTGTGGCTTCACAGTGCCAGGGTCCCAGGTTCGATTCCCTGCTGGGTCACTGTCTGTGCGGAGTCTGCACGTTCTCCCCATGTCTGTGTGGGTTTCCTCTGGGTGCTCCGGTTTCCTCCCACAGTCCAAAGATGCGCAGGTTAGGTGGATTGGCCATGATAAATTGCCCTTAGTGACCAAAAAGGTTAGAAGGGGTTATTGGGTTACAGGGATAGGGTGGAAGTGAGAGCTTGCGTGGGTCGGTGCAGACTGATGGGCTGAATGTCCTCCTTCGCACTGTATGTTCTATGTAATGCATCTTTACATCAAGTCCAAAATTACTGTCATCAGCAGAAGCAAATCATCTCTTCCACCAGATTTTGTTTCATTAATGAAGTATGGTATTTTCCCCTTTACAATATTCTTCTCCTGAACATAAGCAACATGACACTAAGCCCTGTCACAAAAATTTCTACATATTATGCTCCAGGCTCCTTTTTTTGGTATTGACGCATTGTATCACCAGTGAGAAGAAAATTAAGCATAGTCTCAAGAATCAGATTAGAAATAGGGTCTGGTTTAGGCTATATTTAAGATTACATTAGCATTAATGTGCAACATTCAAAACAGCAAAAGACTGGATCAGAATATTGGCATATAATTAAACATGAATGACCAAGTAAGCTAAAGGAAACATTAAACGTCAAGCTATGCTTCAAGCTACAAAAATGATGGCAAAAGAGTCAATGTGGTCGATTAAATATGTTAATTGATTAGGAGTCTATTACTTAAAGAAACAATAAGGGCAGCACGGTAGCATTGTGGATAGCACAATTGCTTCGCATCTCCAGAGTCCCAGGTTCGATTCCGGCTTGGGTCACTGTCTGTGCGGAGTCTGCATATTCTCCCCGTGCGTGCGTGGGTTTCCTCCGGGTGCTCTGGTTTCCTCCCACAGTCCAAAGATGTGCAGGTTAGGTGGGTTGGCCATGATAAATTGCCCTTAGTGCCCAAAATTGCCCTTAATGTTGGGTGGGGTTACTGGGTTATGGGGATAGGGTGGAGGTGTTGACCTTGGGTAGGGTGCTCTTTCCAAGAGCCGGTGCAGACTCGATGGGCCGAATGGCCTCCTTCTGCACTGTAAATTCTATGATTAGTTTCTAGGCTTTAAATGTATGATAGATCTAATATGAAGCCATTACCTCCAAGTCTTACTTCTTGAAGATCTGATGACAAGTCAGCAACACTAAAAGGCTCTGATACTTAAGGAATGAGGACATTATAAAGACTTAGAAGGTGGTCAAAAGAGTATTAGAATAATGGGAATACTTGAGCTAACCTAACAAAAAACTATCAATCCCAGTCCTGAAAAATGTCAATTTGCCAGCATGCACAGCCTTTTATGGTGAGGACTTCCAGATTTTCATTATCATTTGGGGAGAAAGGTATTTCTTATTTTACTCCTAGTTGGCGGACTAGTTCTGTCAGGTTGTGCCCCGACCAATGTGCCGATCCATCACAAATCTCCAGAAACTAGATGAAGAAAGAATTAAGCTTTTCTTCTCAAAGTGACATGATAGCACAGTGGGTCTCCATCATTCCGAAACCTGGAAAGGCACAACCTTGAAGTCCCAACATGCTCAGTTGTTTTACTGAGCGGGAACTAATTGATGCACCAAAAAAAAGGGGGAGGAGAAATGAAGGCCAGTCATCACTCGACACTGAGAGCAGCCACCTTGCAGCAACATTGGGGAAATACTTGAGATGGGGAACTACTTGAGGAAAGTTAAAAGCATTAAAAAGCACCTGGAAATATCCAAGAATCAAATATTTTAGATACAATAGGCAGCCTATAATATAATGCATTTCTTAAGACATTGGGCTGGTTTTACGGTAACGAAGGCTACCCACCATCGGCAGCAGGATCTTCCAGTTCCGCTGTTGTCAACCCTCTAGTGCCGGGTAATCCGTGTCGTGGGCTTGCTGTTGGCAGGACCTGATGATCCCGCCGGCAGAACTGCCAGCACATTCCGGCCATTAATACTACTCCCTGCGTAAATGTCAGGAGACAGAGGTCAGCGGGCAGAACATCTATCAGGATTTCAAGGTGCCTTTTGTTCCTTAATTTCTTTCATGGAATGTGAGGGTCGCTGGCAAGGCTGGTATTTGCTGCCCGTTCCTTGCCCTTGAGAAGGTGGTGGTGAGTCGCTTTCATGGACTGCCGCTCGGTACACCCAGAGTGCTGTGACGGAGGGAGTTCCAGGATTTTGGCTCAGCGACAGTGAAGGAGCGGCAATATATTTCCAAGTCTGGATCATATGACGCATTGTAGTCCTCTGAGTAGGATTGATGGAGCCCCGTGATCCAGTGAGGAATAGTTTGATTCTTGTCTAATCAGGCTGGCAGGAGGGTTGACACTCTGGCTTGGTTAATCCATCTCTGTGAAATTATATTCAGACCAAAGAATTGAGCTGCTCCTAGTTTACAGTAATAAAGTAAAAGTAGAGAAAAGTTGCCGTATTCCCAGGTGACCACAGGCTGCTTTCCCCTTTGAGGGGGAGAGCTGACTGGTGGTGATTTAACCTGAGGGTCACCACACCTCAGGTGAGGGGCAAGGTTGAGAAGGTCATGAATAACCTCAGCCGGTGCGGAAATTGAACCCGCGCTGCTGGCCTCGCTCTGCATCATCTAAGCAAAATGAAATTATTTTCTCGATAGTTCCTTTACTTACAGAATGCAGCAGTTCACATATCTGCCTCCTATTCCCTCACCAACCCAATGTCCCAACAATCCCTATTTATACTCTTTCTGAAAGCAATAAAGATGAACAAGTGACCAACCCCTTTGGAAAGGGTAGTGTCACATAATTGTCATAAAAGAAAACAATGAATATTTAGCAAATCAAAATTACATTTCCATAGATGATGATGTGCCTCAGCCCCCCCCCCCCACCCCCAAGCCCCCGCCCCCAGCCCCCGCCCCACCGGTCAGGGAAGGTCTCAATCGTAGCGGTGGACACGGCATGCCCCCTCTCCTGGGACATTCAGGCCTGGACATCACAGGCGAGAAGCAGGCAGCTGTGCCGAACCAGCCCCATGCATAATCTTTTTGAAAAACCAGTAACTCAATAAAAATGAACTAATAAAAGTTGTGACAGCTCCTGATGGGGCGTTGCCACAAAAGCAAAATGTTCAAAAGGAAATGTATCCAATTGTCATTCCAGGGCCTGATGATGCACTCCAACACTTTGGGGCCCAGTCATCGTGTAAGGGCTCAGGCGTGCTCCCTTTCCAAGGACACGTGGTTGCAAACAGAGCCATGGAAAAGTGGTAGACAGTTGGGCAAACGAGCCCCTCTTTAAATTCTTTTAATGGAACAAATATCAAAATAGTAAACACAAATTAGAGGCAGTGACAGCCGCAGGAAGGGCACGGTGACTAAAACGAAAGGTCAAAAGGAAACTTTCGGCCATGTACATAACCATGGTAGAGGGGCGGGCAGGCAGGCTGAATGATTTCCTCTTTAAATGTGCTCATCTGCTTAATCAATCAATACCCTCCACCTGTTTCTCTTTAATCTTAGCAATACAATTAACATAATATTAGCATATCTAATCTATCCTTGTTAATTTGAAGAATAATAATCTATATTAGTGTCACAAGTAGGCTTACATTAACACTGCAATGAAGTTACTGTGAAAAGTCCCCAGTCGCCACATTCCGGCGCCTGTTCGGGTACACAGAGGGAGAATTCAGAAAGTCCAATTCACCTAACGAGCACGTCTTTTGGGACTTGTGGGAGGAAACCGGAGCACCCGGAGGAAAGCCACGCAGACACGGGGAGAGCATGCAGACTCCGCGCAGACAGTGACCCAAGCCGGGAATCAAACCCGGGTCCCTGACGCTATGATACAACAGTGCTAACCACTGTGGTACCATGCCGCCCGGCACTTGTTTGTCATGCCAAAAATTGAATTATCCAATAATCTGAAATGTAAATAACACAGCAGAATTGTAGTTCATGCTAACAAAATTAAATTGAGATAATTTTAATAATGTAATGTTGAATTAAGAGGAATTGATCATATTACCAAATCAATAACCCATAGTTAAATTTGAAATGTCTCGTGATAGATTGTAATCTTTTTATTTTGGTATTTGATTTGTCTATCTCTAACATTCATGGTGGAAAGATTCAAAATCCCCATTGTTATTTTAAACACAAGCTAAACTGTATTAAGTTTGTGCAACTAGCAACTATGATAATTGGCTGTGCAGTCAATAGGCTACCTGCAGAATCATCTATTTCTGGGTATAAACATCAATTGCTACTCGTTCCTGAGTCACTTTTGAACTCAAGGCGAGGGCGTTATTTCGTTCAAAAATGTAACAATAGCATATTACATTACAAGTTCAGATAAAGTAGGTAGAGAGTGTTCACACCAGGACATTTTAGCTGATAACCTCAGCTTGCATCAAGCTTGTGATAAGATAAAAGGAAATTCCTTGCAGTCTAGATTTACACTGTTTAGAATACCGAAAAGTCGCAACTCACAAAATTCATAAAGGCCAATCATGATTTGACTTTCAATCTTAACGCAAATGGAACACTGCACTTAGCACAGTTTGGGAACACTGCACATTATGTCCCCATTCAACTGCAAAACTATAAAAAAATAAGAATGAGAGGCAGTTTAGAAATCTCCAACGATCAACGATCATGCTGAATGGGTCATACAGGGTCGCAACTCCCACAAACTACACCACAGATCACATTTCCTGTCTTGTACTGAGGTCATTTGGACATTTTGATTATAATGCAATATATGGAAAGCACTATTAGGAGACAGTTGGGTAAAATCAATTTTTATCTTTATTTCAATTTTTATGTTGAATACATGGAATGGATCACTGGAGCACTGAAACTAATAGCCTTTCTTCCATGCAATCACCCAGAATCGAACAAACCAGGGCAAATGATTGAGGAACTTCTGGCGCAAATTACATCCATGCAAAATAAAATTTGCACTCTTTGAACAAACATTGTGGTGGTAGCCAGATCTACCCAAATAATTGGCCACAATCCCCATATCGACTTAACCGCCATTGTGAGTTCCCACTAATTGCACCCATTACAGAGCTCTCAGGAGGCACTTAGAATTAATAGGCATAAGGTATAGCCATGTGTGAAAAGCTTATAAATATTAATTTTAATTAAGAAACCAATGTAGGCTTTTCCAAGTCATTTTCATTTATCTAAAATTGGATACCTCGATGGGTTAGGCGCTCTGATTAAAAATGCTTGAGGTTCATGACGAAATTACATATAAAGTAATATATAGATACATACATAGAAGATAGGAGCAGGAGGAGGCCTTTTGGTCCTTCGAGCCTGCTCGGCCATTCATCACGATCATGGCTGATCATCCAACTCAATAGCCTAATCCTGCTTTCTCCCCATAGCCTTTGATCCCATTCTCCCCAAGTGCTATATCCAGCCGCCTCTTGAATATATTCAAAGTTTTAGCATCAACTACTTCCTGTGGTAATGAATTCCACAGGCTCACCGCTCTGTGTGTGAAGAAATGTCTCCTTATCTCTGTCTGAAATGGTTTACCCTGAATCCTCAGACTGTGATCCCTGGTTCTGGCCACACCCACCATTGGTAACATCTTCCCTGCAGCTACCCTGTCTAGTCCTGTTAGAATTTTATAAGTCTCTATGAGATCCCCCCTCATTCTTCTGAACTCCAGCGAGAACAATCCTAACCTAGTCAATCTCTCCTCATATGACAGTCCCGCCATCCCTGGAATCAGTCTGGTAAACCTTCGCTGCACTCCCTCGAGAGCAAGAACATCCTTCCTTAGAGAAGGAGACCAAAACTGCCCACAATACTCCAGGTGTGGCCTCACCAAGGCCCTGTATAATTGCAGCAACACATCCCTGCTCCTGGACTCGGAATCTCTCGCAATGAAGGCCAACATACCATTAGCCTTCTTTACCGCCTGCTGCACCTGCATGCTTACCTTCAGCGAATGGTGCACAAGGACACCCAGGTCCCGCTGCACACTCCCCTCTCCCAATTTACAACCGTTCAGGTAGTAATCTGCCTTCCTGTTTTTGCTTCCAATGTGAATACCCTCACACTTATCCAAATTATACTGCACCTGCCATTGATTTGTCCACTCGCCCAACCTGTCCAGATCATGCTGAAGGGTCACTGCATCCTCATCACAATTCTCCCTCCCACCTAACTTGGCATCATCTGCAATATTCTGAAGACAATTTTATTTTAAAATACTTTTTTAAATGGATTAAAAGGATTTACCATCCTTAACTGAAACAAGATGCCACTTGCATGAAAGTTTGTAAATGGGAAACAAAACAAAGAGAATCCACCTGGAAAGGTTCACATGGCGATATGCAAATAAGTTTGAGTGGAAAGTTGAGCAAAGGAGAAGATTTCTGGCACTGTGTAGGGATCAATTTAAAAGGGAGTTGGTCAGATTCTTCCAGAAGTGAAATCAAAGAGGGTTATGGGCAAAATGGTGGAGTATCAAAGAGCCAGTAGTGTCACAACAGATTGATGTGTTTCCTTACGCACAATAAATTACTATCAATTCACACCCATACCGTTGTGGACACTACAGGAAAATGTGTGCAAAATCTCATGGACAGACTGAAGCTTATAGAACATAGAACATAGAAAAATACAGCACAGAACAGGCCCTTCGGCCCACGATGTTGTGCCGAACCTTTGTCCTAGATTAATCATAGATTATCATTGAATTTCCAGTGCAGAAGGAGGCCATTCGGCCCATTGAGTCTGCACCGGCTCTTGGAAAGAGCACCCTACCCATAGTCAACACCTCCACCCAACACTAAGGGCAACTTTGGACACTAAGGGCAATTTATCATGGCCAATCCACCTAACCTGCACATCTTTGGACTGTGGGAGGAAACCGGAGCACCCGGAGGAAACCCACGCAGACACGGGGAGGATGTGCAGACTCCACACAGACAGTGACCCAAGCCGGAATCGAACCTGGGACCCTGGAGCCGTGAAGCAATTGTGCTATCCACAATGCTACCGTGCTGCCCTTAAGAACAAATAAATCTACACTATATCATTTTACCGTAATCCATGTACCTATCCAATAGCTGCTTGAAGGTCCCTAATGTTTCTGACTCAACTATTTCCACAGGCAGTGCATTCCATGCCCCCACTACTCTCTGGGTAAAGAATCTACCTCTGACATCCCCCCTATATCTTCCACCATTCACCTTAAATTTATGTCCCCTTGTAATGGTTTGTTCCACCCGGGGAAAAAGTCTCTGACTGTCTACTCTATCTATTCCCCTGATCATCTTATAAACCTCTATCAAGTCGCCCCTCATCCTTCTCCGTTCTAATGAGAAAAGGCCTAGCACCCTCAACCTTTCCTCGTAAGACCTACTCTCCATTCCAGGCAACATCCTGGTAAATCTCCTTTGCACCTTTTCCAAAGATTCCACATCCTTCCTAAAATGAGGCGACCAGAACTGTACACAGGACTCCAAATGTGGCCTTACCAAAGTTTAGTACAGCTGCATCATCTCCTCTCGGCTCTTAAATTCAATCCCTCTGTTAATGAACGCGAGCACACCATAGGCCTTCTTTACAGCTCTATCCACTTGAGTGGCAACTTTCAAAGATGTATGAACATAGACCCCAAGATCTCTCTGCTCCTCCACATTGCCAAGAACTCTACCATTAACCCTGTATTCCGCATTCATATTTGTCCTTCCAAAATGGACAACCTCACACTTTTCAGGGTTAAACTCCATCTGCCACTTCTCAGCCCAGCTCTGCATCCTATCTATGTCTCTTTGCAGCCGACAACAGCCCTCCTCACTATCCACAACTCCACCAAATCTTCGTATCATCTGCAAATTTACTGACCCACCCTTCAACTCCCTCATCCAATTCATTAATGAAAATCACAAACAGCAGAGGACCCAGAACTGATCCCTGCGGTACGCCACTGGTAAGTGGGATCCAGGCTGAATATTTGCCATCTACCACCACTCTCTGACTTCTATCGGTTAGCCAGTTCGTTATCCAACTGGCCAAATTTCCCACTATCCCATGCCTCCTTACTTTCTGCAAAAGTCTACCATGGGGAACCTTATCAAATGCCTTACTAAAATCCATGTACACTACATTCACTGCTTTACCTTCATCCACATGCTTGGTCACCTCCTCAAAGAATTCAATAAGACTTGTAAGGCAAGACCTACCCCTCACAAATCCGTGCTGACTATCCCGAATCAAGCAGTGTCTTTCCAGATGCTCAGAAATCCTATCCTTCAGTACCCTTTCCATGACTTTGCCTACCACCGAAGTAAGACTAACTGGCCTGTAATTCCCCGGGTTATCCCTATTCCCTTTTTTGAACAGGGGCACGACATTCGCCACTCTCCAATCCCCTGGTACCACCCCTGTTGACAGTGAGGACGAAAAGATCATTGCCAACGGCTCTGCAATTTCATCTCTTGCTTCCCATAGAATCCTTGGATATATCCCGTCAGGCCCGGGGGACTTGTCTATCCTCAAGTTTTTCAAAATGCCCAACACATCTTCCTTCCTAACAAGTATTTCCTCGAGCTTACCAACCTGTTTCACACTGTCCTCTCCAACAATATGGCCTCTCTCATTTGTAAACACTGAAGAAAAGTACTCGTTCAAGACCTCTCCTATCTCTTCCGACTCAATACACAATCTCCCGCTACTGTCCTTGATCGGACCTACCCTCGCTCTCGTCATTCTCATATTTCTCACATATGTGTAAAAGGCCTTGGGGTTTTCCTTGATCCTACCCACCAAAGATTGTTCATGCCCTCTCTTAGCTCTCCTAATCCCTTTCATCCCTTTCTTCAGTTCCCTCCTGGCTATCTTGTATCCCTCCAATGCCCTGCCTGAACCTTGTTTCCTCAGCCTTACATAAGTCTCCTTTTTCCTCTTAACAAGACATTCAACCTCTTATCTTTCTTAACAAGACAAAAGGTAATGACACAAGTTCTTGCTGGAATTGTCATGAAGTCAGTGTTAATGCTCAGCTTATTATACATGTGTTGCATTTTGAAGTATGTTTTAAGTCTTATAAAACAAATGCTTCATTAAATGTTTTGAAGATAAAGATAGTTAGTTTTTTGAAGAATAAAGGGATTAAGGGTTATGGTGTTCAGGCCGGAAAGTGGAGCTGAGTCCACAAAAGATCAGCCATGATCTCATTGAATGGCGGAGCAGGCTCGAGGGGCCAGATGGCCGACTCCTGCTCCTAGTTCTTATGTTCTTATGTAACAGACTGAAGCAAAACTGAAGAAGGTACAGACAATAAGAAAATCATCAAGTTTGACAAATCTAATTTGGTCGGGGTGGCATGGAGCCTTTCAGAAAAAAAATACTCAGAAGACTAACATTTCAAAAATAATTGGTCTTACGATCTGAGTGGGTAACAGCCTTGATGGGGAAAGGGCAAAACAACACAGGATAACAAACTCCTTCAAAATGAGTCAGAAATACAGAAAAGGCCTTCATTCTGACTAGGTCAGTGTCAGACTGGCCAGTTACCCATCGAGTTGTTGGGAGGGGTTTGGACGGTCAGCTTATTTAAAATAACCCATTCAGTTGAGATGACCTTACCATTCCACTCTCCTACACGGCACAGCCCCATTTTAAAACATCTTTTTCAGATGCACTTTTCAAAGTAAAAGTTGAGATGCAGCCTATATTTGCGAATTTACATTTGCTCGTGGGGGAGGATGTGGGGTTATGGAAGGCACAAGTTTCAAGTCCCTCACCCTCACCCAATTCATTTTTCCAAGCAGCTGGCAGCCAGACGAACCTCACGTTGCCAGATATGTGTAATGCAGACAGCAGAAAAATCCTAGCCATACCATTCACATAGTTTGTGCTGAAGAAGACATAACAGGCTTGCATTTATATGGAGCCTTTCTGCCCAAAGTGTGTCACAGATTATGCGTTATTTTCCAGCTATAATCACTGTTGTTACGTAGACAGATTCAGCAATCAATTTGCACAGAACAATTTTCCCACAAATCCCAGGTTAATCTTCTTCTGGTGGCGCCTCGTCAGGACCATTGTTCTCGGTCTACACGGTGCCCTGTGAGCTCTGAAATCCGCCTTCACCGTCATGTATCTCCTGTATGTGCAGTTGCTGCCTAGATGCATGTCAATGTGGCATGGAGGAATTATCTAGTTACAGTACTCCTAAAACACGTCCCATTCTCTGCATTGTTGATGGTTGATTGATTCAGGAATTTAGGGCATTCTGATCCATTATCTGAAATTGGCATCAGCTGTTTACAAATAGTGTTGATGATAAAACATTGAAATATGTCTGGAAAAGATCAAACTTTGCCAACAGCAGAGGTCCACTTTTTTTTCTAAACGGGAAGGGAAAAGGTAAAAAAAAAAAGGACTTTGGGGTATCTGGATGTTTTAGTCTCTGCAACATAGAATTAAATATGGAAGGGCCAATTTTCTAAATGCGTGCTAAAGCAGGAGACGTTCACGCTGGTGGGGTGCGTTGAGGAGGTTCCCCCCGCTTGGTGTCATTTTGAATTTCAGCATAATGATATAAATTAAGATTTGAGTATGGCACCGTTAAAACTGTAATTGTGGCGTCGAGGGTGGTAGGTTCCAGGGTCAAGCCGGGCTGCGGGCTCGCAATATTTGGGGTGGCAGAGGATCCGGGAGTGCAGGAGGCGAAAGAGGCCGGAATTCTGGCCTTTGCGTCCCTGGTAGCACGGCGAAGGATTCTCTTTCAGTGGAAGGATGCGAGGTCCCCAAGCGTGGAATCCTGGATCAACGATATAGCGGGGTTTACTAAATTGGAGAGGGTGAAATTTGCCTTAAGGGGATCGGTGCAAGGGTTCTTCAGGTGGTGGCAACCGTTCCTAGACTTCCTGGCAGAACGTTAGAAGATGGTCAGCAGCCATCATAGATAGCTTTCAATGCACCCCCGGATCTGCCCGCTCACCTCCTCATCCGCTGGCAAGCCCACATCCAGGCGCCACAGCGGCCGCTGGTCCCTCTCCACCCCTAGCTCCACCTCCGCCCAATGCGGGGCATGGTCTGCGATGGCTATGGCCGAATATTCCGTGTCCCCCACCCTCTGGACCAGCGCCCTGCTCATAACGAAGAAGTCTATCCGGGAGTAGGCTTTATGGACTTGGGAAAAAAAAGAAAATTCCCTGGCCCCCGGCCTGACAAACCTCCATGGGTCCACTCCTCCCATCTGGTCCATAAACCCCCTCAGCACCTTGGCGCAGCCGGCCTCTTACCCGTACTGGACCTGGAGCGGTCCAATGCTGGATCCAGTACAGTGTTAAAGTCCCCCCTCCCATTATCAAGCTCCCTGCCTCCAGGTCCGGAATCCAGCCCAACATGCGCCGCATAAATCCGGCATCGTCCCAATTCGGGGCATTCACTAATACCACCCGCACCCCCTGCAGCTTACCACTAACCATCACGTACCTACCTCCATTGTCTGCCACGATGTTCAGCACCTCAAACGACACCCGCTTCCCCACCAAAATCACCACCCCTTGATTCTTTGCGTCCAGCCCCGAGTGGAAAACCTGCCCTACCCACCCCTTTGGCCAATGCAGCAGCAACTCAGTACCCCCCCCCCCCCCCCCCACACACACCCCCAAGCTAGGTCCCCCCCTAGCTGCGTTGCTCCCCCCATAGCACTCCCGTAAGTCAGCTGACTCCTGCTGACCCCGGCCACTCCCGCCACTCCATCGACCCCCCAGTGTGGTAGTCTTCCCCCCTCCTGTCCATCAGCGGGCGCTCCTCTCCAACACCGCCCTTCCCCCCGGCCCCGCCCCTTCCTTCTCTAGTGTGGGAAAAAGCCCGTGCTTTCCATCAAACCGGCCCCGCCCTCTCTGGCGCATCTCCCTTTTGCGGCCTAACCCCAGCTCCGCCACCTCGGGCCTCCCGTCTCCCCTCCCCCCCCAACGGGGCCCCGTCTTTCGAACCACCGACGCCCACACTCTCACAAAACCATCACTTCGAACCATTTCACCCTATCCCACCCAGAACCCAAGGAAACAGTACAGAACAGAACAGAACATCCCCCAAAGCACAGTAACCACAGTAATCCCCCTGCGACATTCCCTCACAACCGACCCTCAGTCCGTGTCCAACTTTTCGGCCTGGATAAAGGTCCACCCCTCCTCCGGCGTCTCAAAGTAATGGTGTCGGTCCTTAAACGTGACCCACAGTCGCGCCGGCTGCAGCATCCCAAATTTCACCCCCATCCGATGCAGAACCGCCTTTGCCCGATTGTACCCGGCCCTCTTCTTGGCCACCTCCGCGCTCCAGTCCTGGTATATACGGACCTCTGCATTCTCCCACCTGCTGCTCCTCTCCTTTTTTGCCCATCTTAGGAAACACTCCCTGTCCACCAAGCGGTGGAACCGCACCAATACCTCCCGCGGCGGCTCATTAGACTTGGGCCTCCTCGCCAGGACTTGGTGAGCCCCCTCCAGCTCCAGGGGCCTCGGGAAGGCCCCGGCGCCCATCAACGTGTTCAGCATCGTGGCCCCTTATGCTCCAGCATCTGACCCCTCCACTCCCTCCGGGAGACCCAGAATCCGCAGGTTCTTCCTCCTCGACCGATTCTCCATGTCCTCGAACTTCTCCTGCCATGTCTTATGCAGTGCCTCGTGCGCCTCTACCTTCACTGCCAGGCCCAGTATCTCGTCCTCATTCTCCGAGGCCTTTTGCCGCACCTCCCGGATCGCCACCCCTTGGGCCTTCTGGGTCTCGAGCAGCTTGTCGATTGAAGCCTTCACGGCTCCAGCAGCTCTGCTTTCAATTCCGTGAAGCAGCGCTTGAGAAACTCCTGCTGTTCCTGCGCCCACTGCGCCCACCCGCTGCTATCTTGGTTTTCCTCCCTCGCACTTTCCGCTGCACCAAAATCACTTTTTTCACCGCTCCACTCCTAGTCCAATCCATACAGTGCCGGGGAAATCGTACTGTCACCTTCCCACACTGGGAACTGTTGAACAAATTCCGCTGGGGCCCCTACAAAGAGCCCAAAAGTCAGTTTCTAGCGGGAGCTGCCGAACGTGCGACTTAGCTCAGCATAGCCGCAACCGGAAGTCGTTACTTAAATTCTTTACTAGATATGGACTAACCACAGAAATACAATCGGATCAAGGATCAAATTTTACCTCAAGTTTATTCAAAGAAGTTATGGATAGCTTAGGAATAAAACAATTTAAATCAACTGCGTACCATCCAGAATCGCAGGGAGTGTTAGAAAGGTGGCATCAGACATTAAAGGCAATGTTGAGGGCTTATTGTCAAGATTATCCAGAGGATTGGGATAAAGGAATTCCATTCGTACTGTTTGGAATAAGGGATGCACCTTATGAGTCAACCAAATTCAGTCCTTTTGAACTATCTTTTGGTCATGAGGTAAGAGGCCCACTTAAATTGATTAAGGAAAAATTGGTGGGTGAGAAATCGGAAATTACACTATTGGATTACGTGTCAAATTTTAGGGAACGATTAAATAGAGCAGGTGAATTGGCTAGTGTTGCTAACTTTTGGTTGGTTCACTTGGCTCTGTTTTATAACCTTTGCTCTCGAGTCGCCAGGTATCTTTATGATACCGCCACAAGGTTCAAGTTCGAGTAATGACCAATAACTCAATACATCGATTAGTAAGATTTAAATCAAAGCACATTTATTATACACAGTGATCGCTACTCATGCACAAATTCTACGTCTAAGCTACTTATACAACTAACAGGCCTATACTTAACTTCGGACCGGCCCCACCAGGTCAGGGGAACAAATGGCCTTTCGTTCGGGTTCTGAGTCTGCGGGATTCGAAGTTGGTACAGACTGATAGCGAGGAGCGCCTATCTCGTAGCGAGCGTTGACTTAAGACTTACGATCTCTCGGCGGCAGTTGAACCGGTCACGGTCAATGTTAGTTCGTGTTGCTGGGTGACCCGGTCAAGAAGAACGATTTGAACTTGGGGCTTAACTTTATAGTCCCCAGGGGCTTCCCGCCTTTCGGGGCGGACCCTGTATCTGGTTCTAGGTGATTGGACTTCGTTCCAATCGCTTGGTTCGATTTCTCCAATACTGGGGCGGTTCCCTGATCGATGGGCGGTCTTGAGGTGTCCGTTAACCTCTTTTGTGTTGGCTCCTGCTGGCACCGGGGAGTCTGGCTGAGTTTTGTTTGACCCAAATGTTGCTATTGTTCCCGGGGATTGCTTATTAGTATGTAGATGGTTGCTACATTATTATACAGATGGCTGCTAGTATCAATGCTGTCTGGGCCTTTGCAGAGTTAAATACACAGCAAACTTGCACCTGCTGGTTTCTGCCTGTGTTGGCTGAATTTCCCTTCAGCCTTTGCCGTTCGCCATTTTAAATCGGGACTTGGCCAACTCAGGTGGCTACACTAGACAACATTTAAAGGTTGCACAAAACGTGATGAAATGGGTAGCGGACAAGAAATCCAAAGTTCGTAGTTTTGCCATTGGGGATAAAGTTTTAGTGTTGTTACCAGTGGGTGGTGAGCCTTTAAAAGCAAGGTTTTGTGGACCGTATCAGATTGAAAGGAAATTAAGTGAGGTGAATTATGTGGTAAAAACACCAGAAAGAAGGAAGACTCATCGAGTGTATCATATGAATATGCTTAAAAGGTACTTTGAAAGGGAAGGAGAGAAAAAGGAGGAGGTTTTAATGATTCTAACTCAAAGTGACGAACCAAATCCAGATGACTGTGAATTTGACATACCTCAAATTAAATTGGAAAATGAGGATGTTCTTAAAAATTGGGGTAAATTGTTGAGCTACCTTCCAGAGGAAAAACGGACTGACCTGAAAGAGTTATTGATATCATGTGGGCAAGTTTGTGGAGATAAATTGGGAAGTACTAAAATGGCTATACATGATGTAGATGTGGGAAATGCTGTTCCAATCAAACAACATCCATACAGACTTAACCCTTTTAATTTGGCACAGGTTAACAAAGAGATTGAGAGTATGCTTGAAAATTGCATAATTGAAGTGGGTTGCAGCCAATGGAGCTCACCCATAGTGACGGTACCTAATCCAGACGGTACCCAATGGTTGTGTGTGCACTACAGAAAGGTTAATGCCGATACAAGAACGGACTCTTATCCTATCCCACGTTTGGAGGATTGCATTGAGAAAGTGGGACAATCAGCTTTTATTTCCAAATTGGATTTACTTAAAGGTTCCTGGAAGGTACCTTTCTCTGAAAGGGCGAAAGGGATTTCAGCTTTTGTGACTCCAGATGGTATATACCAATTCAAAGTTATGTCATTTGGCATGAAAAACGCACCAGCCACATTTCAATGGTCAACTAACAAAGTTGTTTCAGGATTACCCAATTGTGCGGTATACATCGACGATCTGGTACTTTTCAGCCAGACATGGCAAGAACAGTTAAAACATCTGATGGAGTTATTAGATCGACTTCAGGAGGCGGGTTTGGGGATGAACCTAGCCAAAAGTGAATTTGGAAAAGCCCAAGTCACTTTCCTTGGCCATACAATCGGACAGGATCGAATGGTCACACAGGATGTGAAACCAACAGTTATTGAGGAGTTTTCAATACCCTCATCACGAAGGGAAATAATGCGATTTCTTGGCATGAGTGGATTTCATCGAACATTTGTGCAAATGTTTTGTAGCTCCACTGATGGACTTGCTGAAGAAACGTCAAAAATTTCAGTGGACAGTGGACTTTCAACAGGCGTTTGACGGCCTGAAAGCTGTGATAACCAATGCTCCTGTGTTGGAGAGTTACAAGGGACTCTGTGATCAGATTGAACTAAAGTATCTGACTTTAAAGAGATATGCCGAGGCGTAGAGAAATGGACGGATCGTGCAAGGACCTTCTTGTTCAAAGAGACTGTCAATCGAGAACGATTTCAGTTGGAGGAAGAAGAACAAAAATGGACTATATTATTATATCTATTTGCGTGTGTTGTATTTTGAAACGAAAAAGTATATTTACTGTGCATTGCTTAAAGAATGGTGAAAAGGTGAAAAATGAAACCATCTTGAAGTTGATGATTGATTTTTTTTTTCTTGGGTGGGGGGGGAAGTGTCATGTGAGAGTGCCTTTAAGAAATGGGTGTTTAATAAATGTACCTTTAAGAAATGGGTGTTTATCAGTGATGTCAGAGTGTGGGTGGAGCGGGGCTATCTGTCAGCTTTTTATTTCCGTTTTAGGCTGTTTGCTGCAGGGTGTGTTTTAGTTTTGTTTTCAGTGTTGGAGCTGAGGCCAGCCACAGCAGGTGTACTGTTGATCTCTCTGCCATGAAAAGACTATCTCTTGATCATTTGGTGAATTCAGAATTATAAATGTTCTCAGCAGTGAATGTAAACTTGATGTGCTTCTGTTAAAAGGTATTCCTTCTGTCTTCTGGATGTTGTTTGGGAAGTTATTAAGGATTACTTAGTGTTGTATTCTTTGGGGGTTGTATTTGAATTGATTGTTGCTAAGATGTTCACTGTATGTTTCAAAAAGGTTAACTGGAGCTCATAGAATAAACATTGTTTTGCTTTAAAAATTACTTTTCCATTTCTGCTGTACCACACCTGTAGAGTGGGCCGTGTGCTCCCCATACCAACTCTATTAAAAGTTGTGGATCAGGTGAACTCCATGATACACTTTGGGGTTCTCTAAACCCTGGCCCATAACATACCTAAGAAATATAATAAAACATCCCAAGACCCCAAGGAAGATCCCACCAGAGGGAAGGGACAGAACGTTGAAGATCATAAAAGGACATGGGCTCACCTGAGCAGCAGGATATATATTATGTGTTACATGTTACAGCTAAAGGAGATAAATCTGTACATTACAAAAATTATATTAAAAGCCTTGCATGTGGCACATACTTTTACCTCCTTTAACACTTTAACCATCATTTGTAAATGATTGGATTTCAGAAAACACAGTTTAGCCTGTCCACTGACTCACCATGGACAGCAGATTGAGCTATCTGCTAATAATGTATTTGAAATGCACATGTTTTCTCTTACGTTGCAATTTGCCTTCGCAACCTCTTTAACTGACAACACGTCTACGCCACACATTTTAATTCACGAAAACTACATATTCATAAAGCAGCAACAAATCAGAACTCAGTTAGTCATGCATCTAGATATCAATAAACAAGACCACAATGTATTGAACATGAGCCACAGTCAAAATCTACCAATGAAGGAAAGTAGCTGATACTTTTTTCAGAAATTTTCAATTCTAAAGTCCGAAACAAGATTTATAACATTTGAAAGCATAAATAAACTACAATTTTCACAAAACCAAGACAGAACTTTACTTAAAAAAATTATCATTTGCGTCTTTGAATACTTTCATCTACACTTTTCTTTTGAGGCCAAAGGCCGTGTTCAAAGCTTGAAGTTCTTGTTGATAGTCTTTTCATTCATTTTTCAGTCAACTAAACGTGTGCCTCCCATCCTCAGAGTGCCCTAGCGGGATGGTATGTAGGATGATGCTTGTCCAGGAATGTGAGAGCGCGATTCTTTCAATTCATTTTCTTTCTCAATATTTACCCACTCATTTTTTTTAGCAGCTATGCTGCCCGTAGCCCCCAGTGTTGACTCCGTGCGATGAAGTGGGTTCTAATTTGCGGGATGCCACAAGGCACGCACACTTGTGTCCTGGCATTTCTATGCTAATCCTTCGCAGGTACTCAATTGATATCAAATGGTTCCTCAGCTCAGTTTAGAATGAGATTTTTTTTGTTCCATTTTGTTCCCTTATTTGGCCGCTCAATACAATCTTTGTTTGAAAAACATCCTCAGGGCTTAGACCATTCTGCACTGTAAATTCTATGATGATACTAAGATACATTCCTTCTCTCGGGCAATCTCTGGTAGGGTCCTCTTACACCCTCTAGAAACCACTACGTCTCAGTCTTAGCAAAGCAGTATGTTGTCTATACCCAGAGACCATCGTCATCCGCGCAAAACCTGTGAGCGGCTCTGGACATCTGTTTTTAATGGGCTTCTAATGAGGTGGTCACACAACCCACTGACTTCCCGCTTGGGAAATTAAGTTCTCCCTTGTGCCTCATAGTGTCATGGGAATAATTAGAACACACGCAATTGGTGCACAAACATAAATTTGCTGCCAGTTCTATCAACATATTCTGTGGCCCTGGAAGCTGATTTTTTTTGCATTACCCACTTAACTTTTTTCAAAACATCTGCAAATCGCCACAGGCTATTTTTTTCGTTCATAATGCCCAAAAGCAATCATTTCATTCATCACTATTTGCGTAATAGCATGAACAGCCCATTTTTAACAAGGGTACATTTGGTTTATGACTATTGCGTATTTCCTTTGTCCTATCGGTGCCAAAGCCTGACCACAGTATTTAAGAAGTAATTGATATATAAATTACCAGTTCATTCATTACATAATACTATTAAGTAATGGGCTATGAATTAGGTGTGACCATAAGACCATAAGACATAGGAGCGGAAGTAAGGCCATTCGGCCCATCGAGTCCACTCCACCATTCAATCATGGCTGATTTCAACTCCATTTACCCGCTCTCTCGCCATAGCCCTTAATTCCTCGAGAAATCAAGAATTTATCAACTTCTGTCTTAAAGACACTCAACGTCCCGGCCTCCACCGCCCTCTGTGGCAATGAATTCCACAGACCCACCACTCTCTGGCTGAAGAAATTTCTCCTCATCTCTGTTCTAAAGTGACTCCCTTTTATTCTAAGGCTGTGCCCCCTGCTAATGGAAACAACTTCCCTACGTCCACCCTATCTAAGCCATTCATTATCTTGTAAGTTTCTATTAGATCTCCCCTCAACCTCCTAAACTCCAATGAATATAATCCCAGGATCCTCAGACGTTCATTGTATGTTAGGCCTACCATTCCTGGGATCATCCGTGTGAATCTCCGCTGGACCCGCTCCAGTGCCAGTATGTCCTTCCTGAGGTGTGGGGTCCAAAATTGCTCACAGTAGTCTAAATGGGGCCCAACTGGTGTCAGAAGTATATCCCTGCTTTTATATTCCAAGCCTCTTGAGATAAATGACAACATTGCATTTGCTTTCTTAATTACGGACTCAACCTGCAAGTTTACCTTTAGAGAATCCTGGACTAGGACTCCCAAGTCCCTTTGCACTTCAGCATTATGGATTTTGTCACCGTTTAGAAAATAGTCCATGCCTCTATTCTTTTTTCCAAAGTGCAAGACCTCGCACTTGCCCACGTTGAATTTCATCAGCCATTTCTTGGACCACTCTCCTAAACTGTCTAAATCTTTCTGCAGCCTCCCCACCTCCTCAATACTATCTGCCCCTCCACCTATCTGTGTATCATCGGCAAACCTAGCCAGAATGCCCCCAGTCCCGTCTTCTAGATCGTTAATATATAAAGAGAACAGCTGTAGCCCCAACACTGAACCCTGCGGGACACCACGCGTCACCGGTGGCCATTCCGAAAAAGAACCTTTTATCCCAACTCTCTGCCTTCTGCCTGACAGCCAATCGTCAATCCATGTTAGTACCTTGCCTCGAATACCATGGGCCCATATTTTACTCAGCAGTCTCCCATGAGGCACCTTATCAAAGGCCTTTTGGAAGTCAAGATAGATAACATCCATTGGCTCTCCTTGGTCTAACCTATTTGTTATCTCTTCAAAGAACTCTAACAGCTTTGTCAGGCTCGACCTCCCCTTACTAAATCCATGCTGACTTGTCCTAATCCGACCCTGCACTTCCAAGAATTTAGAAATCTCATCCTTAACGATGGGGATGCTAGAATCTTGCCAACAACCGAGGTTAGGCTAATTGGCCTATAATTTTCCATCTTTTTTCTTGTTCCCTTCTTGAACAGGGGGGTTACAACAGCAATTTTCCAATCCTCTGGGACTTTCCCTGACTCCAGTGACTTTTGAAAGATCATAACTAACGCCTCCACTATTTCTTCAGCTATCTCCTTTAGAACTCTAGGATGTAGCCCATCTGGGCCCGGAGATTTATCAATTTTTAGACCCCTTAGTTTCTCTAGCACTTTCTCCTTTGTGATGGCTACCATATTCAACTCTGCCCCCTGACGCTCCTGAATTGTTGGGATATTACTCATGTCTTCTACTGTGAAGACTGACACAAAGTACTTATTTAGTTCCTCAGCTATTTCCTTGTCTCCCATCACTAGATTACCAGCATCATTTTGGAGCGGCCCAATGTCTACTTTTGCCTCCCGTTTGTTTTTAATGTATTTAAAGAAACTTTTACTATCATTCCTAATGTTACTGGCGAGCCTACCTTCATATTTGATCCTCTCTTTCCTTATTTCTCTCTTTGTTACCCTCTGTTTGTTTTTGTAGCCTTCCCAATCTTCTGATTTCCCACTACTCTTTGCCACATTATAGGTTTTCTCTTTTGTTTTGATGCATTCCCTGACTTTCTTTGTCAGCCATGGATGCCTAATCCCCCCTCTGATAACCTTTCTTTTCTTTGGGATGAACCTCTGTACTGTGTCCTCAATTACTCCCAGAAACTCCTGCCATTGCTGTTCTACTGTCTTTCCCACTAGGCTCTGCTCCCAGTCGATTTTCATCAGTTCCTCCCTCATGCCCCTGTAGTTACCTTTATTTAACTGTAACACCTTTACATCTGATTCTACCTTCTTTCTTTCAAATTGCAGACAGAATTCTACCATATTATGATCACTGCCTCCTAAGTGTTCCCTTACTTTAAGATCTTTTATCAAGTCTGGCTCATTACACAACACTAAGTCCAGAATGGCCTATCCCCTCGTGGGCTCCATCACAAGCTGTTCCAAAAAGCCCTCCTGTAAACATTCAATGAATTCCCTTTATTTGGGTCCACTGGCAGCATTATTTACCCAGTCCACCTGCATATTGGAGTCCCCCATGATCACTGTGACCTTGCCTTTCTGACATGCCCTTTCTATGTTGTGGTGCATTTTGTGCCCCTGGTCCTGACCACTGTTAGGAGGCCTGTACATAACTCCCATTATGTTTTTTTTGCATTTGTGGTGCCTCAACTCTACCCACACAGACTCCACATCATCTGACCCTATGTCGTTTAGTGCTATTGATTTAATTTAGGGACCATTGAGGGATAGTTGTTCTTGAGTCAAGCAAGCATAGGACAGAATATAGTCTGGTTCCTTTATTCCTAGGTAGAATTCTGGTCATTCTTAAATGGGGCTTCCTTCTTTTTTAAAAAATTGAGAGTATCCAATTTTTAAAATTCCAATTAAGGGGCAATTTAGCGTGGCCAATCCACCTACCCTGCACATCTTTGGGTTGTGGGGGCGTAACCCACGCAGACATGAGGAGAATGTGCAAACTCCACAGGGACAATGACCCGGGGCCGGGATGGAACCCGGGTCCTCAGCGCCGTGAGCAGCAGTGCTAACCACTGCACCACCGTGCTGCCCGACTTCCTTTTATTACAATCTTTTGATGACAATAAATTGAGATATATTGGGTGGCATTCTCCGTTTCTGAGACTAAGTGTGGTCGCCAACGCAGAATCTGTGGACTTTTACGACAGAAAAAACGGCACCTCACTGGGACCGATTCTGCTCCCGTTGAGGGGCTAGCACCGGTGCCTCGTAGAACACAATCGATTCCAATGAAAAATGGTGTGGGATTCGCCGAGTCCGTAATTGACACTCGGGGAGCTGACAAGCTGCAGCCGCACATACACATTACACTCCCCACACACACTCATCCCAGCCAACAAGGTGGCACTGGTTGCGCTGGAGCACGCCCATCCCGCTCATGGGTCAGTGTAGAAGCCAGGTATTTCTAATACAACTAGTATAGGTAAAAGATAGCTGTTTAAGCATAAATATTAAGCCCCAGTTTTAAATACCCATTTTAAAATGAGAATTTCAGCACCCATAACCTCAGGTCATCTCAAAACATATAGCTTCAATAGAAACAGCATAAAATTCCACCATAGATTAAAACAGCACAGTTGCAAGACAATTTGACACTGCTTGTGCTATTGCCAAGGACAAGGGCTGAATTCCATGGCAACGAGGCGGCAGGAGTCCAGTGCAGTTTGTAGATCATTGAATCAAATATATATTTGATTCCAGCTTTCTCGATATGAAGTCTCCACTGTTACATTAGCCAAGCTAGTTTAAAACCAGTTTATTGCTGGTAAAGATTAGCAGAATATCACATTCCATAAGGTGCTACCGTGCTGCTAAGGGCAGCACGGAAGCATTGTGGATAGCACAATTGCTTCACAGCTCCACGGTCCCAGGTTCAATTCCGGCTTGGGTCACTGTCTGTGCGGAGTTTGCACATCCTCCCCGTGTGTGCGTGGGTTTCCTCCGGGTGCTCCGGTTTCCTCCCACAATCCAAAGATGTGCGGGTTAGGTGGATTGGCTATGATAAATTGCCCTTAGTGTCCAACATTGCCCTTAGTGTTGGGTGGGGTACTGGGTTATGGGGAAAGGGTGGTGGTGTTGACCTTGGGTAGGGTGCTCTTTCCAAGAGCCGGTGCAGACTCGATGGGCCGAATGGCCTCCTTCTGCACTGTAAATTCTATGATAATCTATGATAACATGCAGACATGAAACAATTAAAAGCTAATGTTGCACATTGAAGATGGACAGCTTGCCATCAAATCAAATGTGTTTGAGTCTTACCCAAACCAATTCGGATTATATTGGGGTGTGATTAGATGACTTAAGACAGATATGAAAGGGTATAACTGAAAAGTTTCCGCCTGCCATTTTTGTCTTTAATTTTGGGGCTTCTTTGATTCTTTAAGTCTGTTAGTCAGTCTGTCTTTGTAGTGATGTAGTGTTTTTGACTTTGAGTTTGAGTTTAGCTGAAGATTAGCTTTCTCTCTCTCTTCATGTTTCATTTTCAGACTTTGACTTTTAAAAGTTATTGTTGGGCTGTCTGCCTTAGCAAGAAGATAATGTCTGTGATTCTCTGAAAGCTTCAAATTGTCTATGAATTGCCTTTTAAATGACTTTCAAATTGTAATCAATAGAAGACAAATAAAACAATTCCTATTGGCACCTGAGAAGTTTTAACTGTAAATTTCTGCAGAGTCCCAGTATTCGCAAAGTGCTGCTGGTAACTGAATAGCAGAAATAATATAAATTCCTTCAACTTTACACAGTCGAATAATACTAAGAATCCAACAACTTGGCGCAGTCCAAAAATATTATTCGGCAGGTTAAGATCCTTCAATTATAGATTCCAACAGTCAGCTGGGGCCAGAGGGCACCCAGGGGGGTGGCCTGGGGGGGAATACCTATACCACCTGTGCCACTAAGTTCACAGTGAGCTGTCAGCAGTGTGCGCAGCTGCATGGCTGCCTTGCCGGCTACAGCAATGGTGCTCCGTGCCCGTCCACCCGACCCCACAGCCAACCTCCTGGCCAACTCCCGCTACTCCGCCTGGCCTTGGCAGAAGCCCCCCGGCCAACGGCATAACTGTCAGCAAACTGTTGGACACTTTCCGTACCACCCCCCCCCCCTCTCCCTCAGCAGCCGCCACGCCGGTTTCACGATTTTCGAAAGCACAAGTGAACCTCGCCGTCGGGAATTCCACCTTGGTGGAGGCGGAGAATCGTGGAGGCCCCGGAGAATACCGGGACAGGCCCGCTAATGATATGCAAACGGTGTTTACTGTACGTGAGTTCCAGAATGCATTGACACCATTGGCGAGGTGCGGGTGCATTGCCATTTGGTGTCAAATTGGCACCTGCTGCGATTTTGGTGTCGGAACCAATTCTCCTGCCCAATTGCTTTTCCCAATTTCGGAGTCGGCTAACGGAGAATCCAGCTCATTACATTCACGGGATACAACTTGTGGACAAGATGGGCTGAATAGTCTCCTTGTGTGCTGAAAATTTTCTGTGATTCTATATAGAATACAATAATAATACTGAGGGCTGTGCCCGCCACAAGATGGCCCCGGACAGGACAGGGACCGTGTAAAGAACAGTTGACTTCAGCCGGGACTTTCCAGGCACCAAGCGGGTGTGGCCAGAGAATCCCGCCCAGAATAGTGCAGCACATTCAAGATCACAGCAGACGTCATCTCCCTGGCTCTACACTCATCCCTAGAGCAATCTCGACAACAAGGACTCCTCCGTCAGACTCCTAATTATTGACTCCAGCTCCGCCGTCAACACCATAATCCCAGCCAAGCTCATATCAAAGCTCCAAAACCTAGGACTTGGCTCCCCACTCTGCAACTGGATCCTCGACTTTCTGATCCACAGACCACAATCAGTAAGAATAAACAACAACACCTCCTCCACAATAGTCCTCAATACCGGGGCCCCGCAAGGCTGCGTACTTAGCCCCCTACTATACTCCCTGTACACACACGACTGCATGGCTAAATTTGGTTCCAACTCCATCTACACGTTTGCTGACGATACGACCATAGTGGGATGGATCACGAATAACGACGAGTCAGAATACAGGAGGGAGATAGAGAACCTAGTGGAGTGGCGTAGTGACAACAATCTCTCCCTCAATGCCAGCAAAACTAAAGAGCTGGTAATTGACTTCAGGAAGCAAAGTACTGTACACACCCCTGTCAGCATCAACGGAGCCGAGGTGGAGATGGTTAGCAGCTTCAAATTCCTAGGGGTACACATCACCAAAAATCTGTCCTGGTCTACCCACGTTGACACTACCACCAAGAAAGCACAACAGCGCCTATACTTCCTCAGGAAAATAAGGAAATTCGGCATGTCCACATTGACTCTTACAAACTTTTACAGATGCACCATAGAAAGCATCCTATCAGGCTGCATCACAGCCTGGTATGGCAACTGCTCGGCCCAGGACCGCAAGAAACTTCAGAGAGTCGTGAACACCGCCCAGTCCATCACACAAACCTGCCTCCCATCCATTGACTCCATCTACACCTCCCGCTGCCTGGGGAAAGCGGACAGCATAATCAACGACCCCTCCCACCCGGCTTACTCACTCTTCCAACTTCTTCCATCGGGCAGGAGATACAGAAGTCTGAAAACACGCACGAACAGACTCAAAAACAGCTTCTTCCCCACTGTCACCAGACTCCTAAATGACCCTCATATGGACTGACCTGATTAACACTACACCCTGTATGCTTCATCCGATGCCGGTGTTTATGCAGTTACATTGTGTACCTTTAGTGTTGCCCTATTATGTATTTTCTTTTTATTTTATTTCATTTTCATGTGTTTAATGATCTGTTGAGCTGCTCTCAGAAAAATACTTTTCACTGTCCCTCTGTACACGTGAAAATAAACCAATCCAATCAAAGAATCACCCCAGGGTTATGCTGTGATCATTTGTAAGAACCATTATAGTGTAGCGGACAGTCAGGGTACCACATCAGCCATCAGATTGTGTGTGCCACTGCCACTTCCCCTGCCAGTCTCTGATGATATTGATTGTACCTGTGGGGCTCGGTCAGTTGCCCCAGTTGGGAGCATGTCGCTCAGCGTACAATCTATGTCATTCACAACCCTTGAGAATTATTACATAGAGTCATGCAGCACGGAGGATGGCTTGTCCTTAACAAGAGCTTAAGCAATATCGAGTTGTAAATTTGTTACTCATTTTCAGACTGTGCTCTCTTTTTTCCTATGATTTATTTTTCGATTCATCAATGTCTCTTAAACCTGTGGGGAATTTCTAACTGCCTGACAGAAACTGGGTGGTAGTAGATTTAAAATGATGGTTGTCAGGCCACAGCTGGAGGACTGTGCTCAGTTCTCGTCACCACACTATGGGAAGGATGTGATTGCACTGGAGAGGGTGCAGAGGATTTCAGCAGGACGTTACCTGGGCTGGAGCATGTCAGCCATGGAGAGAGGCAGGTTAGGCTGGGGTAGTTTTCCTTGGAGCAGAGAAGGCTGAGGGGGGATCTGATCAAGGTGTACAGAATTATGAAGAATATAGATAGGGTAGATAGGAAGGGATCTTTCCCCTTAGCAGATTAGGTCAATAACCAGGGGCCATAGATTTAAGGTAAAGGGCAGGAGATTTAGAAGGAATTTGAGGAAAATCCTTTCAACCAGAGTGTGGTGGGAAGCTGGAACTCACTGCCTGAAAGTGGCGGGGTCCCTCATAACATTTCTGAAGCATTTAGTTGAGCACTTGAAACATCATAGCATACAAGGCTGTGGACCAACTGCTGGAAAATGTCAATAGAATAGATAGGTGCTTATAGCCAGCACAGTCATGATGGGCTGAAGGGCCTCATTCTATACTATAAAAACTCTATAGCTCTATGTTGTGGATGGAGAGGTTACTATTCATGGGGGATGGTATAGGTATGGTTAAAGCTGTCAGCGAGTGTTCGGTTCCAACATACGAATGCAACATGACAACTTCTGGCACATCACATTTCCATGGACTCAGGCATAATTTGTATCTTCAGGGAACCATAGATTTTACAGTGCAGAAGGAGGACATTCGGCCCATCGAGTCAACACCAACCCTTAGAAAGAGCACCCCATTTAATCCCACACCTCCATCCTATCCCGGTAACCCAGTAACCCCAACTAACCTTTGGATACTACGCGGCAATTTGGCACGGTCAATCCACCTAACCTGCCCATCTTTGGACTGTGGGAGGAAACCGGAGCACCCGGAGGAAACCCACGCAGACACGGGGACAAAGTGCAAACTCCGCACAGACAGTCATCCGAGGTTGGAATTGAACCCGGGTCTATGGAGCTGTGAGGCAGCAGTGCTAACCACTGTGCCACCGTGCCGCCCCATGATAGCTACTGCTCTTGAGGAAGTTGAGGGGGATTAACCAGAGGAGCTCACAAAGCCCCTCTGGCTCTCATAGTCGGAAGCAGCTCCAGATTGGTGACAGTATTTATTCCCAGCTGGGACTATTGAGACTCCACATCCTTTATGCTCACATACATCACTCTGCTGTGCCTGTGCCAACTGGTTCTGGCACCTCCTTGTCATTCTCATTCTAACTTACCCTGCGTGTACTGGACCCTTCAACACCTACACTTGGGGCCCACATCATCTCACACGGTAGATGTAACGTCCAGCACAGTAAAAGGCTGTTTTGTTAACATGAAGAATTAGCGCCAACCAATTAACCTGCCAATAATGTGCTATTTCTATCTACTCAAGTGGGCTTTGTTAACAGAAAAATTACATTTTGCATTGAGTGATAAATATTTTTTCATTTTGGATTGAAACTAACTGCACTTGGAAAGGCTCAGCCTGGAGCATAAAACACGAGAGCATAGTACAGCTGGAAATCTGACATAGGAACAGAAAACGCCAGAAATACTCGGGGAGCATCTGTGACGAGAGAAACGGAATTAACACGTCAGGTCTACAGTCTTCACTAGTTCTGATGAAGGCTCACTGCCCTCTGCCCCTCTCTACACAAATGCCACCAGACGTGCTGAGCATTTTCAGTACTTCCCATTTTTATTGGAGCAAAAGTAACCCCTTTTTCCAGCCCCGTCCAAAAAGAAGTTGGACTCTTGTCAGCCCCTCACCAAGAAACCCAGCAGCAGCTGCCTACAATCTGGTTTGATACAACATTAAACATGGATTTCAAAAAATAGTTAATGTATGAAGTAAACAAAGCAACTTGCTGAGCAAAGTTCAAAGCAATAAGCGGAACAAATAATTAATAAAAATGACCATTAAAATGTGTCAAGCAGCAGAGTAACTAATAAAACCTTTTTTATCCTTTTTGCTTAATAAGCAGATCTAGATAGAGACAGACTAGGCTCCAAGTCCTTGTCACCAGGGAAGGGAAAGGAGACTGGAGCCGGGCTAAGGAGTTAGGTCGAACTAACACCGACCTTGACGTAACCACTGGTGGCGCCCAATCTGATCTGACCTCGGGGAATTAATTTGAAAGTGGAGGGTCGAAGGCGAGTTTACTTTCAGCTGGTCCAGCATGGATAGGTTTGGGGAGCAAGGAGGATGTTTGTGTCTGTGTGTGATTGTTTGTGTGCCCTTGTGTGCGTCTGTATGTGTCTGTGCGTGTCTGCATGTGTCTGTATCTGTATGTGTGTCTGTATGTGTCTGTGTGCTGTGTTTGAATGTGCGAATGTGTGTGTGTTTGTATGAATGCATTTGTGTGTCTGTGCAAGTGTGTGTTTGTATCTGTGTCTGTGTGTGTCTGTATAGCTGCGTGCATATGTTTGACGGTGTGTGTCTGTCTGTGTGTCAGTGTGTCTGTGTGCGTGCCCATGTACGTGTCTGTGTGTATGTGTGTCTGTGTGTGTCTGTATGTATGTGTATGTTTGTATATGTGTTTGTGTGTGTGTATATCTGTGTGTGTTTGTGTGTGTGTATATCTGTGTGTGTTTGTGTGTGTGTATATCTGTGTGTGTGTATATCTGTGTGTGTGTGTGTATATCTGTGTGTGTTTGTGTGTGTGTATATCTGTGTGTGTTTGTCTGTGTATATCTGTGTGTGTTTGTGTGTGTGTATATCTGTGTGTGTTTGTGTATATCTGTGTGTGTGTATATCTGTGTGTGTTTGTGTGTGTGTATATCTGTGTGTGTTTGTGTGTGTGTATATCTGTGTGTGTTTGTGTGTGTGTATATCTGTGTGTGTTTGTGTGTGTGTATATCTGTTTGTGTTTGTGTGTGTGTATATCTGTGTGTGTTTGTGCGTGTGTATATCTGTGTGTGTTTGTGTGTGTGTATATCCGTGTGTGTTTGTGCTTGTGTATATCTGTGTGTGTTTGTGTGTGTGTTTGTGTGTGTATATCTGTGTGTGTTTGTGTGTGTGTATATCTGTGTGTGTTTGTGTGTGTATATCTGTGTGTGTTTGTGTGTGTGTATATCTGTGTGTGTTTGTGTGTGTGTATATCTGTGTGTGTTTGTGTGTGTGTATATCTGTGTGTGTTTGTGGGTGTGTATATCTGTGTGTGTTTGTGTGTGTGTATATCTGTGTGTGTTTGTGCATGTGTATATCTGTGTGTGTTTGTGCGTGTGTATATCTGTGTGTGTTTGTGTGTGTGTATATCTGTGTGTGTTTGTGCGTGTGTATATCTGTGTGTGTTTGTGCGTGTGTATATCTGTGTGTGTTTGTGTGTGTATATCTGTGTGTTTGTGTGTGTATATCTGTGTGTGTTTATGTGTGTGTGTATATCTGTGTGTGTTTGTGTGTGTGTATATCTGTGTGTGTTTGTGTGTGTGTTTGTGTATATCTGTGTGTGTTTGTGTGTGTGTATATCTGTGTGTGTTTGTGTGTGTGTATATCTGTGTATGTGTATATCTGTGTGTGTTTGTGTGTGTGTATATCTGTGTGTGTGTGTGTGTGTATATCTGTGTGTGTTTGTGTGTGTGTGTGTATCTGTGTGTGTTTGTGTGTGTGTATATCTGTGTGTGTTTGTGTGTGTGTATATCTGTGTGTGTTTGTGTGTGTGTATATCTGTGTGTGTTTGTGTGTGTGTATATCTGTGTGTGTTTGTGTGTGTGTATGTTTGTGTGTGTGTATATCTGTGTGTGTTTGTGTGTGTGTATATCTGTGTGTGTTTGTGTGTGATTATATCTGTGTTTGTGTGTGTATATCTGTGTGTGTTTGTGTGTGTGTATATCTGTGTGTGTTTGTGTGTGTGTATATCTGTGTGTGTTTGTGTGTGTGTATATCTGTGTTTGTGTGTGTGTACATCTGTGTGTGTTTGTGTGTGTATATCTGTGTGTGTGTATGTTTGTGTGTGTGTATATCTGTGTGTGTTTGTGTGTGTGTATATCTGTGTGTGTTTGTGTGTGTGTATATCTGTGTGTGTTTGTGCGTGTGTATATCTGTGTGTGTTTGTGCGTGTGTATATCTGTGTGTGTTTGTGTGTGTGTATATCTGTGTGTTTGTGTGTGTATATCTGTGTGTGTTTGTGTGTGTGTGTATATCTGTGTGTGTTTGTGTGTGTGTATATCTGTGTGTGTTTGTGTGTGTGTTTGTGTATATCTGTGTGTGTTTGTGTGTGTGTATATCTGTGTGTGTTTGTGTGTGTGTATATCTGTGTATGTGTATATCTGTGTGTGTTTGTGTGTGTGTATATCTGTGTGTGTGTGTGTGTATATCTGTGTGTGTTTGTGTGTGTGTGTGTATCTGTGTGTGTTTGTGTGTGTGTATATCTGTGTGTGTTTGTGTGTGTGTATATCTGTGTGTGTTTGTGTGTGTGTATATCTGTGTGTGTTTGTGTGTGTGTGTATGTTTGTGTGTGTGTATATCTGTGTGTGTTTGTGTGTGTGTATATCTGTGTGTGTTTGTGTGTGTGTATATCTGTGTGTGTTTGTGTGTGTGTATATCTGTGTTTGTGTGTGTGTATATTTGTGTGTGTTTGTGTGTGTGTATATCTGTGTGTGTTTGTGAGTGTGTATATCTGTGTGTGTTTGTGTGTGTGTATGTTTGTGTGTGTGTATATCTGTGTGTGTTTGTGTGTGTGTATATCTGTGTGTGTTTGTGTGTGTGTATATCTGTGTGTGTTTGTGTGTGTGTATATCTGTGTGTGTTTGTGTGTGTGTATATCTGTGTGTGTTTGTGTGTGTGTATATCTGTGTGTGTTTGTGTGTGTGTATATCTGTGTGTGTTTGTGTGTGTGTATATCTGTGTGTGTTTGTGCGTGTGTATATCTGTGTGTGTTTGTGCATGTGTATATCTGTGTGTGTTTGTGCGTGTGTATATCTGTGTGTGTTTGTGCGTGTGTATATCTGTGTGTGTTTGTGTGTGTGTATATCTGTGTGTGTTTGTGTGTGTATATCTGTGTGTGTTTGTGTGTGTGTATATCTGTGTGTGTTTGTGTGTGTATATCTGTGTGTGTTTGTGTGTGTGTATATCTGTGTGTGTTTGTGTGTACATCTGTGTATGTTTGTGTGTGTGTATATCTGTGTGTGTTTGTGTGTGTGTATATCTGTGTGTGTTTGTGTGTGTGTATATCTGTGTTTGTGTGTGTGTATATCTGTGTGTGTTTGTGTGTGTGTATATCTGTGTGTGTTTGTGTGTGTGTATATCTGTGTGTGTTTGTGTGTGTGTATGTTTGTGTGTGTGTATATCTGTGTATGTTTGTGTGTGTGTATATCTGTGTGTGTTTGTGTGTGTGTATATCTGTGTGTGTTTGATTGTGTGTATATCTGTGTGTGTTTGTGTGTGTGTATATCTGTGTGTGTTTGTGTGTGTGTATGTTTGTGTGTGTGTATATCTGTGTGTGTTTGTGTGTGTGTATATCTGTGTGTGTTTGTGTGTGTGTATATCTGTGTGTGTTTGTGTGTGTGTATATCTGTGTATGTGTATATCTGTGTGTGTTTGTGTGTGTGTATATCTGTGTGTGTTTGTGTGTGTATATCTGTGTGTTTGTGTGTGTGTGTGTGTATCTGTGTGTGTTTGTGTGTGTGTATATCTGTGTGTGTTTGTGTGTGTGTATATCTGTGTGTGTTTGTGTGTGTGTATGTTTGTGTGTGTGTATATCTGTGTGTGTTTGTGTGTGTGTATATCTGTGTGTGTTTGTGTGTGTGTATATCTGTGTTTGTGTGTGTGTGTATCTGTGTGTGTTTGTGTGTGTGTATATCTGTGTGTGTTTGTGTGTGTGTATATCTGTGTGTGTTTGTGTGTGTGTATATCTGTGTGTGTTTGTGTGTGTGTATATCTGTGTGTGATTGTGTGTGTGTATATCTGTGTGTGTTTGTGTGTGTGTATATCTGTGTTTGTGTGTGTGTATATCTGTGTGTGTATATCTGTGTGTGTTTGTGTGTGTGTATATCTGTGTGTGTTTGTGTGTGTGTATATCTGTGTGTGTTTGTCTGTGTGTATATCTGTGTGTGTTTGTGTGTGTGTATATCTGTGTGTGTTTGTGCGTGTGTATATCTGTGTGTGTTTGTGTGTGTATATCTGTGTGTGTTTGTGTGTGTGTATATCTGTGTGTGTTTGTGTGTGTGTATGTTTGTGTGTGTGTATATCTGTGTGTGTTTGTGTGTGTGTATATCTGTGTGTGTTTGTGTGTGTGTATATCTGTGTGTGTTTGTGTGTGTGTGTTTGTGTGTGTGTATATCTGTGTGTGTTTGTGTGTGTGTCTATCTGTGTGTGTATATCTGTGTGTGTTTGTGTGTGTGTATATCTGTGTGTGTTTGTGTGTGTGTATATCTGTGTGTGTTTGTGTGTGTGTATATCTGTGTGTGTTTGTGCGTGTGTATATCTGTGTGTGTTTGTGTGTGTATATCTGTGTGTGTTTGTGTGTGTGTATATCTGTGTGTGTTTGTGCGTGTGTATATCTGTGTGTGTTTGTGTGTGTGTATATCTGTGTGTGTTTGTGTGTGTGTATATCTGTGTTTGTGTGTGTGTATATCTGTGTGTGTTTGTGTGTGTATATCTGTGTGTGTTTGTGTGTGTGTATATCTGTGTGTGTTTGTGTGTGTGTATATCTGTGTGTGTTTGTGTGTGTGTATATCTGTGTGTGTTTGTGTGTGTGTATGTTTGTGTGTGTGTATATCTGTGTGTGTTTGTGTGTGTGTATATCTGTGTGTTTTTGTGTGTGTATATCTGTGTGTGTTTGTGTGTGTGTATATCTGTGTGTGTTTGTGTGTGTGTATATCTGTGTTTGTGTGTGTGTGTATATCTGTGTGTGTTTGTGTGTGTGTATATCTGTGTGTGTTTGTGTGTGTGTGTATATCTGTGTGTGTTTGTGTGTGTGTATATCTGTGTATGTTTGTGTGTGTGTATATCTGTGTGTGTTTGTGTGTGTGTATGTTTGTGTGTGTGTATATCTGTGTGTGTTTGTGTGTGTGTATATCTGTGTGTGTTTGTGTGTGTGTATATCTGTGTGTGTTTGTGTGTGTATATATCTGTGTGTGTTTGTGTGTGTGTATATCTGTGTGTGTTTGTGTGTGTGTATATCTGTGTGTGTGTATATCTGTGTGTGTTTGTGTGTGTGTATATCTGTGTGTGTTTGTGTGTGTGTATATCTGTGTGTGTTTGTGTGTGTGTATATCTGTGTGTGTTTGTGTGTGTGTATATCTGTGTGTGTTTGTGTGTTTGTATGTTTGTGTGTGTGTATATCTGTGTGTGTTTGTGTGTGTGTATATCTGTGTGTGTTTGTGTGTGTGTATATCTGTGTTTGTGTGTGTGTATATTTGTGTGTGTGTGTGTGTGTGTATATCCGTGCGTGTTTGTGTGTGTGTATATCTGTGTGTGTTTGTGTGTGTGTATGTTTGTGTGTGTGTATATCTGTGTGTGTTTGTGTGTGTGTATATCTGTGTGTCTTTGTGTGTGTGTATATCTGTGTGTGTTTGTGTGTGTGTCTATCTGTGTGTGTTTGTGTGTGTGTGTATATCTGTGTGTGTTTGTGTGTGTGTATATCTGTGTGTGATTGTGTGTGTGTATATCTGTGTGTGTTTGTGTGTGTGTATATCTGTGTTTGTGTGTGTGTATATCTGTGTGTGTATATCTGTGTGTGTTTGTGTGTGTGTATATCTGTGTGTGTTTGTGTGTGTGTATATCTGTGTGTGTTTGTCTGTGTGTATATCTGTGTGTGTTTGTGTGTGTGTATATCTGTGTGTGTTTGTGCGTGTGTATATCTGTGTGTGTTTGTGTGTGTATATCTGTGTGTGTTTGTGTGTGTGTATATCTGTGTGTGTTTGTGTGTGTGTATGTTTGTGTGTGTGTATATCTGTGTGTGTTTGTGTGTGTGTATATCTGTGTGTGTTTGTGTGTGTGTATATCTGTGTGTGTTTGTGTGTGTGTGTTTGTGTGTGTGTATATCTGTGTGTGTTTGTGTGTGTGTCTATCTGTGTGTGTATATCTGTGTGTGTTTGTGTGTGTGTATATCTGTGTGTGTTTGTGTGTGTGTATATCTGTGTGTGTTTGTGTGTGTGTATATCTGTGTGTGTTTGTGCGTGTGTATATCTGTGTGTGTTTGTGTGTGTATATCTGTGTGTGTTTGTGTGTGTGTATATCTGTGTGTGTTTGTGCGTGTGTATATCTGTGTGTGTTTGTGTGTGTGTATATCTGTGTGTGTTTGTGTGTGTGTATATCTGTGTTTGTGTGTGTGTATATCTGTGTGTGTTTGTGTGTGTATATCTGTGTGTGTTTGTGTGTGTGTATATCTGTGTGTGTTTGTGTGTGTGTATATCTGTGTGTGTTTGTGTGTGTGTATATCTGTGTGTGTTTGTGTGTGTGTATGTTTGTGTGTGTGTATATCTGTGTGTGTTTGTGTGTGTGTATATCTGTGTGTTTTTGTGTGTGTATATCTGTGTGTGTTTGTGTGTGTGTATATCTGTGTGTGTTTGTGTGTGTGTATATCTGTGTTTGTGTGTGTGTGTATATCTGTGTGTGTTTGTGTGTGTGTATATCTGTGTGTGTTTGTGTGTGTGTGTATATCTGTGTGTGTTTGTGTGTGTGTATATCTGTGTATGTTTGTGTGTGTGTATATCTGTGTGTGTTTGTGTGTGTGTATGTTTGTGTGTGTGTATATCTGTGTGTGTTTGTGTGTGTGTATATCTGTGTGTGTTTGTGTGTGTGTATATCTGTGTGTGTTTGTGTGTGTATATATCTGTGTGTGTTTGTGTGTGTGTATATCTGTGTGTGTTTGTGTGTGTGTATATCTGTGTGTGTGTATATCTGTGTGTGTTTGTGTGTGTGTATATCTGTGTGTGTTTGTGTGTGTGTATATCTGTGTGTGTTTGTGTGTGTGTATATCTGTGTGTGTTTGTGTGTGTGTATATCTGTGTGTGTTTGTGTGTTTGTATGTTTGTGTGTGTGTATATCTGTGTGTGTTTGTGTGTGTGTATATCTGTGTGTGTTTGTGTGTGTGTATATCTGTGTTTGTGTGTGTGTATATTTGTGTGTGTGTGTGTGTGTGTATATCCGTGCGTGTTTGTGTGTGTGTATATCTGTGTGTGTTTGTGTGTGTGTATGTTTGTGTGTGTGTATATCTGTGTGTGTTTGTGTGTGTGTATATCTGTGTGTCTTTGTGTGTGTGTATATCTGTGTGTGTTTGTGTGTGTGTCTATCTGTGTGTGTTTGTGTGTGTGTGTATATCTGTGTGTGTTTGTGTGTGTGTATATCTGTGTGTGTTTGTGTGTGTGTATATCTGTGTGTGTATATACGCATGCACAGATTTTCTCTCACTGTCTTACTCTCACACTCACTCACTCTGCACATTAGCCAGAAACATGTGTGCCATTAACCACTCACCAGTATGGCATCCAGCACACTTTGTATCAGATATGCCACAAACTCCACTTTGGAACTTTCAGGGGCTTCATAGCATCCAAAAATCCCATTTCTCCCTCCCAATCCCAACATCTGGTCCATCATGTTTGTGAATCTTGCAAAGTGCAAATCGGTTGTCAGAATTCCCTACACAACGATATTGACTACAAAAGTGCCTCACAGTAGCTGCGAGAAGCACTTTTATGAGGTTGTGAAAGGCACTCTATAAACCATTGACAGGGAAAGTGGAACCTGGGCCACATCATCAACCCAAGGGAGGAGTCAGCACTGACCCAGCCATGAACAGTGGGGTAGCTTCTCGAAGTCTTCACGGCAGAGAACTTCCACAAACTATCCACACAATTCCCAATGCTTCTAATCACAGGCTCGGAAATTCATAAAATAATTTATATTCCTCTGACATATATTGTGTCAGTCTTGGCAAAGTGCCATAAATAAACTTAGAACAACATTGGGCCATCAGTAATATTTCCTTTAAAGGTTATTGTGCTTTCTTCTTTTACTATTGAGATGAACTAACTTAAATTAAGTTTTACTCAGCACACAAATAGCACTCAACATGCACTTATCCAAATAGTTATATGGATTCACAGTTTAACAGTAATTATTTGAAAGTTTACGATTTTAAAATGATCATTTTAACTCATTATGTTTAAAAACTGATCTTATCGATGGATGCTATGATAATGGGCGGGATTCTCCCGCAATCGGCGGGGTGGCCCGACGCCGGCACCAAGAACGGCGCGACCCACTCTGGGGTCGGGCCACCCGGAACGCCAGGAAACCTCCGACCCAGAAGGGGCAAGCAGCGGCGTGAAGCCAAGCGCGACAGCGTCACCCATCACAGACCCGCGGGCCGTCATTGACACCGCGCGGTGTCGGAGCACCGCCGGAGACTCGGCAAAATAGCCGCCCGCCGCGCAGCGCCGAGTTTCCAGGAATGGGACATCGAGGCGTTCCTGGGCGCAGTGGAGCAGAGGCGAGAGGCCCTGTACCCCGGACACGGCCGCAGGGACGCCCCACGCCTCAGCCAGCGTCTGTGGAGGAAGGCGGCAGAGGCCGTCAGCGCCATGACCGTAACAGCCAGGACAGGCATCCAGAGCTACAAGAAGCTCAATGACCTAGTCAGGGCACCCCATCCCCCTTCCCCAATCTGCGTGTCTAACCATGCATGCTGTATTGTGTATTGCAAGACCAAACGTTGACCCACACCTTCCTGCGGATGCCGACCGCCCCCCGGACATGCCAGGGCGCCCACGAGACAGGGATAGACCCGGCCCGTCGGGCATACGATGACCCCACCCAGTTGCAGTGCGGCGATGCCAGTGGGCCACACCCATCGACGGGGAGGGCAGCCACACCAACAGGCCCCCATCCCAGTCGACCCAGGACACTGACACACAGGGGACGGGCGGACAGGAAACACCACTCCAGGGGACCCCGGACTTCGGGTCGGATGAGGAGCACGCCATTACGCCACTGCTATCTCCTACACCCTCCACCATCGCAGAGACACTCACCTCGGTTGGGCACTTTAGCGGTGAGACTTTTGGGACACTAACTGGTGCGCACAACACAGCCGTCCCGGTACAGCAGGTGGAGGTAGGAGCAGCCGAGGGGCCGGGCGGTCGGAGGGCAGCCCGGCGCATGCGAACATCTGCTGCCCAGAGTGGTCCCGGTTCCTGGCGTTATCACACCCACCCATAGACCCGATGCAGTCACGGACCCAGGGCCGATCGAAGGGGGTGACGGCTGGATTGCGGCAGTTGCAGACGCAGGTGGAGGAGTCCACCCGCGTACAGAAGCAGGGAGTGGTGCTGGTCATGCGTGCCACCCAGGCAGACACCGCACAGGTGGCGTCCGCGGTGGAGGCAATGGGGGCGACGGTGTCAGACATGGGGAGCAGCATGCAATGCCTGGGGCGTTCCGTGCAGGTGGCGTCCGTGGCCCAGGACATGGCTGCCCTCTCACAGGCAGCCATGAGCCAGCGCCAGCTGCAGATCGCAGAGGCGCTCAACGCCGTGGCCCAGTCTCAGCAGGCCATTGCTGAGGACATCGGCGCCATTGCCCAGGTGCTGGCTGGCGTCGCCCAGACACAGACAGGGATGGCCAACTCCCTGAGCTCCATGGCTGCAAACCCTTGTTGATACCAGGGCGGGCCTCCAGGACTGGCAGCGCCAGGTGCCGGGGGGGCCATCGGGCCCCCCGAGGGAGGAGGAGGTGCTGGGGCCCGTCCCGGGTCCCCCTGTAAGGGAGGTCCCGGACACCGCAACACCTGGGACTCCTCCCCCCCCTTCCGTTCCAAGTGCATCTGGTGGGCAACAGGCAGGACAGGTTGGCAGCTCGCCTTCCCATCGCCCAAGCCGCAGCCTGGCCCATCTAGGCCGGGCCGCGCCAGGAAACAGCCACCAAAGGGGTCCCTAGTCACAGGGCAGGAATCACAGGAGTCCACCTTCAGTTCTGCTGCACCGCCTGGGGAATCACCTAGACGTAGTCAAAGGGCCCGTAAGGCCAAAAAATTAGACTGTGTAAGTTGGCACAGGTGCAGGGCACAGATTAGTTATAGGGGCTAGGGAATGTGTATGAACTGTTTGTCATTAACATCACTTTCACACCTACAGAAGCTGCCTCTGTGCGGGGGTGGGGTGTGAGATGAGCGCCAGTGTGTGTGTGAGGGGCGATCGGACGTCGAGCTCAGGTGAGTGCGCCCGCCCCCCCCCCCCTCCCCGGGTCGCCCTCGCCATCCCCCCGGGCAGAGGACGGGACCGTGCGCTGCAGTGTCACGGCCGCATGCAGGGACGGTCCGGGTGGAGGGTGGTACTGTGGCCATGGGTCAGACATGGTCCAACGATGTAGAGCCAGGAGCTCATCACAGAGCATGTTGTCATCATCCTCCATGGCCTGCAATAAACACGCTTCCACCTGCGACCGTGTGAGCCCTGCCCGCTGTGCCGCAGGTGGATGTGCAATGGAGGGGTGGTGTGCATGCAGGTGATGCGGTGGTGGGTGGGGTGAGGGCGGTTGGTGTTGGGTGGATGGGGTGAGGAAGGTTGGTGTTGGGTGGGTGGGGTGAGGGTGGTTGGTGTTGGGTGGGTGGGGTGAGGGTGGTAGGCTGGTGCCATGGTGTGCTGTCCTCCCCCAGTCCCACGCGGTGCCAGGTGTGCCATCAGGTGGCAGAGATGGGCGACGGTTTCCCGGCTCATCCGGAGTCGCCTCCTGCATGCCCAGTCCGTGAGGTCCTGGTACGACGAGCAGCGCCGGTACACACGGGGCCTCATCGGGCGCCTCCGCCGCCATGCACCAGCACCTCCTCTTCCTCCTCCTCCTTGTCCTGTCGGGAGGGCGGCTCTCCAGCCTGGGCGCTGCCGCCTGCCTCTCTGCGGCAGCCTCTGCCGCCTCCCTGGCACGCTCCTGCTCCAGCGGGCAACATGTAGAAGAGCGGCTCCCGCCACGGCGGCCAACATCGCTGGGTGATGCCCAAACATAACGGCCTGCAGGGGGTGGGGGGTGGGGGTGGGGCGGATAGACGACATGTCATCATTGCTCTTAGCCCCCTTTGCAGCCAGGTGCCATGGGCTGCATGGTCGCGACTGTTGGCAGCTGGCACCTGGCCAGGCAAAACGGGGGGGCCCCATTCTCGGCACACCCCCTCCGCAGCACCCCCCCCTCCCCGTCACTCCCATCCCCGGCACTCCCTCTCCCCGGCACCCCCCCCCCCCTCCCCGGCACTCCCCCTCCCCGGCACCCCCCCTCCCCAGCACTACCCCTCCCCGGCACTCCCCTCCCCCCGACACCCCCCCTCCCGGGCACCCCACCCCCCTCCCCGGCACTTCCCTCTCCGGCACTCCCCTCCCCGGCACTCCCCTCCCCGGCACAAACCCTCCCCGGCACTCCCCCTCCCCGGCACCCCCCCTCCCCGGCACTACCCCTCCCCGGCACTCCCCTCCCCCCGACACCCCCCCTCCCCGGCACCCCCCCCTCCCCGGCACTTCCCTCTCCGGCACTCCCCTCCCGGCACTCCCCTCCCCGGCACAAACCCTCCCCGGCACCCCTCCTCCCCGACCCCCCCCCATCCCCGGCACTCCCCCTCCCCGGCACCCCCCCTCCCCGGCACGCCCCCTCCCCGACACTCCCCTCCCTGAGAACCCCCCTCCCCGGCACTCCCCTTCCCAGCACTCCCCCTCCCCGACACCCCCCCCATCCCCGGCACTCCCCCTCCCCGGCACCCCCCATCTCCGGCACTCCCCCTCCCCGACACTCCCCTCCCTGACATCCTCCCTCCCCGGCACTCCCCTCCCCGGCACTCCCCCTCCCCGGCACCCCTCCTCCCCGACCCCTCCCTCCCCGGCACCCCCCCCTCCCCGGCACCCCCCCTCCCCGGCACCCCCCCTCCCCGGCACCCCCCCTCCCCGGCACCCCCCCTCCCTGACACCCCCCTCCCCGGCAGCCCCCTCCCCGGCACCCCCCCTCCCTGACACCCCCCTCCCCGGCAGCCCCCTCCCCGGCACCCCCCCTCCCTGACACCCCCCCTCCCCGGCAATCCCCCTCCCCGGCACTCCCCATCCCCGGCAACCCCCCTCCCCGGCACTCCCCATCCCCGGCACTCCCCCTCCCCGGCACCCCAGTCCCCCCGCCCCCGACCCCGATCACCGGCACACACCCTCTGCCCTGGGGAGCACCCTCCACCGACACCCGCGACCCCAACCCCGCACCCCCCCCCCCACCCATCTACGGCCATGCCGTCTCCTCTCTGGAGGCCGACCCCTACCTCCGCGCTCGCCGGCGTGACCTGTGGCGCCCGATGACGCCCCGTGTGTACCGGCGCTGCTCGTCGTACCAGGTCCTCACGGGCCGGCCATGCAGGAGGAGACTCAGGATGAGCCGGTAAACCGTCGGCCACATCTGCCACCTGTTGGCACACCTGGCACCGCGTGGGACTGGGGGAGGACACCCTCTCCCGGTGGCCGTCAATTAATTTACGGTCACACCGGCGGGACCTTGGCCCATCCGGGCCGGAGATTTGGAGCAGCCCCGGGGCCCATTGCGTCGGGCTGATTCTCGCGATTCTGCGAGGCGCGTGGCGCGTTTCCTGGCGCCTGGATTTTTCGCCGGCCGCAGAATACGGCGGCGGCGTCGGAGCGGTGGGGCGGGGTTCATGCCCTGGGGATTCTCCAAGCCGGCGGGGTGGGGTCGGAGAAGCCCGCCTCACATTACACAAGAACATGGCCGGGATTCTCCACTACCTGGCGGGGCGGGGGAATCCGGCATAATGGAGTGGCGGAATCCGCACCTTTCGGGGCCGAGCCCTCACCTTGAGGGGCTAGTCCCGAGCCGGAGTGATTTCCGCCACGCCAGCCGGCGCCGAAAGGACTTCGCCGGGCGACACATGCGCGGGAGCGTCAGCGGCCGCTCACGGCATCCCCGCGCATGCGCAGTGGAGGGGGTATCTTTCGCCTCCGCCATAGTGAAGACCGTGGCGAAGGCAGAAGAAAAAGAGTGCCCCCACGGCACAGGCCCGCCTGCCGATCGGTGGGCCCCGATCGCGGGCCAGACCACCGTGCGGGCACCCCGATTCTCTGGTACCGGAGAATTCGGGACACGGCGGGAGCGGGATTCACACGGGGGGGTCGCAGAATCGCGCCCCATGTCTATAATGTGTATTAAGACAACTCATGTTGGAATTCTAAATGGTTATTCGTTATATTTGTGTGAAAACAAGCAAAACACAAAGCAGACTCTTTTGCCTGAATCTTGACAGGGTGGGCTGCTGGGGTCGGGAAGGTCTAGGGCCACAGGCACCATCCGCTCGAGGGAGGATTCAGAGGAGAGGTCAGGGCCAATTCAAGGGAGGAAAGGTCGGAAGGGGAGGGGAAGGGCCTGTGACCGACAATCATCAAGGGAGGAGAGTTTGGGAAACCAAGGGCCTTGTGGGGGTGAACTAAATGTAGTAATACTGGCACTTTACCTTACCAGGGGCAATACGGTAGCATAGTGGTTAGCACAGTTGCTTCGCAGCTCCAGAGTCCCAGGTTCGATTCCCCGCTGGGTCACTGAACGTGCTGAGTCTGTACGTTCTCCCCGTGTCTGCGTGGGTTTCCTCCGGGTGCTCCGGTTTCCTCCCACAGTCCAAAGATGTTCAGGTTAGGTGGATTGGACAAGCCAAATTGCCCTTAGTGTCCAAAAAAAAGGTTAAGTGGAGTTACGGGAATAGGGCGGAGGTGTGGGCCTAGGTAGGGTGCTCTTTCGAAGGGCCGGTGCAGACACGATGGGCCGAATGGCCTCCTTCTGCACTGTAAATTCTGTGAAAACTATGAAACCTTGTGTTCAAGCAGCCTCCAAACAGGTCTGACGAAGGGCGAAGAAAGCCATGCCCAACAGAAACAGATCTGTCCACGAGGTAAGCAAGGAGGGATTGGGGAATCTGGGGCTTCTCTACTTGGCCAATGATTGTTGATGTTCAGAACAACAGCAATCATTGGCCTATTAATCTGCACATCCAAAGCAACAAATCTGGCGCGTTGACCATCCTGATTGACAGGCTATTCAGTCAATGAGCCCGGGCCCCTGAGAGCACGTGTCCCACTGTTTTGTATCTTGGGTACTTCCCTCACCCGGGCACTGGATGGGTGAAAAAGGCTTAGAACAAATTAAGAAACGGGCAGCAGTGTTTTTGATACGCACACGTCTATTTGGAAGATGGGAGGCTGACCATGAGTGCGCAGAAATAGTCAAGTCTTGAGACAACAAAGTCATGAAGGCGTATGAGACAAGGTCAGAGTCAGCTGATATAAGGTAAGGGGCAGGAGGTTGAGAGGGGATGTGAGGGAAAACCTTTTCACCCAGAGGGTGGTGGGAGTCTGGAACTGACTGCCTCCAAGGGTGGTGGAGGCAGGGACCCTCACAACATTTAAGAACCACCATAGCATGAATCCATTGACGATTGTCGTAAAAACCCATCTGGTTCACAAGTGTCCTTTCGGGGAGGAAATCTGCCGTCCTTAGCTGACCTGGCCGACATGCGACTCCAGATGCACAGCAATGTGGTTGACTCATAAAATGCCACTTGGCTCAAGGGAAGGCCAAAGGCTGGCCTTACCTGCGATGTCCACATCCCATGAAAGAATGAAGAAAGAAAAAATATCAGTCTTCCCAAAAGTTAACTCAACGAAATTTTTACCCACCCAATGTTGGATGTCAGACAATCAGTCTGACAAGCCAGAGGTAAGGGAGGTGGTCTAGAGGTCCAGAGAGGTGGTGGTGTGATTGAGCAGAGTGCCAGGAGCATAAATGTGGACCTGATCTTGTGTTTTCAGACAATGTTGTTGAGGGGGAGCCAATGAGGGAGCCTTGGCAGACTCCAGATATAATGCTGCCAGACTGCAGAGAGAAGCCATTGCATGTGAGTCTCTAACTATGATTCAATAGATAAGAATGGAATGAAGCAAGGAAAATAACATCCACTTGGACAACAGAGGAGAGATGTTGGAGGAGATTGGTGCAGTCATCTGTGTGCAAGGCTGCAGATAGATTAGTGCAACAGTGAGGGATAGTTAACCTCAGTCATAATCACAACGGCTGTTTCAGTTCTGTGGCAGGGCAGGAAACCTGATTGGAGGGATTCAAACATGGCATTGTACGGGAGATGGGCACAGATTTGGGAGCTGACAGTACCTTCACCATAGGACATCAGACCACTCTATGGGATAACATGATGTGACTTTAGGGACTGCACTGGTTCTTGGTCTAATCTATGAGCAATGGGTTGTAGCCTGGGGCCAACACAATGTGATTCACTGCTTGATGCCTATCTTGATCTCAGTGAAGGCCGCGGAGATGAAGCAAATCGAGACTTGGCATCCCTGCACTCCAATTCCTGTGCTCTTTTCATGTACAACCCAACATAGTTCATTTAGTATTCAAAGGATTTATGCTTTGTATTAATTAATAAACTCTCTTTTGTAAAACTCTAATAGATTTTTGAAGGTCTATTAAGAACATATTTAACTTTTTTTTTGAAGAGCAGCACTAATCAACAGTCAAATGGTACTTGGCTTCAACTAAAAACAAACCCCAGTTAAAACCAGATGCTAATTATACATATTATTTGAAAACAGAAGAGCAGATGCAGAGTAATACTAAAGACTGAACTGCAGAATTCCTACAGAGGGACAAATTTATGCTCTTGCGTTCCCATTTCTTGAGTCCACAAAACAGTCTTGGGGGATAATGCCCCCAATGGTTGGATTTTCCTTCGTGGGGTCAGGGATTCAAGGGTTTTCGGTTCTCTGGGACTTCATCCCAGTTGGAATAAAGATAATAAAACAAAAAACAGTCCTCTATGTCCTCACATCTCACTCCTCCTTCACCCTCCACACACTGCCTATACCCTATCCATGCCACCTCATGTCCCTGCTCATTCCCATACCAACCTCTGCCCCTCTACCCATCCCCATGTCCCCTCATGCCCCCCATGCCAACTTTGTGATAACAGAAACCAACCCATGACCCCCCACTCATTCCCATAGTCCTTTATAGCCCCATGCTAACTTAGTGTCACCTCGTGTCACCTCGTGTCAACCCATGCCACAGCACCTGCCGCCCTTTGCACTTACACCCTCCATGCCACCTCACCCATTATCCATCATGGGCAGACCTCAGGAACCATGCATAAATTAATTAAAATAAAGTTCTAAGTATCTATTACAGACTTCACTATATTAAAACAACACTCTTATTGATAAACGCCCATTAAATACATTTAAATCCCTCCAAATACTTAATCCTGTATAAAAACTAATATTTGCATTCATAGCCCCATACATTGAATAGTTAATCCTTTTATAACAATGTGGAGCTGTTAATCTAACTGTTAACTTAATAATAATAATCATTATTATTGTCACAAGTAGGCTTACATTAACACTGCATTGACGTTACTGTGAAAATCCCCTAGTCGCCACACTCCGGCCACTGTTCGGGTACACCGAGGGAGATTTTAAAATGCCCAATTCACCTAACAGCACGTCTTTCTGGACTTGTGTGAGGAAACTGGAGCATCCGGAGGAAACCCATTCTTATAGGCTCCCCACGGTGATGATGATAGGTTATGGAAGCAGTCAAGCAGAACTAATCCTAAAATGATAACCTTCAGACTTATGCCAACAAACATCTATTGAAATTGCAAGCATCAACCTTTTTTTCAACTTAGAGTTACAGCAGGTTGCTTTCCCCCCCATAATTTTAAGGGTAGTGGATTTAAATAATTTGAGTGCTTGACAGTTCCACAGAGCATATTCATCCTTCACGTACAATACTTGTGGTAGTCACCACTGATGTATATATTAGGTGCTTTGTGGTAAAGCCCTGTACTACAGGTACGGGGGTAGTTCCCTGCCTGCTGGCTCTGCCCAGTAGGCGGAGTATAAATATGTGTGCTCCTCGTACAGCAGCCATTTCGCCAGCTGCTGTAGGAGGCCACGCATCTTAGTGGAATAAAGCCTCGATTACATCCCACTCTCGTCTTTGTGTAATTGATTGTGCATCAATACTCTCTACCGTTAACGATCTACTGGACCTCTCCAGCAGGGTAACTGACCTCTCCAAAGAAGTCTGGTAGCATTAGGCTTTTTCCTCAAATGCGTAAAGTCAATGAATCATGGCCGGATTCTCTGACCCAGCGCCGGGTTGGAGAATCCCCGGGGAGGCATGGGAATTGCGCCCCGTCGCCGGCTTCCTGATTCTCCCCCGCCGATTCTCAGGTGCCCATTGGGTTCCTGCCGCGCCAGTCGGGGGCCGTTAAAAGCACCCCCCCCACCCCCCCACCCCCCGGCGATTCTCAGGGCCCCGATGGGCCGAGTGGTCGGCAAGTTTGGCCGAGTGCCCCCGGCGTGGGTTACTCAGGTCCCACACGGCGGGACCTGGAAGGTGTGTCTGCGGGGGCCATCTGGGAGTGGGCGGGGGGAGCCTGCCCTGGGGGGGGGGTGGGGGGCCATGGTGGCCTGGCCCGCGATCGGGGCCTACCAATCGGAGGACGGGCTGGTTCCATGGGAGCCTATGTTCTTCCGTGCCGGGTCCCTGTAGGGCTCCACCAAATTGCCTAGGGGCCGGCAGGGATAAGGGATCCCCACGCATGCGGGGAGTCACGTTGGCCGTTCCGCACCGGCCGGAGCCGGCGCCGACCTCACCCCCGAGTAAGGGGAGCATTCCCCATTATCGGGGACCATTGATGCCTGAGTGGTTGGCGCCGCTGTTCTCCCCAGCGTGGGGACATAGCCCCATCATTGGAGAATCCCGGCCATGTTTCAGAAACCTGGGTGACACGGAAGTGCTCCTGAGGCAAGGCAGCTGCAGTTTTAAATGTGCTGCTGCCTCTGTGAACTGCGGATGTGTGAAATATATTTCCCCCCCCCCCCCCACCCTCCACCCCCCCCCCCCCCCCCCGCCCCCCCGCCCGCCCGCCCGCCCTCAGTGAAAATGGTGGGCACCAGGTTCAGGGGTGGCACATCCAGAATTGGGACCCTGGGACGATTTTTGCTTCAGACCCAATGGAAATTCAGGCCGGATGTTTGTCACGCAAGAATATGCAGAAATGAAAACACAAGTTAATGTTTAAGTGATTCTGTTAAATCTGTTTCAACAAAGTATTATCCATGTTCAGGTTTGCTCTTCCATTCAATAGAATAAAAATGTTAATTCACAATGAATGCAAGGACGTTAGAAATCGGATCAGGTGAAGATGACTCTGCCTGTGAAGCCTCCGCTCCAGCTCGACCATTCAGTATGACTGTGCCCGATCTTTGGCTTTGTTTCAACTTTCCCGCCCACTCTCCATAATCTCTTTATTCCCCAAGAGACCAAAAGTCTCCCTTTCTGAACTTTAAGTATATTCAATGATGGTGCATCGACAACCCTCTGTGGTCGGAAATTCCAAACATTCAGATCGATTTGAATGAGGAAATTTCCCCTTATCTCAGCTCTAAATGATGGACCCTTTACCCAGAAACTGAAACTTGCCCCAGCCAGTGAAAATGTCTCAATATCCATCTGCTCAAAATCTTTCAGAATCTGAAATGTTTCAATGAGATCGCCTCTCGTTCTTCTAAATTCCACAGAATATAGGCCAAATTTAATCGGTTTCTCATCTCACATGAACCAAAATTTTCCAACAAAGAAAAAGGGTGGGGCCAAATAATCGACTGAACCTTGAAATGGAGGGATACACGGCATTGGGCTAGGAGACAAAGGCAGGCTTACAGCAGCTTCCACAAAGCATGGAACCCATTCGTCGGCCTGTTCCAAGACCTGTTCGAGGCCAACAGCGACTAGGGAAAGAGGGGGAGACGGGGGCGAGCAGACGAGAACGCATATACCGAGGAGGTACAAAGGGGGAAGGGAGGAGGAGATGAGGAGGGAACCTAAGGGAGCCACAGAGAGAAACAGGGGGGGAAAAGGGGGGAGGGGAGGAGGGAGGAAGTCTACCCACCCCCCCCAACCCACGAGGTCAACAACAAAAGCCTTGGAAAAGAGGAGCGGAGCTCAGCAGTAGGACACCCGGGACGGAAGAGGGAGCTACCAACGGGGGGACAAGAAGGGGGGCAGGAAGGGGTAAGGGGGTACGAGGAGAATATCTTGGATGACGTCTCAGGACCCCGACTCGGCTGGCCATGTATCGCCTGATGAGATCTCCCAGCCGGCCATGTACAATTCATGGGGGCAACCATCTTGGATGACGTCTCAGGACCCCGACTCAGGTGGCCGTGTATCGCCCGACAAAATCTCTCAGCTTCTGCCACAACTTGCCTCAGTGACACTGGACCAGTCTTGGCCCCGAACGCTTTCAATCGCTACGACGTCGGTACTCATCAACGGGCACAAGACATCCTGCTTGATCGACTCTGGGAGCACGGAGAGCTTCATCCATCCCAAAAAGATAAGACACTGCTCCCTCACTGTACACCTGATTAAACAAAAGATCTCCCTGGTCTCTGGGTCCCACTCTGTGGGGATCCGGGGGTACTGCATAGCCAACCTCACGATCTAGGGCGTGGAGTTCAATAACTTCCGACTCTACGTCCTCCCCCATCTCTGCGCTGCCACACTCCTGGGACTGGACTTCCAGTGTAACCTGCAAAGTTTAACGTTCAAATTCGGTGGCCCCATAACCCCCCTCACTGTCTGTGGCCTCGCGACCCTCAAGGTCGACTCGCCTTCCCTGTTTGCAAACCTTACCCCCGATTGCAAACCCGTTGCCACCAGGAGCAGACGGTATAGTGCCCAGGACTGGACCTTAGGTCGGAAGTCCAACGGTTACTAAAGGAAGGCATTATTGAGGCCAGCAACAGCCCCTGGAGAGCTCAAATGGTGGTTGTAAAGACCGGGGAGAAACATAGGATGGTCATTGACTACAGTCAGACCATCAACAGGTATACGCAGCTCGATGCGTACCCTCTCCCCCCCGCATATCTGAAATGGTCAACCAGATAGCTCAATACAAGGTTTTCTCCACAGTAGACCTTAAATCAGCCTACCACCAGCTCCCCATTTGCCTGGAGGACCGCAAGTACACTGCATTCGAAGCAGATGGGCGGCTCTACCACTTTCTAAGGGTTCCCTTTGCTGTCACAAATGGGGTCTCGGTCTTCCAACGGGAGATGGACCGAATGGTTGACCGGTACGGTTTGCGGGCCACGTTCCCGCACCTCGACAATGTCACCATCTGCGGCCATGACCAGCAGGACCACGACACCAACCTCTGCAAATTCCTCCATACTGCAAAAATCCTTAACTTAACCTATAACAAGGACAAATGCATGTTTAGCACCGATCGCCTAGCCATCCTCGGCTACGTAGTGCATGATGGAGCCATAGGCCCAGATCCCGAACGCATGCGCCCCCTCATGGAGTTCCCCTCCCCCACTGCCCCAAGGCCCTGAAACGTTGCCTGGGCTTCTTTTCTTATTACGCCCAGTGGGTCCCCAATTATGCGGACAAGGCCCGCCCACTAATCCAGTCCACGGTTTTTCCCCTATCGGCAGAGGCCCGCCAGGCTTTCAGTCGCATCAAAGCAGACATCACCAGGGTGACGATGCATGCAATCGATGAGTCCCTCCCCTTCCAGGTCGAGAGCGAGGCATCAGACGTCGCTCTGGCTGCCACCCTCAATCAGGCGGGCAGACCTGTGGCCTTCTTTTCACGTACCCTCCACGCCTCAGAAATCCGCCATTCCTCCATCGAGAAGGAGGCCCAAGCCATCGTCGAAGCTGTACGGCATTGGACACATTACCTGGCCCGCAGGAGATTCACTCTCCTCACTGACCAACGGTCGGTAGCCTTCATGTTTGACAATGCACAGCAGGGAAAAATTAAGAATGATAAGATCTTACAGTGGAGGATCGAGCTCTCCACCTATAATTACGAGATCTTGTATCGACCCGGGAAGCTCAATGAGCCTCCTGATGCCCTGTCCCGCGGCACTTGTGCCAGTGTACAAGTAGACTGACTCCGGACCCTCCACGACAACCTCTGCCACCCGGGGGTCACCCGATTCTTCCACTTTGTCAAAACCCGCAACCTGCCCTACTCCATCGAGGAGGTCAGGGCCGTAACCAGAAACTGCCAAATCTGCACGGAGTGCAAGCCGCACTTCTACAGGCCAGAGAAAGCGCACCTGGTGAAGGCTTCCCGCCCCTTTGAACGCCTCAGCGTGGATTTCAAAGGGCCCCTTCCCTCCACCGACCGCAACACGTATTTCTTAAACGTGATTGATGAGTACTCCTGGTTCCCTTTCGCCATCCCCTGTCCCGACATGATGGCTGCCACCGTCATTAAAGCCCTCCACAGCATCTTTACCCTGTTCGATTTCCCCGCCTACGTCGATAGCGATAGGGGGTCCTCCTTAATGGGTGACGAGCTGCGTCAATTCCTGCTCAGCAAGGGCATTGCCTCCAGCAGGACGACCAGTTACAACCCCTGGGGAAACGGGCAGGTAGGGACGGAGAACGGGACGGTCTGGAAGGCAGTCCTACTGGCCCTACGGTCCAAGAATCTCCCAGTGTCCCGATGGCAGGAGCTTCTCCCCGATGCACTTCACTCCATCCGATCACTACTGTGCACTACTACCAATGAAACACCTCATGAACATCTCCTTGCCTTCCCTAGGAAGTCCTCCTCGGGGACCTCGCTCCCGACATGGCTGGCAGCCCCCGGACCCGTCCTACTTCGCAAACACGTACGGGCCCACCAGTCGACCCACTGGTCGAGAGGGTACATCTCCTCCATGCTAACCCCCAGTACGCCTATGTGGTGCGCCCCGACAAGACACGGTCTCCCTCCGAAATCCGGCCCCCGCTGGATCCCCACCCTCACCCCCCCACCCCCCACCAACTCCAACCATTTTTTCACCGGCGCACACCACCGCAGCCCCCTTCCCAGGAGGATCCGTCCTCCCACTGGCCCCATCCAGATGCGATGAAGCTGAAGACGACACGCTCCCAGAGCCACGGATGCCCAAGCCGACGCCAGCATCACCGCCGGGACTGCGACGATCGCAGAGGACGACCAGGGCCCCCGACCGGCTGATAGTTTCATTGTAAAATGAACTTGTAAATATGTGTATTGCATATAAAGGCACCGAAGGGTACCGCTATAACCTCTACCACTGTAAAAGCAAGACCACCACCCCCGCCGGACTCTTTTTTAAACAGGGGGTGAATGTGGTAGGCTACATTAGGGGTATCGCGGTACCTAGGTGGGATGTACTTAAGAGTTTGGGTGATCAGTTGCACCACCATTAACTTTCAGGAAGGGCAATTTTATGAATTTATGTCTTGGGAATTTGGTTAGCACATCCCATGGGATTGTCTGTCGCAGAATTACTGAATTGACACAGTGCAGAAAGAGGCCATTCGGATCATCGAGTCGGCACTAGCTCTCTGAAGCACCACTTTACCTAACCCCACTCCCCTGCTTTATCACTACGACCTTGCACTTCTTTCTTTTCAGAGAGCAATCCAATTGCCTTTGGAATACCTCGATCGATCGGGTCTCCACCACCCTCTCAGGCAATTCCTTCCAGATCCCAACCACCCTCTGAGTAAAAAGATTTTTCTTCTCATCAATTCTACCCCTTTCGTTCATTATTTGGAACCTGAGCTCTCTAGTCCCTGACGCTCTCTCGAGCGGGAACAACTTCTCGCTATTTACCTTGTCCATACCCCCTGGATCTTGAATACCTCTATAAAGTCTCCTCTCAGCCTTCTTTTCTCCAAGAAAAACAGATCTAACCTCTCCAAATCCAACCTGCTAACAACAGGGTGGGATTCTCCGCCCAGTCAGCCCCGTTTTCTGCTGCGGTGCGCCCCCGCCGGCAGCGAGATTCTCCGTTCCCACAGCCGGCCAATGGGGTTCCCCACTGTGGACCACCCCCACGCCATCGGGAAATGCACGGGCGTGGGTGCGCTGCCGGCAGGACGGAGGCTCCCACCGACGGAGAACCCCGCCGACAGTCTTTACCCCTGGAATCATTCTTGTGAATCTCCTCTGTACTCTCTCCATCACATCCTTCCTCCAGTATGATGCCCAGGCTGGACCCAGTCTCCAGATGAGGCCTAACTAGTGTTTTTTACAAGGTCAACATGACCTCATTACTCTTGTGTTCAATCCTGTATTAAAAAGTCTAAGACACTATACGCTTTATTAACTGCTGTCTCAACATTGCCTGCCACCTTCAATGAGTACATGCACTCACACTCTCAATGGACAAAACGGCCTTCAGGGACACTGACCTGCTTGAATGCGTGAATCGATAAATTTGCCCCTTCAAATGCTTAAACGTGAGTGAGTATGCACCTGTTTGAATAAGACGAGATGCTCAACATGTACGAATGCCAAGTGAGTGTCCCTGGAAAAACAACAATCATGCACCAATAACATGACGCCATGATCTCCTCCTCCGTCTCTCATAATCATCAATGGACTGCCGATGGCCAGTTCTGGCTCTAATCTCCTTTCTCTACAATCCTGTCTATTATTCTCTCATCAATCTCCTCTTCTTCGGGTTATACAGAAACATCCCCCTTTTCCGTCCTATTTGATATTTTTGCTTCCATTCATCCTCCTATTATCTTTGCAACATCTGATCCCTGAGCTCTTGTCCAATCCAATTCCTTTGCCCTTTCTGACGTTGACCGATATCTGTTCCTGGCACTCAGCTCTTTTCTGATCTATTTAGTTTGCTCTCTCTGTGTAACTCCAAACGCTCATACCAAAGGAAGGCTGACATTCTTGACCTCAGTGTCCGTATTTCAGCTACATAGTGCCGGAATGTGGTGACTAGGGGATTTTCACAGTAACTTCATTGCAGTGTTAATATAAGCCTACTTGTGACACTAATAAAGATTATTATTGTACTCACTCTTCTAGATTTTGGAGGGAGCATTAACATTACTTTATTTTTAAAAAATTTAGAGTACCCAATTATTTTTTCCCAATTAAGGGGCAATTTAGTGTGGCCAATCCACCTACCCTGTACATCTTTGGGTTGTGGGGGTGAGACCCACGCAGACACGGGGAGAATGTGCAAACTCCACACGGACAGTGACCCGGGGTCGGGATCGAACCCGGGTCCTCGGAGCTGTGAGGCAGCAGTGCTAACCTCTGCGCCACCGTGCTGCCCTATCATTCACATTACTTGACCTTGGAGGTCTAGTTGCGCAGGATAGCAGACACCTGGGCTGGATTCTCCAGTCTCCCAGCCCCGTGTTTCTCGGGGGCACGCCGTTCCCTGGTGGTGGGATTTACTACGCCCGTAGCTTGTCAATGGAATTTCAAATTAAAGCCATCCCGCTGGGAAACTCACAGGCGGGGATGCACTGTAGGAACAGGGAATTGCAACAACGGGAAAACTCCTGCCAAGTACTGACATGGCACCATTTAAATTTCCTCCTGAAATGTTGAATTTTGAAAGGCCAAACCTAACACTGTCTATCACTCTTTCTCTTTCACTCTTTTTCATCTTGCGCTTCAAATTTTGGCCTTTCCCCTTGTTTTCTGATTTTAAAAATACATTTGTCTGCAACATTGCTAAATTAAATTGCTGCACATCCCATACAGATTGAATCAGAAGTGCACTTGAAATGGAATCTTTCAGCAGACACCACTTAAAGCTTTAAAAATAAAAAATATCATAGGCATTCACAGTATTCTGTTTCTTTCTCCCCTTCTACTATTTTTATCCACATCAAACCAAATATGTTTAAATTGACTATCTCCATAAAACCTTCATCAAGGTGTTATGGGCCAGGATTTAGAGAACCCCAAAGTGTATCATGGAGTTCACCTGACCCACAATATTTTACTAGATTGTGGTATGGGGAGCACACGGCCCACTCTACAGGTGTGGTACAGCAGAAATGGAAAAGTATATTTCAAAGCAAAACAATGTTTATTCTATGAGCTCCAGTTAACCTTTTTAAAACATACAGTGAACATCTTAGCAACCATTAATTCAAATACAACCCCCAAAGACTACAATACTAAGTAAACCTTTAAGCTTTCCTTTTTAACATCCATACAACTTTTAACAGAAGCACATCAGGTTTACATTCACTACTGAAAACATTTAGAATTCTGAATTCACCAAATGATCAAGAGATAGTCTTTTGATGGCAGAGAGAACAGCAGTACACCTGCTTTGTCTGGCTTCAGCTCCTACACTGAAAATGAAACTAAAACACACCCTGCAGCAAACAGCCTAAAACAAAAGGAAAAAGCTGACAGACAGCCGAGCTCCACCCACTCTCTGACATCACTGCAGTTGTAAAGATCCATTTCTTAAAGGTACTCTCACTACAGATATGTATATATATACCCATTTATAAACACCCATTTCTTAAAGGTACTCCCACAGGACAAAGGAATGTGGTGAATCTGCTATGTTGGCAATTATTTTGGACGTGAAATAAACGGGCAATAATAAAAGATTGGCTTTGCTTCAAGGGAGGAAATGGTACAATTGTTTTCTACTGATTAAAATACATTTTTCTTGAAAGTGTTTCCATTTAATATCTGGAATGGTTGAATAGGGCTGCAGCACAAAACTACAAGAAGCCAAGGAGTTGGGAAAATCTTCAGTGTTCTCTACCATGAGGAAGCATGCCTATCGCAACGTGCAATTCAGAGGTAATAGAAAGGGTGGAACTTGGAACAATCAGCATCAATTGGGAAATGGTACTCAACAACCTCTTGGGACTGAGGGCAGACAAGTCCCCAGGGGCTAATGGCCTACACCCTAGGGTGTTAAAGGAAGTGGCAGCGGAGATAGCGGATCCATTGGTTATGATATTCCAAAGCTCCCTGGACACGGGAAAGATTCCAGTGGATTGGAAACATGCTAACGTAACGCCCTTATTCAAAAAGGGAGGGAGCCAGAATGTGGGAAATTGCAGACCCGTTAGTTTAACATCTGTTGTTGGAAAATTGTTAGAATCAATTATCAAGGACGTAATAGCAGGACATCTGGAAAGTCAAAGCGCTGTCCACCAGAGTCAGCATGGTTTTATGAAGGGCAAATAATTTGCATGAGTTCTTTGAAGATGTGACAAACGAAGTGGATAATGGGGATGCTGTAGATGTAGTATATCTGGACTTCCAGAAGGTGTTTGATACGGTGCCGCACAGAAGGTTAATTCACAAGGTGAGATCACATGGGATTAGGGGTAACTTATTAGCTTGGATAGAAGACTTGCTGACGGACAGGAGACAGAGAGTCGGGATAAATGAGTCTTTTTCTGGATGGCAAGATGTAATTAGTGGAGTTCCACAGGGCTCAGTCCTTGGGCCCCAACTATTTACAATCTATATTAACGACTTGGATACAAGGATAGAAGATTTTACAACAGACTTTGCAGATGACACAAAAATAGGTGGGGCAGTAAGTTGCAATGAGGAAATAAGAACGTTACAAATGGATATAGATAGGTTAGAGGAGTCGGCCAAAATGTGGCAGATGGAGTTTAACGTGGATAAGTGCGTGGTTATCCATTTTGGCCGATAAAATGGAAATGCAACTTATTATCTAAATGGGGAGAGACTTCGAGCTCCGATGCAGAGGGATCTGGGTGAGTCACAGAAAACGAGCATGCAGGTGCAGCAGATAATAAAGAAGGCAAATGAAATGTTGGCATTTAAAGCAACAGGAATTGAGTATAAAGGTAAGGAAGTGTTGTTGCAAATATACAGGGCATGGGTAAGACCGCACCTGCATCTGGATTTGTTTATTGTCACGTGCACCGAGGTACAATGAAAAGTATTTTTCTGCGAGCAGCTCAAACAGGTCATTTAGTACATGAAAAGAAAAGTAGGGGCAGCACGGTGGCGCAGTGGGTTAGCACTGCTGCCTCACGGCGCCGAGGTCCCAGGTTCGATCCCGGCCCTGGGTCACTGTCCGTGTGGAGTTTACACATTCTCCCCGTGTCTGCGTGGGTTTCACCCCCACAAACCAAAGATGTGCCGGGTAGGTGGACTGGCTGTGCTAAATTGCCCCTTAATTGGAAAAAATTAATTGGGTACTCTAAATTTATTTTAAAAAAAGAAAAGAAAAGAAAACAAAGTATTGTGCACAATTTTGGTCCCGTTATTTGAGGAAAGATGTAGCGGCATTGGAGGCAGTTCAGAGGAAGTTCACTAGGTTGATTCCAGAGATGAGGGGTTTGTCGTATGAGGAGAGAGTGAACAGTTTAGACTGATACTCTCTGGAGTTTAGAAGTTGTGGGGAGATCTCATTGAGGTGTACAAGATGACAAAAGGCATGGATAAAGTAGACGTGGAGCTGATGCTTCCTCTTGTGGGACAGTCTAAAACGAGAGGTCATAATCTCGGAATTAGAGGTAGCAAATTTAAAACAGATTTGAGAAGAAACTACTTCTCCCAAAGGGTTGTGAATCTGTGGAATTCGCTACCCCGGAGTGCGGTGGATGCTGGGACAGTGAGTAAATTTAAGGAGGAGTTAGACAGATTTTTAATTGGTAATGGGTTGAAGCGTTATCGAGAACGGGCAGGACGGTGGAGTTGAGGCCAGGATGGGATCAGCCATGATCACTTTGAGGGTAGGAGGCTAAATTGCCGACTCCCGCTCCTAGATCATGTGTTCTAGGGAGGAGATGCTCTTGGTCTGTAACATTGTAGGTGGCGGATGAGGAACATATCAGCCACGATCAAATGGTGGAGCAGAATCGACGGGCCGAATGGCCTAATTCTGCTCCTATATCTTCTGAATTATTTGAATTGATGAACATTAAGGTGCTTTGCATCTTGTTGAATCATGATAAAAATGGATATCTGATAACTCTTATGGAAAATCAAAGTCTTTCTTACCTGGAAAATAGGAGTCTGGGTTCTCCGATTCTGGGGCTATGTCCCCACGCCGGCGGCGGAATGGTGGGGTTTTGAGCCAGGACAACTGGCATAAAACGGCCACCGATTCCCCATTTTGCTGGGAGCTAGCAGGAAGGCAGCGTAGAGCACCCGTCTCTAGCTGCTGATATGGCCCGGAGAATTGCCAGGCCCCGTGGCCTCGCATGAGCAGTGCTGCAGCGGCCGCGCGTGCAAAATGGCGGCCGCCGCTCGCAGACCGGCCCACAAAATTGTCACCCCCCCCTTCGGCCTGCTCGTGCACCCTGGACCACACCCCCACAGTGCCCCCAGCCCCTGATGAAGTCCCCTCCTGCCCGTGGATCGGCCCTCCCCCGACTGTGGCGGCGCTGGACAGAGTCCGCAGCCACCACGCTGAGTTCCCACACGGCTGAGACCACACACGTCCCGCGCCGCCGGGAACTCGGCCGGCCGGGGGCGGAGAATCGGGGGGCGGGGCTCTGGCAGTGCCCCGAGGTCGTCGATACGTGGCGGGGCGTACTCGCAGGGTACGCCACTTTGGAGGGGGCGAATCATCACGACAGCGGTGCCGCCCCCGATTTGGTCGGGAACGGGGATTCTCCGGCCGATCGCCGAACGCGATTTCGGCATCGGCTACCGGAGAATCCAGCCCAAGGTTTGTCAACATCCATAATCTGCACATTTTGATGAATTGAAGAAGTTAATTGAGGAGTTAATAGGCCGACATGACTTTTTCTGAGGCCTGACCCCACCACCCAGGTCCAGCCCGAGTCAACTCAAAGCCCACTCACACTCCCCCACGTCCAACCCGACACCCTGCCCCAGAAACCCTGCCACCCCCTCCAACCTCCTACACCCAATACCTTCCTCTATGACCTCCACCTGACCTGCCCCGACCTTCTCCCTAATATCCCCCCAATCTCCAATCCTTCCCTCCCGAGCCCCGGTCTCGCCTAAGCTCCGAGCTCCCCACTGACCACCGCTTCGCCCCTACTTGCACCACCCAAATCCTATCCACTTGCCTTGTACACGTATCTCCCTCCTTCCTGGCCTGTCGAGGGTCTTTAAATTTCAATGGGACCTTTAAACTTACTTGGTGCCATAGAAAAGGAGACTGTCCTGCACTTCAAATCTAGCGCCCGGGGACATGCTGCACTGCCTGGATGTCACATAGGAACATAGGAATTGGGAGCAGAAATAGGCAATCCAGCCCTTCGAGCCTGCTCCGCCAATCAGATCATGGCTGATGTCTTCTGCTGCACAGCCTTGTCCGTCAAAACCTCGAAACTAACATTTCCCTCTACAGGATGGCCAGTGACTGCAGTTGAGGCTAGGCACCCAAGGGTGCCCTCCAAGCTCGCCTTCAGCATTCCCCGACCCCAATGTGCTGACGAGAGACCAATCAGCTGTCCAGTTCTCTCTCGCCTCCAGAGACCTGGAAGCCGACTAAAAAATTCTGGTTGGCCTCCAACCGAAGACCTTAATAGATTATTTATTGATTAATTAATTCAACTACTGGTTGCTTGTGGGAGGATGGAAATGCCGCACCTCCGCTCTCGGGGAAAAGGGGTGGAATGGAGATGGGTAATCGTCATGCCGATGTGGTGATATACCTCACTGTAAGTACACAAAGGGTTAATGTACATACACTACACCTAGCTAGACATTAGAGGGAACACCAGAGACATGACACACAGACAGTCAACCAATAGGTCAGTAAGATAGGACACAACCAATGGGCAGTCACGATACACACGGAGGTGACACTACCACAGGAGGGCATTACACCAACCCATATAAAAAGGACACATCACACATGCTCAGGCTCTTTCCAGTGGAGACTCTCAGTGAGCACAGACACAGGGTTGATTGAAACACATCACTCCCACCACGTGGATTGTAGCAGACTGGTTAGTCAGCCTGAGTAGCTACAGCAGGATTAACAGCAGCGTCGAATCCACGTAGGAGAATTGTTAATAGTTCAATAAACGTGTTGAAGCTATCTCCAAGTCTGAACCTTCCTTTGTCAGAGTGCACATCGAGGAAGCAGCTTACGCTCCGTCAAGAGCAGAACAAAAGAGCCGGTTGATGGGTAACCGTCATGCCAGCCAATGGCATGCATTTGGACATCTCTTTGCTTCTGTACCACTCCCCCCCTCACCCCCCCAATCAGGTGCTACGAATCCTCCCCTAAATTCCTGAAATGTGATGAGTTCCATTCCTCATCACTAACCTCCCTCATCTTAATGAACATGTGGGGGGAAAAAGAGCACAAGGGAATGTTGGGTTCAGCTAAACTGTGGTTATTTCAAGGATGAAAGCTTCTAATCGTAACGTATGCAAAGAATAGTCAAAATAAGCTTTCAAGCCTTGAGCTATTTGGTGCAGTGTCTATCAGGATTTCTTTTTTTTAAAAAGGCAATCTCTTTTTGACAAATGGCAGTGTGGGCTGTTTCAGTTCTGTTGTAGTTTTCATGCCCTCAAGAGTTCTTAGATCTTCAACATTTCCTGTGGTATTTCCAAGAAGTTTGAAGTAGTTTCTAGGCACTGATGGTTGACCCAAAACCGTTTATGGCATTCATGTTTCTTGTTGATTCACAAAATATTTCAGAATAAAACATCTGCCTTCAATTATGAGTGTGACAGTCATGTTGATCTACGAGCTTGGGACTGTTACGTTATTTCTGCACATTGCGTAGCCTAATGGGCCGAAGGTGGGGCGGGGGGGGATAAAATATTTCTTGCAAAACACTGAAAAACAAAGTTCCAGCAACTGTAATGGTATGTGTAATGGTTGTATGACCAAAACTGGGCCCATGATTTGATGTTGTAAATGAGCTCCAGATGGGACTAGCTAACCTGATTAACTTTATTAGGCTTTCGCTCAGGAAGTAAGTGATGCATTTTCAGTGCAGTCTGTTTTATATTCAGTTAATCTGCTACCAGTTTTTTGCTGGTTGCCTTTTATATTTGCTTGTCCCATTGCAGAATTCATTTACAAATTTGCCTGCCAGAGTGACAAATTTGGATTTTTAGCGGGCAGAATATTCTGTAGGACTGACCAGATTTTTTGTCGAAAATCTCGATATGTGGCCTCGGCACTCAGGTGCCGGGAAGCTACACGTGACGGATGCCGGACATCTGAACACTCGGCACGCCAGGCAACATCTGTGGGGATAATGGATGTCAAACCGAAGTCGTTGATTGTAAACATTAACCAATCTTCCTGTCTCCGCGGATACTGCCTGACCCGCTGAGAGTTTCCTACAGTTTTGATGTGTTTGCCATGAGTGCAGATCTTCTGTGGTAGCACAGTGGTTAGCACTGTGGCTTCACAGCTCCAAGGTCCCAGGTTCGATTCCCGCTTGGGTCTGCACGTTCTCCCCGTGTCTGCGTGGGTTTCCTCCGGGTGCTCCGGTTTCCTCCCACAAGTCCCGAAAGACGTGCTTGTTAGGTGAATTGGACATTCTGAATTCTCCCTCTGTGTACCCGAACAGGCGCCGGAGTGTGGCGACTAGGGGCTTTTCACAGTAACTTCATTGCAGTGTTAATGTAAGCCTACTTGTGACAATAATAAAGATTATTATATTATCAGCGGAATCCCCCACTCCGCCGGCAGCACACCCACACCCGCGGGTTTCCCGACAGCGTGGGGTGGCCACAATGGGAAACTCCAATGGCTGGCTGCCGGAATGGAGGATCCCGCTGCCGCCGAGGGTGCGCCGTGCAGGAAAACGTGGCTGGCGGACCGGAGAACCCACCCAATGTCTTTATTAGAACTCATTGAAACATGGTTGGCCCCCGCCTGGACCTCATGGCGGAGATCACATGACTACAGCAAGCCAGGTGGGATCTTTAGTACAGGACCGCATTTCAATCCCAAACATCCACCCTTTTCTTAACGAACAAAAGGCAAATTTGCATGCACTATCATGTGTAACTGTGAGTTGCCCAAGGTGCTAAGTGGACACCCACTGATCTCATGCATTAGCAAACTGTTCATTATTCTCATCAGTCTCCGCACATTCATTACATGGATAAATAAGTTGTGCAGGTCTCGTAATAGTACACGTGTACATTGTCATTGGCTGTTCCCTCTCCAGGGAGTGACATTCCTTTTTTAAAATAAATTGAGTTTACCCAATTATTTTTTGTTTCCAATTAAGGGGCAATTTAGCATGGCTAATCCACCTAGTAATCTCACCGGTAGTCATCAAAGTCAGCTGGTCGAACTACCAGTGGTGAGAATAGTAGTTTGTGGTGATAATCATAGAATCATAGAATTTAAAGTGCAGATGGAGGCCATTCGGCCCATTGAGTCTGCACCGGCCTTTACAAAGAGCACCCTACTGAAGCCCACGTATCTACCCTATCACTGTAACCCAGTAACCCCCACTTAACATGTTTTGGACACCATGGGCAATTTATCATGGCCAATCCACCTAACCTGCTCACCTTTAAACTGTGGGAGGAAACCGGAGCACCCAGAGGAAACCCACGCACACACGGGGAGAACGTGCAGACTCCGCACAGTCAGTGACCCAGCTGGGAATCGAACCTGGGACTCTGGAGCTGTGAAGCAACGGTGCTAACCACTATGCTACCGTGCCGCCCTATTAGTCTGTCATCTTCTATCAGCAGCAGGATGGGCGAGCCACACAAACCGGCACAGGCATCGGCGGAATGGGAAGATCCCACTGGCAGCCAGTGATAAGCCACTGGAAAGGAGGGGCATCTGGAAAGTCCCGCTCAAAGTCTTATTATGCGGCGTTTATATAGGGGACAGACTTCTGAAAGACTGAAGACACAAAAGATGCAGTATCTCTTTGAACATTCCATAGAATCCCTACAGTGTAGAAGGAGGCCATTCAACCCATCGGATCTGCACTGACCCTCCGAAAGAACACCCCCACCTCGGCCCCCCTTCCGCCATATTCCTCTAAACCCACCTGACCTGCATATCGTTGGACTAAGGGGCAATTTTATCATGGCCTATCCACCTATTCTGTACATATTTGGACTGTGGGAGGAAACCTGAGCACCCGGAGGAAACGCACGCAGACACGGGGAGAACGTGCAAACTCCACACAGACCATCGCCCAAGGTTGGAATTGAACCCAATTCCCTGGCGCTGTGAGGCAGCAGTTTCATGGTGTATCATTGCAATTATATGGCCTTCCTATTGCAAAGTCATTTATGGAAGAATGCATCTTGAAATTCGCATGATTGGATTACAGACTGTTTACATTTTTATTCTGGATTCTGTCCTACAATATTTGCATCTGGAACTGAATAATCAATTTAGTCCCAGCTAAGAAGCATTTATGGTGATTTCTTTGTGTGGAGAGAAACACTGAATGACTGTCTACATTTTTGAATGTCTACCAATGGAAATATTTGTTATATACTGGGTATTGTGGGTCAGAAATTTATCTGAGACGATGGCATAAATGAGCGTCAATGGATTGGTCAATTCTTTTACACAATGTTAGCTATTTAATTCCTGGATTGCAATGGAGCTGGATATGAGGTGCTGCGTATAATGGGAGGGTGATCAGTTAGAATCGTACCACCCAAACCCATGGTGGGGCTGACAAACCATTGAAATCTCCATCATGAAGGGCTGGAAAATTCCAGCTGAACAAGTTGTGCGCCGCCACCCGAGACAAATTTCTCACTCCTTTAACACAACTGTTTTTTTCTGCGTGTTCTGAACCGGTTTTATTTTCTTTGGCCGTTAATTTTTAAGGTTATCCTTGTTTTAAGAACCACCCATCCTTCTATCACGGTAGCACAGTGGTTAGCACTGTTGCTTCACAGCGCCAGAGCCCCAGGTTGGATTCCCGGCTTGGGTCACTGTCTGTGTGAAGTCTGCCGGTTCTCCCCGTGTCTGCCGTGGGTTTCCTCCGGGTGCTCCGGTTTCCTCCCACACGTCCCGAAAGATGTGCTGATAGGACTTTCTGAATTCTTCCTCTGTGGACCCGAACAGGCGCCGGAATGTGGCGACTAGGGAATTTTCACAGCAACTTCATTGCAGTGTTAATGTAAGCCTACTTGTGACAATAATAAAGATTATTATTTTACCTTCATAACATTGCAGCGTTAATGGGTGTTCAAATAACTATTACAGAACTAAGAGAAAATTAGGATTTCAACCGACAATCAAAATTTCTTGTGAGTTTATTGAATGCTACTGTACCTGAGCCACTGGGACTGAAATTTAGTGGAGAGCAAAAGATATTTTACGAGGAACAATACACACATACTGGGCCCCATTTTAATTTGGTGAAAATAAATGGGTTTTGAAGGTGTTCAAATTTTGCGTATTGTACTTTGAACATTACGGAATACGATTATCTCTCTCCCAGCAACAACAGATACTATTTTCAATGCTACAAACCCCAAGCATTCCAGCTCCTTACTTGAACATACACTGCTCTATACTTAAATATTTTCTAATATGGCACTACTGCCAATCACAATTTCTCTGACAATGCCTCTCTCCGTTCTGTACAAGGGTTGTGTACCCAGCCTCGTCTTTGCTGTCCTAACCATGGTGTTTCAGTTTGAGAGTAACCGTTGATGGTAATGCTATTGACGGTTATCGTGAAATGGTTGGAGTTTCTAACGTTTTAGGTATTTACTGCCAGGAATGAATGTTAGCTGATACTCCTCAGCCCAAGCCTGGATGTTTCCCAGATCATGTTGTAGGCCCGTCTGGATTGTCTGATAATGTGATTTCTAATGAACAGCCTCACTCCTGAGATGATTTATGATTGAGAGATCATCAATGAAGATGACTGGGATAAGCTTGCTTTAAGGTCTTCAGAAGTGATGACCTCAGGATGTGATGACTGCCCTCCAATATCCAGAACCATCCTGGTTTGCATCAGCCTCTGGACAGTTTCCCTTTGACCTCAGTCTTGCAAGGAATCCTTGGTGTCATGCTGTCAAATTCTGCTTGGGTGTTGGGGGCATTTGCTCCGACCTTTCTTTTGATATTCAGCTCTTGCATCCATGTCTGGGTTAAGGCTGTTAGAACATAGAACATACAGTGCAGAAGACCATTCGGCCCATCGTGTCTGCACCGACCCACTTAAGCCCTCACTGCCACCCTATCCCCGTAGCGCAGTAACCCCTCCTCCTTAAGGGCAATTTATCATGGCCAATCCACCTAACCTGCACGTCTTTGGACTGTAGGAGGAAACCGGAGCACCCGGAGGAAACCCACACAGACATGGGGAGAACGTGCAGACTCCACGCAGACAGTGACCCAGCGGGGAATCACCTGGGACGTAGTATGGAGCTCAATGTTTCTAACATAAATTGAGCATTGGTGAGCGCGTGATTAGGAAGTAATTACCAGTTAATTAATCCTTCCGTCACTTTTACTAATGATTGATTCCTTCCATCACTTTTACTAATGATTGATAAAAGACAGGTGGGGTGCCAATTGGCCAGATTAAGATTTATCCTGCATTTAGACATAGAATTTACAGTGCAGAAGGAGGTCATTCGGCCCATTGAGTCAGCACCGGAAAGACCAACCCACCTGAGCCCACACCTCCACAACCCAGTAACCCCACCTAACCTTTTTGAACAGTATGGGCAATTGGCCATGGCCAATCCACCTAACCTGCACGCATTTGGACTGTGGGAGGGAACCGGAGCACCCGGAGGAAACCCACGCAGACACGGGGAGAACATGCAGACTCCGCACAGACAGTGACCCAAGCCAGGAATCAAACCTAGGACTCTGGAGCTGTGAAGCAACTGTGCTAACCACCGTGCTACCGTTTCTTTGCAAATGGGGCATTCCTGAGAATTATTGCATATTGTAAGGATGTCAGTATCCAGTTGTACTGAAACAACTTGGCTCGCATGGCAGTTTAATCTGATTTTTAAAAAATTAATTCACCGAATGTGGCCAGTCACTGGCTGTGCCAGCATTTACTGCCTATCCCAAATTGATCTTGAACTATGGGCATTGAAGAATCAACCACAGGAGTCACATGTGGGCCGAATCAGGTAAGGGTGTCAGATTTGATTCGCTAAAGGACATTTAGTGAACCAGATAGGTTTTTTCAACAACTGACAATGGTTTCATAGTCATCATTAGACTTTTAATTACAAGACTTTTAATTCACCATCTGCCATTATTCGAATTAGGGTCCCCAAAGCCTTAACCTGGACCTCTGGACTACTGTTCAAGTGGCAATTCCACTGCGCCACTACCTGCCGGGAATGTGGTCCGTGTTCATAGTCTTTGCTGTGACCAGTACACAGTAATTTCATGAGGAGCAAACTGAATTGGCTGGATGCTGATGGTAACCTTCCTCCTACATGAGCGATGCCATTAGAAATGGTGCACTGTTTGACTGCACACATGCTCAGTGGGAAAACTTACCGACTAGAGAAGTGCATTCGGAAAACTTTTTTAAAGTTTGCATCTCGTAGGGGAGAGGAAGAAACAATTAGAGAATTTCACAATGACAACAGCAGTAGAGATAGTATTTATTTGTGATGATCAAAAACAATACAAGGTAAAAAGCATCTATTCTCCTCAGATGGTTTCATATACAGAGATTTATTCCATAAGATAATACTTTACATTTGTTATGACCTACAAAATCCATTATTAATTTCTTTGAAAAAATATTTAAGCATAAACCCAACAAATGCATAAGAAGGTACAATTGAGAGTCTAAATTATACTCTTCCTTCCAATAATCTTTGCATCTTAATAGATGCAAATTGAAAATTACAACTGTGGGAATCTTCATGTAAAAAAAAAAAACCATTTCATTTTAAGCAATTATTTCTGTACTTGGTCCTTCATTTTGATGATGTTAGTGCACTTACATTTTTGCTTAAAAATCTCTTTCTGGCATTTTAGTGGCAGCATTAGGACATGGGGCGGGATTCTCCGCCCCGCCACGTTTCTGCTCCCGACCCACCAGCGGGATTCTCCGTTACGCCGGCCGGCCAATGGGGTTTTGCATTGTGGGGCAGCCCCACGCCGTCAGGAAACCCCCGGGCAGCGGCAAAACGGAGCATCCGGCGGCGGAGAATCCCGCTCATTGTTTTGAGTTGATTAATAACGTCAAACAAATTAGCGATCAAAAGGGATTTAGTGATCGCACAGAATGATTTCATTCCAATATTTGACCTGTCAAAATAAATTCAACAGCAATTCTCAAACTAAAAATTATTTTACAAAACAAAGATAGATATGTATGTTAAAATACAATAATTCATTGTATTGACAAATATTTAAGTTAATTTGGAAATGGCTACTATAAACTAGGTGAATAATGCACTGTTTGTTACGAGCAACAAAGTAATTAATGTGAAATCCTTCTGATCACTATTTTAATGATCGCATTGATCAGTTTTTGAAATAATTTTCCCATCTACCAGTCGTTGCTAATATCCCACAACCCAATTTCAATTGTTTATTACTATATACATCTTTCACCTCACATGACTGACAATATATTCCAAATGTGGCTGTTTGCAGGATTGAACAGTGCTGTGATAGAATACCAAATACATCTACTTTTTACAGTTGCAAATGGATCTAAGAATTTGCAAACTTTGTGAAAAATAATTATAATTACAACAGATGGATATGACAAATAATAATAAGGTATAAATAATATGGAGTATTTTCTTCATTGTTTCTTTTACAATAAATATATGGTATGAGTATGTACAATATACACATAACAGGGGTGAAATTCCGAATAGTACACGGAGAATGTGTTACGTAAGAAGTTAAGTCCGCTATTTGTTATCATGGATTCACAGGAGAGCACAACTTATCAAGGATTCTGAAAGAATGGACTACTGTTGATGCACAATGGGAAAGCCTATCAGAAAAACTTGCGATAATGATGCTGAAGCATTTGTGAATTATCTAAATTGGCACTGAAGGGGTATAAATAGCACACAGTGACAATTCAACTGTGCAGTATACAATATGCAGCATTCATCCAGGGACGATGAGGTCCTGAAATCCTATTCACTTAAGACGCCCTGGAGATTATTATTGATCATTAGAGGGTGCATGTGGCACAGTGGTTAGCACTGCTGCCTCATGGCGCCGAGCTCCCAGGTTTAATCCCGGCTCTGAGTCACTGTCCATGTGAAGTTTGCATTCTCCTCGTGTTTGCGTGGGTTTCACCCACACAACCCAAAGGCTAGGTGGATTGGCCATGCTAAAATTGCCCCTTAATTGGAAAAAATTAATTGGGTGCTCAAGATTTTTTTTAAAATTGATCATTAGAGGGCGCAGCAAAGCACCATCTCCTGGTCAGAATAGTAACTTTCAAATAAACAGTGCATAGCAGACATGGGAGACATTTACACAGGGTCAGATTTTCAGAGCCAAGTGAACTCTGGAGATCTTTAAAAATTGCAGGCTTGACCAAGATGCTGAAGACCAGCCCCCATTTTTGATGGAGCCCATTTTTACCAGTAAGGAAATGAAGTGTGAATCATAAAGCTGGGATACCCAAACGCATCAAGGCCCTGTAAAATTGGTGCTGATTCAAACTGACTCCATTTCCACTGTTCCAAGTGCCTTAACCCATAGTATGGGAGCCACAGATTTATGGAGCAGACATAAGCACATTTGAATACAGATAGTGTCGGCTGAAGTTATTTAAATGACCAGATCTTTAAAAACGAAGAAGTTTGAAATGGTCAATTAGCTAAAAAAAAAAAAATCTGCTTTGATTGACAGGCCATCTGGTACAAGTCAGATAAAAGCAGTACCATTTGCTCCTGCAGTTTCAGTAATTGTTGATATTTCCCACAGGCTATTTTTACAGCTATGGTCATTATAAATGCTTGACTGTGTTTCAAAAGAAAGCTCCAAAAGCACTTATGTTAAGTGTGTGGGCGGGGGGGGGGGGGGGGGGGGGGGGGGTGGTAGATCTGAGTTCACATATTAATTGAAAGTATAAAAGAGGATGGGAACGTATGTAATGATTCCGAGCAAGGGGGAATCAAGAAGAAAAGATAAAGACAACAAGGAGAATAAGCAAAGTGATAGGCAGATAAATCAGGGGCCAGTATCAGATAATGACACTGTAAACAATCGTAGAGGCGGGACACGGAATGTTAAAAGGGCTAGCCTTAAAGTTTTCTACCTGAGCGTGTGGAGCATTCAAAATAAAATGGATGAATTAGTTGCGCAGATAGATGGAAAGGGATACGATATAGTTGGGATTACAGAGACATGGTTCTAAAGTGACCAAGAATGGGAATTAAACATTGAGGGCTGCTCGGTTTTTCAGAAGGACAGACAAAGAAAAAGGTGATGGAGTTGCATCGTTGACTAAAGAAGATATTGATAAAATATTGTGGAAAGATATTAACATAGACGATGTGGAAATGGCATGGGTCGAGTTAAGAAACATCAAGGGCAAAAAACATTTGTAGGGCTAATGCAGTGATAATGTTGGGAATAGCATAAGACAGGAAGTCAGAGATGCATATGATAAAAGAACATCTGTGATTATGGTGACTTTAATCTGCATATAGATTGGGTGAGTCAAATTAGTCACAGTGCAATAGAGGAGGAATTTCTGGAGTGTATATCAGATGGTTTACTGGATCAATATGTTGAGGAACCAACAAGGGAACAGACCATCTTGGGCTGGGTGTTGCGCAATGAGAAAGATTAATTGGCAATCTAGTTGTGAGAGAATCCTTGGGATGAGTGACCATAATATGATAGAATTCTTTATCAAGGTGGATAGTGAGGTAGTTAATTCTAAGACCAGGGACCAGGATCTCAATAAAGTAACTGTGATGGCATGAGACATTAATTAGCTATGATGGACTAGGAAACATTATTGAAAGAAAGGACAGTGGACAGACATTCAAAGAACGAATAGGTGAACTCCAAAAGTTGTTTATTCCTATTTGGAGCAAGAGTAGAAAGAGAACTGTGGCCAAACAATGGCTTACAAGGGAAATTAGAGAGAGTATTAGATTCACAGAAGAGGCATACAAATTAGCAAGAAAAAGCAATAGACCTGAGGATTGGGAGCAGTTTAAAATCTAGCAAAGGCGGACCAAGTGATTGATTAAGAAGGAGAAATTGCAATTTTAAAGTAAACTAGCGGGGAACATAAAAACTAACTGTAGAAGTTTCTATTGGTATGTAAAGAGAGAAGATTGATAAAAATGTATGTAGGCGCCATGCAGTCAGAAACAGGAGAATTCATAAGAAACCGCTGAGGAATTAAATTCATACTTTACTTCTGTCTTCACAAAGGAAGACCTGAATAATGTACCAGAAGTTCTGAGAAACACAAGCTTTAGTGAGGAGCTGAAGAAAATTAGTATTAGTTCAGAAATGGTTTTGGGAAAACTAATGGGATTGAAGATGCATAAATCTCCAGGGCCTGAATCTTCTCCTAGAGAACTTAAGGAAGTGGCCCTAGAAATAGTAGATCCATTGGTGGTCATTTTCCAAAATTCTTTGGATTCTGAAATGGTTCCTACAGATAACCACACTATGCAAAAAGGGAGGTAGAGAAACCAGGGAACTATAGACCAATGAGCCTAACGTCGGTAGTAGGGAAGTTGCGAGAATCCATTATCAAGGATTTGGAAAGCAGTGGTGTAATCAGACAAAGTTATCATGGATTTGCGAAAGGGAAATCATTCTTGACAAATCTACTGGAATTCTTCGAAGATGTAACTAATAGAGTTCATCAGCAAGATTGATGGATGTGGTTTATTTAGACTTTCAGAAGGCTTTTGACAAGGTCTCACATAGCATGAAGGGGATCATGGGTTGTGTCTGGAGATGGACAGAAAGCTGGCTAGCAGACAGGAAGCAAAACGTTTGATGAAATGGGTCTTTTTCCAATTGGCAGGCAGAGACTAGTTGGGGACCGCAGGGATCTGTGCCAGGACCCCAACTGTTCACATTATATATTAATGATTTGGACAAGAGAACTAAATGTATCATCGCCAAACTTGCAGATGATACAAAGTTGGGTGGGAGGGTGAGCTGTGAGGAGAATGCAGAGATGCATCAGCGGGATTTGGGCAGGCTGAGTGAGTGGACAAATGCATGGCAGATGCAGTATAATGTGGATAGATGTGGGGTTATTCGCTTTGGTAGCAAAACCTAAAAGGAAAATTATTATTTGAATGGGTGCAAATGGAGAGGCAGATACTCAGCCTCTGGCTGTCCTTATGCATCAGTTGCTGAAAGTAAATGTACAGGTACAGCAGGCAGTAAAGAAGGCAAATGGTATGTTGGCCTTCATAGCGAGAGGATTTGAGTACAGGAATAGAGATGTTTTACTACAATTGTATAGAATGTTGGTGAGGCCACATCTGGCGTATTTTGTGCAGTTTTGGTGTCCTTATCTGAGGAAGGATGTTCTTGCTATGGAGGGAGCGCAGCGAAGGTTTACCAGGCTTATTCCTGGGATGGCGGGACTGACAGATGAGGAGAGACTAAGTCAGTTAGAATTATATTCATTGGATTTTAAAAGAGTGAGGGGATCTCATACAAATTTACAACATTCTAACAGGATTAGACAGGGTAGATTCAGAAAGAATGTTCCCGATGGTGGGGGAGTCCAGAACTAGGGGTTATAGTTTGAGGATAAGGGGTAAACCTTTTAGGACTGAGGTGAGGGAACATTTCTTCACACAGAGAGTGAGGAATCTGTGGAATTCGCTACCACAGAAAGTAGTTGAGGCAAAACGTTGTGTAATTTCAAGAAGGAATTAGATATTTCTCTTGGGGCTAAATGGATCAAAGGAAATGGGGGGGGGGGGGGCAGAACGGATCAGGGCAAGGGCAGCACAGTGGCACAGTGGATTAGCCCTGCTGCCTCACAGCGCCGTGGTCCCAGGTTCGATCCCGGCTCTGGGTCACTGTCCGTGTGGAGTTCGCACATTCTCGCTGTGTTTGCATGGGTCTCGCCCCCACAACCCGTGGATGTGCAGGGTGGGTGGATTGGCCACGCAAAAAATTACCTCTTAATTGGAAAAAATGAATTGGGTACACTAAATTTAAAAAACAAAAGAATGGATCAGGGTATAGAACTGAGTGGCGAATAATGAATGATGGAGCAGGCTTGAAGGGCGGAAGGACCTTCTCCTAATTCTATTTTCTACGTAAAGGATTAGGTGACGATGTAGTTAGTGAATATGTTTGATTTTATAACAGACTGAACACTTGGAGGTTGAAATTCTTTGATTGTTTTTCATGAATTAGTTTTTTCCCGCCAAATCATGTGAGTGGATGAGGCCTGTGGATTGTTTTTCCAATCGTCACATGGTGACTGAGGTTTGTGGACTCTGGGTGAATGGTTATGGAGGTAGCATGGGAGTAAGAGGTGGCATGAGATAGTATGGAAGGCGCATGACTTGGCATGTGGGAGTGTGAGCAGGGAGGGTTAGAAAACCTAACAGCATCTAAATCAACTAGGATGAAGTCCCAGATAACTGAGGCGGGCCTTCTAACCAGCCTGCCTTGGCACTCCCCCACCCCAGTGCAAAGATTGGGGGAAACTGGGCCCTTCAAACCCAGGTGGATCTGCAGAGTCAGCCGTCTAGGTCGGGAAGATTTGGACCACTGTGCCTATGGCTCCTCCAGCCCATGTCAATCAAATCAATCAATTAATGAACCACTGCACATGGAAGGATATATGCAAGATCCGCAAACAATGAATGTAAACTACCCAAATCTGGATAAACACAGATAAAAAGACTTTGCAACTGTATGCCAAATTAATTTTACAAAGAACATTGCAAACCTACATTTATCAATTAATGCCACAAAATTAGAAAGCAACAAAGGCTAGAATTACAACAACAGGCAATGTGAACGAAATGTTTCAAATTGCCCCTCAGAAAAAAAAAGAGAAGGACCAGAATTTGTTTTTCTGATGTTGGTTGAGGGATAAATTGAGGGTTGAGTGTACAACATTGGAGAGAACCCCCTCCTCTTCTTCAAAACAGTACGATGGGACATTTTATGTTGACTTGAGGGGGCAAAATATAGCATCGAGATGAAGCTGAAAAACTGATTCTGTGAAGCACAAGTCTTTTTAAGTGTGGTTTCCCATTGGGTGCGCATTTTCCCTTATGTCACGACTTTACACAGAAATATCACAATCCCTGAAGGTCAAAAGTTTACAAACTTTCCTACTGAACTTTATCATCATCAACAAAACTAGAAACCAGTGAACTTCCTTCAACATGGGACTGGGTTGATCATGATTGAGGCAGGTGGATGGATACTAATGGCTCCAAAAACAAGGTTGTAAATTACTGGGTGGAGGTCCAACAGGACAAATGGTTCTATTGCGTTGCTCTGATCTCACGGAGCAAGCTATGAAATAAGGAATGCCGCATGGCCAGGGATGTGTTTCCTTGTCTTGTGCCTCATTGCAAAACATCATAGAAGCTGATTAGGGAATAGTTGGCAAGTCTACCATCCTATTCTACGCTCGAAAATGTAAAACTAATGGCATCTGCAGAGAAACCCCCAAGCTCTCTCGGTTCACCCCTCATAAATGCTGTTCTTCAGATGTGTGTCCACACAAGGTTTCCTTCAATACATTTACAGAGACAATCCGTACAACCATATTGAAGAGACTCAGTGATCGTATACACATTCAACGGTGTATTCTTATATAGACCAATGGATACCTTGAGGACTTGGTCTCCAAACAGCGACACACACTCAGTAGCACATGTTTAGATGGATGATTTTTAAGTTGTCAGTCATTCAGCATCATGTGCGTCAAGACCTGCAGTGGAAGACCCTGAAAACATCTTGCAGGACATTGCTGGGACAAATGTAGGAGAATGTGGGTCACTTTCGCAGACCATGGCCTCTTTCATTCACTGGTGAACTGCAAAACTGGCTGATGTAGTGGGCAACAGAAAGGAATCTGTGATATTGAGGATTAGGGATGTATGGCTTTCATTGATATTGCACTGGGGATCTTGTTCCTTGATTGGAGGCCTAGTTCTATGAGACGGCACAGGCGATATAATGTTTCTGTTGGGCTTAACCATTGGTAATCTCCAACAGGTGCAGGGCTGACACTGCAGGAGACTGTGGTATCCCTGCACCCCATCCCCTCCCCCCTCTCCCCAAGCCATTCTCTCATGATATTCCTCCAACCTGCCTATTAATGTCCCACTTCTGCAGTGCACACAAAACACCCTCCTTCATTTGTTCTTTAATGATATCTCCTGCTCGAAATCCTGCTGAAACTCCACCGACACTCTGCTGTTTTAGCATCAGCTTTTACTGGGTATAATTATAAAAGGTTGAGTACATGATGTCCAACCTGAACAAATTTTGCACAAGCCCCTTTGATCTTTAGTTATGCCTCAATGACCACTTGGAAGTGAAAGATTTTGAGCCCCAGATCTGTGCATAAACATGTAACAAGTCAGACACGAGTGAGAGGAAGAAGTGAATGGATGTTTTGTTAGATCTAATGCAGCAAATGACTACGCAATAGCGTTCACATAGCTAAGGTACTACTCTAATGCCCAAAGGAATTTTTTACCCCAGTGTCTTTTTCTTCTCTGCTTATAACTTCATTATTAACTACCATCCAAGGAAATGTTTCGAAAATACTGTATTTTCTTGATTGTCCCCTTTTTGTTTGACACCTTCTTCTGAAGCTGCAAACAAAAACCATAAAAGTTATTTCAATACTGAATTGCATTCGTAAAAATAAACAAACAGAAAGATACCAAAGTTTATTAAACACCATTCCACATAACGGAAGAGCACAGTTCACTTTAGGGACTCAGGCTGAAGGTAAATCACAGGAGGGGCAATTTTGACTCGCAAAAATCGACCAATATCGATCAGCGGTCCTTTATACATCTCTCTATTTTAATTTCCAACTTCAATACATCGAGGAAGAGGTATCATTGGAGGTTCACTGCTGCATGTTATTTGGATTTTAGTCCTTTCCATTCACGTAAGAGTGGAAAGAACTGACGAAAATTCACCAACCGTAAACATCGGGCAGGTTTCTCCGTCCTGGTGCGGCACACCGTTGGGATTCTCTGTTTCGCCGGCTGGTCAATGGGGTTTCCCATTGTGGGGCAGCCCCACGCAGTCGGGAAACCCCCAGGCTGCCGGCAACATGGAGAGTCCCGACGGCGGAGAATTCAGCCCGTGAACTCTGGTTCTCGCTCCGTAGATTCTGCCAGATCTGCTTGGCATTTCCAGCTTTTATTCTTTTCCATTAAGCGATTGCTGCATGACAGCATCTTAAACTGCCAAATATGGATTTAGGAATGCTTAAAGTTTCTTGTTTTTCCATTGGTACCTGCAAAGATAATTTAACTCAATCCAGGCAAATGCGAGGTGATGAATTTTGGAAGATCTAATTCAAGAGCGGACTATACGGTCAATGGAAGAGTCCTCAGGAAAATTGATGTACAGAGAGATCTGGGAGTTCAGGTCCATTGTACCCTGAAGGTGGCAACGCAGGTCGATAGAGTGGTCAAGAGGGCATACAGCATGCTTGCCTTCATCGGACGGGGTATGGAGTACAAGAGCCGGCAGGTCATGTTACAGTTGTATAGGACTTGTTAGGCCACATTTGGAATACTGCGTGCAGCTCTGGTCGACACATTACCAGAAGGATGTGGATGCTTTAGAGAGGGTGCAGAGGAGGTTCACCAGGATGTTGCCTGGTATGGAGTGTGCTAGCTATGAGGATGTTGCCTGGCATGGAGGGTGCTAGCTATGAAGAAAGGTTGAGTAGATTAGGATTGTTTTGTTGGAAAGACGGAGGTTGAGGGGGGACCTGATTGAGGTCTACAAAATTATGAGGGTTATGGACAGGGTGGATAGCAACAAGCTTTTTCCAAGAGTGGGGGTGTCAATTCCAAGGGGTCACGATCTCAAGGAGAGAGGGGGATATATCTAGACAGATATATGAACGGGCGGGGAACAGAGGGAAGTAGATCCTTGGAAAATAGAAGACAGGTTTAGATAAAGGATCTGGATCAGCGCAGGCTGGGAGGGCCGAAGGGCCTGTTCCTGTGCTGTAATTTTCTTTGTTCTATTTTCTTTGTAAATACTCATGGTAAAGGAAAACTAAAGGCATATGAAGCTAAGAAACATTCAAGAGTGCCATGAGGATATAAATGAGCTATTTAAAAAAAATCTGATGCCTGTCATTCTCATGCGGTGCCACTTTGTCCGAGGGGTTTGGGATGACTAAAAAACGTGATGAATTGGGCAGTGGGTGCAATGCCTGCACAGATTAGGTAGTGGGCAGGTCTACTGCGAAAAGAATATGCTTTGCACCCATTTTACAACTGACAAACGGGAGCATAGCACACTGGTTGCTACACAATTGTATCTCCAGACACATTGAAAACGTCACATTTGTATTGTACAAACTGGTTCAAACAATTTTCAAACTTATGCTGAAAAACAGAGACGGTTGATAAAATATGTTTAACTTACAGTTGCATCTACCATAGTGAGCAACACCAATCGATTTTCCCAATAAGCAAGTTGCACGCCTCAAGTGGCACACACTGTGATAGGTAATACCATTGTTTCCACAAAGTGCTTGCTCAAATGACAACGGTTCTGGACATGGCATCACTCTACACATCACGCAATGTGCGCTGTGAGTTTGGTCTATCACACACATGGAGGTACCAGGGCATAAAACCTGTGTGCAAGACTCTGGAAGACATATATAATGGTAAGTGCCACAAGCAAAGATGAACAAAAACGCTATATTCAGTTTTGATAAATTAGAAGCTACAACAATGTGGGTCTTTTAAATTATAATTTGCATTGCCCACTGAATATCAATATTACCAAAACAAGGATGATAATGTTTTAAAGTACTATTTTCAATAATGCTTACAGTAAAATAATGTGACCGACAATCAGAAAGCCTGCGTCAGGGCTTGCAACCTGGATTGCAATGCACGGGAAAAAATAAACCTTGGACGGCCCCAAGTGGACATGTCCCTGTCATCAAGTGATTTTGACATTTAAGGAGAACAGTGTCAAGTGCCTTCAGGACAGGCAAGTGTGGTGGAAAGTCACTGCCTCCATCCATCCCTTCCACAGTGATTTAATATGCAGTATTTGCAATCGATTATACAAATCAAAACTTGGCCTAATGTCACACATGAGACGGCATCAACATAGGCTGAAAACTGATCTTTTTTTTCTTAAACTTACTGAACACTACTTATCTGTTGAAACAACAGGAGAATGCATTATTAATAAAAAAAAGAATTAGCATCACATCAGTATTCATTCTACATGGAAAAGGTCAGTTTGCTTCTATGAATTTCTAACAGAGGTTATGACATTTACAGCAACAGCTTTTTATTATGATAGCAACTGGCAGAGAGTTGTTAAAACGGCAGTGACATAGATCTGTGGACAATTTTTCATGGTTTTGGATTTCATTGATTTATAAATTTTTATTAACCCAGCTTACCAAAAATATGCTTCCCATTTGCAGTGCTATAGGTAATTCAATCCATATATGTGACTCATCAATAAAGAACTCAGTCATTGGGGTATTGTGTTTGCAAATGCTTCATATTACAATGACATTTATATTTATTTAGCCCAGAATTTTATGTGTTGGGGGGGGCACCTGATGCGATGCGACTTAACGGTGGAGCAGACAGAGCCATGCCCCAAGTAAGGTCTGTAAGTTGCCACTTAATGGCCACTTAAGAGCCTTTTCCCATCCTGCCTCAATATTGAGAATGTCGGGAGCCTGCTGACTAAGGGTGGGATGGAGGGAAACAGAAAAATTCTCACTCGCGATCTCTGGCAAGAGGTGGGGTGGGGGCAGTTGCATTTCTCCATCGGAAGTCCCCTACAGACTGGGGAGCCCTCCCTTCAAAGGCCAAAGACCCCCCATGCCCCCCCCCCCCTCCCACCACAACCCTCTTCATTAGTGTGAAGCCTTCCCCTGTGCACTAAATGCAAAAAATCATGTCACACCATCTACATGATTCAGGGACACCATCAACAGAAACAGGGCAGGAGACAGGGAATATTGGGAGAAAACAAGCTTCCAAGGAATATGAACTGAAAACCTACTTTTGCATTCTCCTTGATACTGTACTTCCAGCTCTGGCAGTCCTCTGCACTTTGCCAAAAGGAGACCACATTCATCTTTGTAGACTTTACCATCGGTCCCACACACAGGGACCTTCTTTGTGACATTTGAACAGTCAGGCGCACAGATGCAGGTTGGCTTGTTGTGCTTGTTCATTTTGCAAATCTTCCCGACTCCACAGTCCACACCCTCACAAGTTTCTAAAGTAACAAACAGACAAAAGAGCAAAACTGGTGTGTGACAATGATGTAGAATATTGAACAGTAACACAGTGCCCATTTTAAACTACCAGTAATTCCATGAACAATAATGCAAGAATGTCCATGTTAGAACATAGTGCCGAAGGAGGCCATTCGGCCCATCGAGTCCGCACCACTCACTTCCACCCTATCCCCGTAACCCAATAACCCCTCCTAACCTTTTTTGGTCACTAAGGGCAATTTATCATGGCCAACCCACCTAACCTGCACATCTTTGGACTGTGGGAGGAAACCGGAGCACCCGGAGGAAACCCACACACACGGGGAGAACGTGCAGACTCCGCACAGACAGTGACCCAGTGGGGAATCAAACCTGGGACCCTGGCGCTGTGAAGCCACAGTGCTATCCACTTGTGCTACCGCGCTGCCCTAAATCATAATATTCCAATGGTGTTTATTCTAGAAGATCCAAATTCATAAATGTGGATTATATATATTTTTTCTGACTAGAACTGACCAATTATGATATTATTCTCAGTTTTTCATCCACGTTTCAGGTAGGTCTCATGAATGGTGTTTTGGAAACTGCCAGTTTTATCAAGGGGATAATGTCTGTATATGAACTGATTGATTTAAAAAACATTTTTAAAAAATTCTCCTCCGTTTTCACATTTTCTCCCGAATTTACACCCGCCAACAATAAACAATAATCAGCAACAGATATGTCAATCCCCATAACAATAACAATGACCCCATCCTCCCACCAACCCCCAAACGTCAGCCCACATGTTTGCATAAACAAATGACAAAATGAATCGGGGATTACCCATAGTCACCCTTAATATACACAGTGCCCCAACCCTGCCACCCATGCCCCCCAACTAATGTTCGATGTTATCCAGTTCTTGAAAGTGCATAATGCCCATGACTTGTAGAACCCCTCCGTCCTTCCCCTCAGTTCAAACTTAACCTTCTCAAGGGTCAAGTATTCCCAGAGGTCCCCCCGCCACGCCAGGGCACTGGGTGGAGAGGCTGCTCTCCATCCCAGCAGGATTTGCCTTCGGGCGATCAACAAGGCGAAGGCTACAATATCTGCCTCCGCTCCCATTTCCAACCCTGGCTGGTCCGACACCCCGAATATGGCCTCCTGGGGACCCGGGTCCAGTTTCACGTGCACCACCTTGGAAATAACCCTAAAAACCTCCTTCCAGTACTCCCCTAGCTTTGGACAGGACCAAAACATATGAACGTGATTAGCCCCCCCCCCCCGCAATGCTCACACACATCTTCTACCCCTTCAAAGAATCGGCTCATCCTCGCCCTCGTGAGGTGCGCTCTATATACCACCTTCAGCTGTATCAGCCCCAACCTCGCACATGAGGTGGAGGCATTCACTCTCCGGAGCACCTCACACCAGGCCTCCTCCTCTATAGCCTCTCCCAACTCTTCCTCCCACTTTGCTTTGATCCCTTCCAGTGGTGCCTTATCCTCTTCCAGAATAGCTCCGTACACCGCTGACACTGCCCCCTTCTCCAGTCCCCTTGTCGTCAGCACCTCCTCCAGCAATGTGGAGGCCGGTTCCTCTGGGAAGCTCTGTATCTCCTTCCTGGCAAAATCCCGAACCTGCATGTACCTAAACACTTCTCCCTGCTCTAGCCCATTCTTCGCTTCCAGCTCCCTCAATCCTGCAAACCGACCCCGAAGAAACAAATCTTTTAGCGTCTTAATCCCCTTCTCTTCCCATTTCCGAAAACTTCCATCCCACTTCCCTGGCTCAAATCGGTGGTTCTCCCGAATTGGCATTTCCCTTGACCCTAAACCCAACCCGAAGTGTTGGCGAAACTGCCTCCAAATTCTCAATGAAGCTATTATTACCGGACTCCCTGAGTATTTCCCCGGAGCAAGCGGGAACGGCGCTGTTGCTAGTGCTTTCGGTCCCGACCCCCTGCACATACTCTTCTCCATTCTGACCCACTGGGAATCAACCCCTCTGACCCAGCTCCGCACCTTCTCCACATTTGCTGCCCAGTAGTAGTACATCAGGGGCGAAATTCTCCGGAAACGGCGCGATGTCCGCCGACTGGCGCCCAAAACGGCGCAAATCAGACGGGCATCGCGCCGCCCCAAAGGTGCGGAATGCTCTGCATCTTTGGGGGCCGAGCCCCAACCTTGAGGGGCTAGGTCGGCGCCGGACAAATTTCCGCCCTGCCAGCTGTCGGAAAAGGCCTTTGGTGCCCCGCCAGCTGGTGCGGAAATGACATCTCCGGGCGGCGCATGCGCGAGAGCGTCAGCGGCCGCTGACAGCTTCCCACGCATGTACAGTGGAGGGAGTCTCTTCTGCCTCCGCCATGGTGGAGACCTTGGCGGAGGCGGAAGGGAAAGAGTGCCCCCACAGCACAGGCCCGCCCACGGATCGGTGGGCCCCGATCGCGGGCCAGGCCACCGTGGGGGCACCCCCCGGGGCCAGATCGCCCCGCGCCGCCTTGTCCCGCCGGTAAGGCTGGTGGTTTAATTTACGTCGGCGGGACAGGTATTTTAGCGGCGGGACTTCGGCCCATCCGGGCCGGAGAATCGAGCGGGGGGCGGGGGGGGGCGCCAAACGGCGCGGCGGGATTCCCGCCCCCGCTGAATCTCTGGTGCTGGAGACTTTGGCAACCGGCGGGGGCGGGATTCACGCCAGCCCCCGGCGATTTCCCCGACCCGGCGGGGGGTCGGAGAATCTCGCCCCAGGTTCGGGAGACCCAAACCCCCTGCCTGCCTTCCCCTCTGTAGCAGCACCTTTCTCACTTCTCACTCTGGCCACCTTCCCTCCCCATATGAACGAGGTAATCCTTCCCTCAATCTCCCTGAAAAAAGCCTTTGGCAGGAAAATCGGTAGGCATTGAAAAATAAACAGGAATCGCGGCAACACATTCATTTTAACCGCCTGATGAACTGATTGATTATCTGCGTATTTTCATAGTTATGGGCTTCGGGCTGTATGATGTAATGGGTATAGTAAGGCCGATCTTTTTACAAAACTGTTTTTCAACAATATATTTCACAGGTCACAATCACTCTGCTGCCGCCATGATTTTCTCTTCAGGTTTCAGAAAACAGAAATATGAATGATGGCTCTGCATTTTATTATGCAGTCACGTATTTAATGATATATATATATTTCACAAAAGGTGAGGGGGTGCCCCACTCAATATGATGCCACTTCTAGAACAACAGGCCCTTATTGCACAATTGCTCACAAATTGAACATTGTATTTTCATTTATAAGGAAGTTGCCATAGCTTATTCACAAATGCATATTGTTGTTTGGAGTAACTAGTGTTAACTGATCATAGTCATAGAATAATGCCAGCAGACTACGGATCATAGAATCTACAGTGCAGAAGTAGGCCATTCAGCCCACCGAGTCTGCACCGGCCCTTGGAAAGAGCACCCTACTTAAGCCCATGCCTCTACCCTATCCCCGTAACCAAGTAACCCCATCTAACTTTTTTTTTTGGACACAAAGGAGTAATTTCATCATGGCCAATCCATCTAACCTGCACATTTTTGGACTGTGGGAGGAAACCGGAGCACCCGGAGGAAACCCACACAGACACGGGGAGAACGTGCAGATTCCGCACAGACAGTGACCCAAGCCGGGAATCGAGTCTGGGAGCCTGGAGCTGTGATGCAGCGGAGCTAACCACTGTGTTACCATGCCGCCCCGAACATTGGAAGGACTTTTGGAAACAATAATTTGTGATATTGAAATAAGAGTGCAAATGCTACAACTGAATTTTGAAGCTGCAAATTCTGAAACAAAATATTACCTTGAAGTTACTACCAATACTGGCAGCCTGAACGTAATGAGATAACATTGTTCACCGTGTAGCTTATTCCCCTGTGTAGCTTATTTCACTGTACAGCTCAATCTGGCAGTTGAGAAGATTACAAACGTCACTCATTTTCTGGTCTGTATTATCGCAATAGTGGAAAGGATGTTATGTTTATTCCAATGTCTCTTGGCCAGCCTCCCAATCTCCACCCTCTGGAAACTTGAGTTTGTCCAAATCTCTGCTGCCTTTATCCTAACCCGTACAAACATTCACCCATCATCCCTGTGCTCACTGACCCACACTGGTTCCTGGGTTGTTGAGACTTCAGTTTAAAAAGTTGCATCGGTGTGCTCAACCCCATCCGTGGCCGTGCCGCTCCCCACCTCTGCATACCCCTCCAGCCCCACAACCACCTCCAAGGTCTCGGCGCTGCTCCAGTTCTAACCTCTAGAGCGCCCCTAATTTTCAATTGCTTCACCACTGGCAGTCACGTCTCCAACTATCTGGGTCCAAGGTCCTGGAATTCCCTCCCCAAACTTCACCTCCTTAAAGTCACCCCTTAATAATTTCCGGTTTGACCAGGCTTTGGTCACTTGCTCTAATGTCTTCTTAAGTCACCTCTTGTTAAATTTTGCTGCTAATGCATCTGTGGAGAACTTTGGGTCGCTTTTTCCATGTTTAAAATGCGAGTTGTTATTGTAAGGCACCAAATCTTGGGTGCACTTTGATAGACACGAATGTAATAATAATAATAATGTCTCAAGTAGGCATACATTAACATTGCAATGAAAATCCCCTAGTCGCCACACTCCGGCGCCTGTTCGGGTACACAGAGGGAGAATTCAGAATGTCCAAATTACTTAACAGCGGGTCTTACGAGACTTATGGGAGGAAACCGGAGCACCCGGAGGAAACCCACACAGACACAGGGACAACGTGCAGACTCCGCACAGACAGTGACCCAAGCTGGGAATCGAACCTGGGTCCCTGAAGCAACAGTGCTAACCACTGTGCTACCGTGCTGCCCATTCATGCGCCACTGTACTCGGCAACGAGAACACATAGGAACCGACATTCATGGCTGCAACTCACTAAACCTTTCAGTATGACCCATCTGTTAACATCCAATACGATAATCAATAATCAATCACCGCACCAATCCAACTCTATATAAAAATGTACATCAGGAATTTATCAATGCATCTTAAACAATTGGGTTACAATATTTGTTGGACACTGGACTAAGACAGGTGTGGTTTATATATTTTTTTTTTTTTTAAAAAAGAGAGTGAGGAATGAATCGAGGACTATCGCCTGCTGCTCATTCTAAAGCTGGAGGGAGGTTAGGTTTTATACCTGGTGGCACCTACATAAGGAGAAAGACATGCATGGAACTGCTCGTGTACAAGCTGAGCCTTTTAAAAATGCTGCACCGGAAACATCAGACTTTTGCATTCAGGGTTTCGGTGATAATTAAATTAATTTCGATTTTTTAAACGAAAAGGCCAGGCACCCACCTCCCGACCTGCACTGTGGGCCAGCAAGCATTCTACGAAGAGCTGAACGCTATAAGTGGTTAGTTTGACAAACATGCCTCGTAAGAATGTTCGGTGCAGCTATTAATATGTATGCAGCTGAAGAATTTGTAAATAATCAATATGGAGTAACATCATATTATGTTTCAGGAACTCACTGCTATCAGGTTTGATGGAGCATCTTAAAAATGGTCAGTGACGGGCAGCATGCGCTTCAAGCAAGTGTAAATGCAAATTGTCAGCAGTGAGTGAAAAGATGTGAGTACAAAATTAGGATGTTGCCTATAAAATAATTCCTCCCCCCCTGCCAAGAATAGAGGGTGTATGAAATAGTCACTCAGCGTACGGAGTTAATATTATATCACTGGGCGCGATCCAGATTAACATATTCAAGTGTGCCATTAGGCTTAAAAATATTTATACGCCAGGTTCTCCCGAAGCCCGGGAACTACCGTCCTCGCCTGGGAGACCTCGCACACAAACGTGGGCCTGACGTAACGGCACGTGGGGGCTCTCCCAGGTCATTGGACACCATAAGTGGTCAGGCTCCGGGCAAGGTGGTTTCCTGGCACTCCTGCAAGCACCCAAGCAACTTGACACTGCCAGCCTGGCCCCCTGGCTGCCGCCCCCCCCCCCCCCCCCGGGTGGCACTGGCAGGCTGATGGTGCCTGGGTGCCAGGTTGCCCATCCCAGGGATGAGGCCCAGGGCTGCCCTGCTCTTATAAAGTGGGCCCAGGGACTGCCTAACAGGTAAGTTGGGGCAATGGGGTGGGTTCCAGAGGCCGCGGCGGAAGAGCAGAGAGGGGGTCGAAAGATCCGGGTGCCGATTAAAAATGGCTCCCCTATCCAATAGTCATCTTCCTACAGTGACAAGCTGAACACCTCAGTTCAGGAAATTAGGCAAGTGCTCCCGATCGAGGCCAAAACAAAACAGCAGAGTCCCGTTAGATAGCAGGGTATTTCTCGATGCCTGTTACACGCACCCAAAAGGGGATTCGTTTTTGGAGTGTTAAATCATGGCCATTGGACTGGAATTGTAAAAGCCACATTGTCATGTCTTACATTAAGGCAGCGGTTCTCACTGTGGTGATATGCATCACTGTAAATACACAAGGGATTAATGTAAATACACAAGATTAATGTAAACACTAGAGGGAGCACCAGAGACATCATGACACACAGACATATAGCTAATGAACACATAGAATAGGACACGACCAATGGGCAGTCAAGACACCCAGAGGTGACACTACCACAAGGGGGCAACCCATATAAAAGGACAGGGCACACATGCTTGGTCTCTTTCCACAGGCTACACTCAGAGAGAAGCACAGGGGCAGATCGGAAGCATCACACCCACCGCATGGATTAGAGCATCTGGTTAGTTAGATTGAGTTACTATAGTAAGATTAGCAGGAGAGTCGAATTCAAGTAGTAGAATTGTTAACTGTTCAATAAATGTGTTAAACCTATCTGCAAGTCTGAACCTTCCTTTGTCAGAGCACACATCAAGGAAGCAGCTTATGCTACATGAAGAAGCAGAACACAACACTCACTATTTGAAATTACATTTAATTGTGGAAGCTAAAAGTGTCTTTTATATTCTATTCTTTTTGGTGGCTAAGGCAACCCACGGCTTTTTAAGTCATCAGATTGTGCTCTGGGTAGCTTACATAATGAAGAGCCCTTTATCTGTAGCCTGAGCAGTTGGGATCAGCTATATGGCTCGGCAAAGTGCGGGGGGGAGGGGGGGATACTTGGCTTAAGTAGGTGAGGGACTTTCATATTACTATAATTAAGTTATGATACAATATACTTGTCTACTTTTTGGGGCAAGTGTTATTTAAGCCCATTGAAAGTTTATTAAACTTGCCTTTGAAATTAATTGTTAACAAATGTGTGGGCAAGTTCTCTGGTGGTCTAGCGGTTTGGGGCTGCTACTATCACTTCCCCAGCAAGGAAGGAATCGTCTCAATAAAACCCCTATTACTATATTTTACAAGAACCATATGACAATAGCAGTGTGCACAGAACTCAACTCAGTGCAGTTGCAGACTCCAAGCAATCCTTAGATCAAACAATTTGCCCTGGAGTTCTGATCCAGCAGTACTGGGTTCGAATATTTATCCAACTTCACTGTGCTTTAAAGAAAAACAGCTCCACTAAAGTATAAATATTGTAACAGCACTCCCGATGACATGCCCATTAAGGCCAATACACCATTTGCACACCTCACCATAATAACAAACGATCGTTTCATTTTGTCAGCGGGCAGTCTTTGAGGTGATCAAAATGGTAAATGGGCAATGACGTGCCAAGATAAGCAGTGTGCTGATGAAGTTACCTGCCAAGAATTTTGTAGAAGGATGGGACATGCCCTCAAAACTCTGAGCCAAATTTCTAGGAAAATAAAGTTTACACAGAGAAAATTGTAGAAATGAGGCACCTGTCAAGATTTCAGGGGCCCCCTGCAGCATAGTACAGATGAAACAATTTCATGTGTGCAAGATGTACCTTTGCTCCAAGAGCAGCATTTTATGACTAATAATCCACCCAGAAATTAAAACAAATGCTGAATCAGAAGGCAAAAAGGATTTCTCACAGATGATTTGTCATGGAGTGTGATTGCTACTGGACTGTGTTTTAAACACTTTCGACAAAGAAAAGGCGGCCCGGTAGCACAGTGGTTAACACTGCTGCCTCACAGCTCCAGGGTCCTGGGTTCAATTCCAGCCTTGGGTGGGTGACTGTCCGTGGGGAGTTAGCACATTCTCCCCATGTCTGCGTGGGTTTCTTCCGGGTGCTCCGGTTTCCTCCCAGTCCAAAAGGTGTGCAGGTTAGGTGGACTGGCAATGTTAAATTGCCCCTTAGTGTCCAAAAGGTTATATGGGGCTGCTGGGTTATGGGGATAGGGTGGAGGAGTGGGCTTAAGTAGGGTGCTCTTTCCAAGGACCAGTGCAGACTCGATGGGCTGAATGGCCTCCTACTGCACTGTAAATTCTGAGAAGTGTTACTCCTACCATTTTATCTCATGTTATCATGCCTAGTTCTACTGAAGATATACATTGGAGTGAAATGTAATTTTCCAACTTATAGAATGTTGAAAACAGTTCAGATGTATCTTATGGTTTGGCTATTTGCAGAAGCTTCTCCCCTCAAAAAATGATTGCGTCTACTTTTCTCCATTAAATGGTGATTCAGACCCGGGCAAGAATCTGGGATTAGACCCCGTGACACTCGGTTTTCCACGCTTGCCTTCAAGTACAGGGAGGCCATTTTAAAAATCAAATTAGCTACTAGTATAATTTTTCTTGTAAAATCATATTTATCAGCATGTTAATCTCTCATATTGGAGGAAAAATGGCCTAAACCTTCTGCCAGCCCTCTGCCAAGCTTCTAAGTGCATCCTTGCCATTCTCTGCATTTCTTGATGGTCGATGGACATCACACCTGCCCTTATTTGTGGGAGAACATAAAAATGTGATGCTAATTTTAGAAAATATGTCCTCTAAATGCATTTTCCATTTTCTGTAAGTTTTAATGCTGGTCAGGCCAGGCAGCCAGCCATCTCTCAATGGTAATAAAGGACCCCATTTGTTTTCTGGCAATTGGAGTCAATATCAGCCATGAATATCCTGAAAAGAAGGCAACATTTTAACAAGGCAAGGAATCTTTCCAGCTAAAGGATGCCTGCAGGCCTGTGGCAGAACACGGAGGCTTGCTGCATCTCAATATAAATGACCTCAAAGCAGCAAGGTTGGCCAGGGTCATCTGTACCTCCAAGGTTTCCCCTCAGGTGCATGTATACACAGCTACTCGGAAGCTACTGTACAAGTTGATCACGAGTTGTCCCAAGCTGTGAAGAAAAATGTACAGGCCTCACACAACAAAAGAATATGAGATTGTTGTGTCTCTCCATGCCAATTACTATTGCAGTCAAGACACATCCCAATAAACACGGGTGACAGAGTCATTATGAATTGATATATTTCATATCTCCCCTGGACTTGATCCCTGGCAGTGCCACCCAGGCACCCTAACACTGCCAGAGTGGCACTTTCATATTTTGTTTTATAAAGCTCGTGTGAAGCACTCTGGGATGTTTTATTACATTCAGGACGGGTATATAAGCTGCTGTTAGGTATTGTTATATACTCACTGCGGCATGGGTAGCAATTGATTCCGCCAAGAATTATAAGTTTTAAAAGGTCACTCTCTGGTATATCCTGACTTGTCCATGCAGCCTGAGCACTGCCACTACTGCAACACTCCTCTCGATCAATCCGAGTCATAGATAAAGCCTGGCATTTTCCACTCCTTCCTTGCTGTAGCCAACATACCCCAGCTGAAAGAACCATAATGGAGAAAACATGGATGAGCAACATCAAAAACATCTGCTTTCACTGATGATTTTTTCTACATATAATTACATTTCTTACAATTTGTAAAATTGCATCTTTGCGCCTGCATTGAGGCTCTCCCTTCCTTAATTAACAATTCTAAAAATCAAAAACAGTAGTTAAACACTTTATATCGCACACTGGAGCACCAATGGGCTGTGTGCTCTGCAGCCTGTTTAAAGAAATAATTGTGTGCTGGAAAATATTACCTGCCCTTTTTCATTCCGTAACATTTCACGTTGAGCAGCATATTATGAAAGTCATAAATCAGGATAGAAAAATTGGACTTGTACGATTTTCAATGTTTTTGAATTTTTATTCATTCGCTCACGGGATGTGGACATCAGTGGGCATTCATTGTTCACTCCCAATTCCCCTGAGAAGGGGGTGGTGCAGCTGCCTTTTTGAACCATTGCAATCTATCTAGTGTAATCACACCCACAGTAATGTTGGGAAGGGAGTCCCAGAAAGAGTGAAGGAATAGTGATATATTTCCAGGGCAGGAAGGTCTGTTACGAACAGATGGCGGTGTTCCTATACGGCTTCTGCCTTTGTCCTTCCAAGTGGTAGTGGTTGCAGGTTTGGAATGTTGAAGGGAATCTTGGCAAGTTGCTGCAGTGCATCTTGTAAACAATACACACAGTGCATCAGTGGCGGAGGGAGCAAATGTTTAAAGCGGTGGATGAGGTGCTGATCAAGCGGGCTGCTTTGTCCTCAATGATGTTGAGCTTTGCAGGTGTTCCATCACACTCCTGACTTGAACCTTGTAGATGGCAGATAGGCTTTAGGGAGTCAGAAGGCTTTAGGGAGTCAGAAGGCAAGTTACTCGCCACAGAATCCTCAGGCACTGAAATGCTTTTGCAGCCATGGTATTGATATACTGGTCCAGTTCAGTTTCTGGTCAACGATAACTGATAGCTCAAGGCAATACTAAAGAGACTTCCAGGATAACTGAACCAGGCTGTATTGGTAACAAGTAAGAAGGTAAACTATTCACACATGCGGAGTCACTGAACAATTCTTCTCTCTGGCTCCAGGGTCCACTTTGCCAGGAAATGTGTTCCCAGGGCGCTGCACCATTTTCCCATTGGTCGAAATTTGCAAGCTCCCACACGATTGGCTCAGAGCCAGTCATGTGACCACGAGGGCTCACCCCCTAAAGTAACCCCCTAGGTTGTTGATGGTGGCGGACTCAAGTGATGCTGCTGAATGTCAACAGGACATGATTTGATGCTCTCTTGTTGTAGATGGTCATTGTCTGGAGCAAGTGTTACTTTCCACCTATTAACCCAAGGCTGGATGTTGTCCTGGTTTTGCTACATATGCGGGCACAAACTGCTTCACCATGAAGTGTTGCGATTGCTCCTGAACACGTTTGTCAATGTTTGGACCAAGGTTGCAATGAGGTCTGGTGCTGAGTGACTCTAGCAGAATCTGCTGCTGAAGTGTAATTCATCTCTTAGTATGTAAATATTACAGAAAATATGTGAGACAGCATAGCTAATCTCCCCAATTTGTGATTTATTGAGACAATGAAGCCATTGTTAGCCTTAACGCACAACAATGCAGATCTTACATTACTGTGCAGTCAGAGCACTTTGGACAAAGGTTCCCAGCTGGATTTCATTCAAAAGGTGATTGATATAGGGAAAGCATTACAGTTTAACAAGATTTCCAACTGTGCATATTTTAGTTAAAATGCAAGAAGGCATTCCTTTACCAAGACTGAAAATGGTAAAATGAGAAAAGGCCAAGGACCAGGTGCTAGAAAATGGGATGAAAGTGAGTGGCTAGTTCCTTTTTCTCTTCTTTGATTGGCGCAGACATGATCGGCTGAATGGCCTTTCTCTGCATCATAATTGAACTATGGTTCTAAATGGTTTGACATGGAATACTAGCAAATGTCTGGATTCAGAAATCATATAACTAAAAATACTTTGTGGCCAGGACACATTTTTAGAGCAATTACCTTTTGTGGATTAATAGATAGAGCCAGGAATCACTATTTTAGCAAGAATATTGAATCATTACATTGGGAAGGTGTGGTTAAGTAGTCGCTATCATCCCAGATGACTCCCTTTGAGGGGGAGAGCTGACTGGTGGTGATTTACCCCGAGGATAACCACACTTCAGACGAGGCGCAAGGTAGAGAAAGCATGAATAACCTCAGCTGGGACGGGAATTGAACTCGCACTGCTGGCCTCGCTCTGCATCACGAACGCGCTGTCTAGCCAACAGCTGACACTTCATAGAATTTACAGTGCAGAAGGAGGCCATTCGGCCCATCGAGTCTGCACCGGCTCTTGGAAAGAGCACCCTACCCAAGGTCAACACCTACACCCTATCCCCATAACCCAGTAACCCCACCCAACACTAAGGTCAATTTTGGACACTAAGGGCAATTTATCATGGCCAATCCACCTAACCTGCACATCTTTGGACTTGTTGCATGTATCATACTGGGAAGGCTCAGATACCTTCAGGATAATTAACAATTGGTTTGTTGTCAGAGGACCTTTTCACTAAAAAGATGTCTTACGATCCGTAGACATTTTCTGAGTCATCGGTTTCTTGCTTTGCATTAACAAATGAAAGAGTCAATGGGATGCTGTGAAGATTCACCTCCCACATATCCCAACACCAGAGACTATTACTCAAAACTTGCTGGAAGGAAGAAGATTTCAGATGTTTCTTTTGTTTTGCAACAGCTCATATATTGTGTAAATTTAGTAATTGTACCTTTCTGCTTCCATGTATTATTACAACTTTTAAATAAATGCTGCTAAGTAGTTTTAATATATATGCACTTGTCTGAAAACAGATTACTTTTCACCTTTGGAGGAATTGAGAAAGTGGAGACAAACACCGTGTATTCCTTAACAATGATTAGGATTTATATGTTAAAACTGACCATGCCAGCCCATATACACTGATTTAAAAAGGCATTAGTACACAAGAGAATTGGTCTAAATTTATGAAAAACGGCACCCAGCCATGAATACTGACAAAAAAAAACTAAGTGACACATTACAATTCGACACCATTGCAAATCCAAATACTTTACCTACTGATCATCTCATCCAATGTTGTTCAAATACACCTACCCATTGCTCAGGGTAGGAAGATGTATCTGCAGTTTATATATTATTACATTCAGTTGATAATGATGCAATGATGCACTGAACTTTGGGGCATTTCCTTCAAAGTGAATGTATTTGAATTAAACATAGGGGTGCTCAATATTACCAAAGGTCACTGCGACAAAGGTGATTAGAAATACTCAGCCTTTCAATCTCAGTAGTTATTCTCAAACAAATGCTTACAATTTCTAAGATTAAGCAACTTTTTACCAAGGCACTTTAGGCAGCACCTTCCAAACCCATCACCACCCAAAAGGACAAGGGCAGCAGAGACATGGGAACATCACCACTTGGAAGTTCCTCTCCAAGCCAATCGCTATCCTGACTTGGAAATCTATCATCGTTCCTTCACTATCGCCGGATCAAAATCTGGGAACTCCCTTCCTCACAGCACTGAGGGAGTACCTACACTACATGGACTGCAGTGATTCAAGAAGGCTGCCCCCCACCACATTTTCAAGGGCAATTAGGGGTGGACAGTAATTGTTGGCTTAGCCAACAATGACAGCAGGTGGAATTTACCGTTGTGCGCCGATGTGGGACCGGAATTTCCTGCCGGCATGAGCAACCGGTAAATCCCGCCAACATTTCTTGAATTAATTTTTTAAAAATATGTTGAAGGTAGAACATGCAGAGTCAATTTGTAATACCACTAACCTACACTGAGAAAATGTGAAAAGCATGATCTCAGGTGCCTTGCCCCAATAACACTGTTCACTGACCAGATAAGCTGGGTTCTATGCAGCAGCATTTAAGTACATGCACTAAACTCTGTTCATTGACTGTGACAGTGACAGATCGCCAGCACAATGCACTGCAGCAATTCAACAAGGATTCTTCAACAGCACTTTCCAAAAAAACAGCCTCTCCGCTTTTGAAGAACAAAGAGAGGAGCTGCTTGAGTACAGGGGCGGCACAGTGGCTAGCACTGCTGCCGTACAATGCCAGGGGACCCGGATTCAATACCGGCCTCGGGTCACTGTTTGTGCGGACTCTGCACGTCCTCCCCGTGTCTGCGTGGGTTTCCTCCGGGTGCTCCGGTTTCCTCCCACAGTCCAAAGATGTGCCGGTTAGGTGGGGTTACGGGGATAGGACAGGGGAGTGGGTCTAGGTAGGGGGCTCTTTCAGAGGATTGGTGCAGGCTTGATGGGCCAAATGACCGCCTTCTGCACTGAAGAGATTCTATGATGATTCTATGGCCACCTGCAAATTCCTCACCAAATAACTGGAGGAAAGAAATATCTTTACTTCACTGACACTGGGTCAAAATCCTGGAACTCGCTGCCTAACAGCACCTTCACCACACAGACTGCAGCAATTCAAGATGACGGTGGCCATAATCTTCCCAAGGATCATAATAAATGCTGACTTTACCGGTGACATCTCCATCCCACAGACAGAGTGCCCTTAATTTTTGGTATTGTCCCATTCGTAATTCCACTGTCCCAGGATGTTGTTTGTCCTGTAATGTGGACATTTAAATTTCTCACATGCACTCCTCCCCCCCGTTTGTGCTCTAAAAGACCGAGTAGGACCTCCACCACTGTGCTCCTCCCCCCCCGTTTATGCTCTAAAAGACCGAGTAGGACCTCCACCACTGCACTCCTCCCCCCCGTTTGGGCTCTAAAAGACTGAGTAGGACCTCCACCACTGCACTCCTCCCCCGTTTGTGCTCTAAAAGACCGAGTAGGACCTCCACCACTGCACTCCTCCCCCCCCGTTTATGCTCTAAAAGACCGAGTAGGACCTCCACCACTGCACTCCTCCCCCCGTTTATGTTCTAAAAGACCGAGTAGGATGTCCACCACTGTGCTCCTTTGGCAACTCTCACCACCCCCATCCCCGAATGGGAGGCTGTCCCTTAGTTTCCGCAAGAGTCGGTCACTCGACCCATGTGAACAAAATAAATCAGTGTCACAATTAAACATATTCAGTGACCCCCCCCTTTAAAGCTATTCTAAAAAGCAACCAGTAAAAAAAACATTTAAAGATTTCAGGTGATGCGAGTAATCATTGTCCATCCTTAACCACCCTGGGAGTGGTGGTGGCCACCACGGCTACAGTCCATGTGGCGTAGGCACATCCACAGTGCTGTTAGAGCTGGGGTTCCAAGGTTTTTGATCCAGGGACGGTGATATAGTCCCAAGTCAGGCTTGGAGGGAAACTTACAGGTGATGCTGTTCCCATGTGTCTGCTACTTTTACTCTAAGTACCTCCAAGTGAGGTGGCAATCTAACATTAATGATAATTTTTATTATTGTCACAAGTAGGCTTACATTAACTCTGCAATGAAGTTACTGTGAAAAGCCCCTGGTCGCCACATTCCGGCGCCTGTTCGGGTACACGGAGGGAGAATTCAGAATGTCCAATTCACCTTCAAGCACGTCTTTCGGGACTTGTGGCAGGAAACCAGAGCACCCGGAGGAAACCCACGCAGACACAGGGAGAACGTGCAGACTCCGCACAGACAGTGACCCAAGCTGGAATCGAACCAAGGACCCTGGCGCTGTGAAGCAACAGTGCTAACCACTGTGCTACCATGCCACCCTTGTTTTTATCCTCTGTTAATTAAATCGCCCAGAGTATTTGCATTTGGAGGTAGTGCTTCTTAAATGCACAACCCGTAGGATTGGAATTATAGACCACAACAGATTTAATTGTATGTCCCATCTGTGGGCGAATGACCCACAAGATGTTTCACATCGGGGGAGTGCCACATCAAAGAATGCTTTTGTGTGATTGCAGGAAATGCACTTGGTGCTGCCAACTTGCATTTTAAGGATATTTGGGGGGGGGGAAGAATTGGAGTAGGGATTCATGTTGAGAGGGTGGAGCCCACCCGCAGGTGCTCACCCAGTAGGTGCCACTGACTTGCTTTGAAGCTCAGAGCACCAGAACCCTGACTCCTTCTTGTCCAAACGAGACTCCCAGAAACCAGACACACGTTTGCATCTTTTGGCGCAGTCAGGAGGTTTAGTGCTGAAGCAAAGGGGCAGCAAGCCCAAACATGCTGCAAAACCATGTTGTTATTTGCAGCCTGTTTTAAACCTCATTGCCTGTACACCCAGTTGGAGAGCGTCGGACTCAACTTAAATCCTTTCCTCTCAGTGTGTTGCTTTACAAAATGTGTATATATAACATGTGTCCTTTAAAATAACTGGGGAACTTCAATGATTCCGCTTTCTTGAAAGCAGGTTTCTCCTTTCTGGGGGAAAGAGGAGAATCCCCAAATCTCTGCCTGTCCCTGCCCAAGACACCCACATCTCGACTGAGTTCCTGCAGAGTCAGGACTGGGGCTGTGGCCTGCCCTGTCTGTACGGCAGCTTTTGTTATGGAAGCCTGGAGGTTGCTCCACACACACAGTCAGTCACCCCCAGGCACAAGTCTGTACCACCTCTTCCAGCACACTCTCCTGCCCCCTTCTCAACTAATGCAGACTCCTTTTGGAGTAGCTGTGATTGAAAGGGATGGACGTGGTGAGGTGATTGGGTTACTAAACTGAAAGTCACTCCCAGTTTTCTCTCCAAACTTTACTTTTACCATCTAACCCTCAGCTTTCACTATCTCGAGCACCACAGAGCTTTATTTGGTCCAGAGGTAGCCATTTTTGGAAAATAATAATTCAATATGCCCCTCTTGTTGCAAAATGCCCCCCCTCCCCCTCACTTTTTCACACTCTGGGCTTCACCTGCACTTTTATCCAACCGCATGAAAGAGAAAACAAAACTAGCCAGCGAGCAAGTTCCTCTGGTCCCCTGAAATCATCACTTTCTGAACTATCACCCATTAGATCACTTCCTCAGACTTTCCACAGACGCCCAACACTCCCACCCGTGTTGGCTAATGTGCTACGTTTGTTTTTGTTACTTTTAATAGTTCCATAACCCTGCTTTGGAGTTTGATTGATGAATAAGGGATTAAGAAAATACTACCACCATGTTTTTATTTAAATGAATCATTCTGGAAATATACAGCAGGTCAGTGAACATCAGAGCAGTTCAAACCCTCAGGGCGGGGCAGGGGTGTTTATTGAACCTGGAGGGAAGCTTGTCATAAAATCCCCTGGTTCGGTGTCACAATTTATTATTCATGTTGCTGGTGAAGGGGGATTGAATCGGTGCACGTCACAAAGAGTTGTCACTGAAAGTACATTGAGAACTTATTCTGTAACCCGTCAACTGGATGGAAGTTTTGCTCAGTTTTTATTTTACACATGTTGCCTCCTCCAACATCAGCATTGTCCATTTCACCCCCCACCGCCCCCAACAATCTTCCCTCAATTCGGGAAGGGGGGAGGTTACTTTACGCGGAATTAAGACGTCTTTATGTTGAAGGAGTTCAACAATTTGCGAAAGTAAAGAGCGGTCGCTTCTTACCGTAAGAGGGTCTGCCGCCCAGGAGGTGAGACAGGATGGCCAAGGTGAATGGTGTCAGCAACATGTTCTTGCTCAGTAAACGCATGGCGAGAGCAAAACAGCAACAAAATCAAATCGCAAGCCTGGAGCTTTCCCGTGCAGGGCTGGACTTGACTTTCCCCAGTGAGTGTGGGATGCGATTTCCTAACTAACTGCTGCTTAAATACTTGGTGGGCGGACAGAACAGGGCTGGGCGGGTTAAGAGCAGCCAGTGAGGTGAGAGGCAGAGTTATTGTCCCGTCCCCCGTCCCCCCCGCCTTGTCTCTCCCTCTCTGTCTGTAAACTTTTATCTTTTATCTCAAATCGCGCCCAGCAACTGATCCCGACTTGGATTTGATCCAAAACAAGCCTCGCCTCCCCGCCAACATCCAGACCACTTTTACCATGCTGACCATTAGTCACCATTCCCCACTGACCCAGTTCCTGGGGACAATGTGGGTTGGCTGTAACTCACCCGCCTCGGAGGCTGTTATTTTCCAATGTTTACACATGATTCCCCGATTTGGCTGTGCTTGAAGAATTGAATGTCTCTGGAGAGTCAGGGGATATCTTTAACATTCACATTCTGACAGCGGGCGCGCTGAGCATCCCCAATAATCAGCTGCAGATCAGACAGAGTGGCACAGTGGGCTAGACAGCTGGCTTGTAATGCAGAACAAGGCCAGCAGCGCGGGTTCAATTCCCATACCGACCTCCCCGAACAGGCGCGGGAATGTGGCGACTAGGGGCTTTTCACAGTAACTTAATTGAAGCCGACTTGTAACAATAAGCGATTATTATTATAATATTATTCAAAAACTCTTGCCTGTTTCTGCTTCAGCATCAATTGTGACAAGGATCCGAGTTGCTGTTACCTGTTGCCGAGGTTTGCTGCGGGTAAACTTTCGGATACAATCCCACCCAGGGGAGTTGATGAGATTCTCTGACTCCAGTCGGTGCTAACTTTATCTTCAGATTAATTCTGTCAGTTATTCTGTCAGTCCAATCACTCCTGGATATTGCTCATATTTCAGAACACATTGTTGGGTTGATTGAAGTAACCTTAACACTGACCTCCCCCCCCCCCCCCCGCCCTAAAGTATGACATTTTTATTTGATAAATTTGTTTTCCACGTTTGCCCAAAATCACGATCAGGAGATCACTTTTTTTCCCAGCTTCTAAACATATGTTTTTACAAGTTGGAATGATGGCAATACTAGCTAACTATCTCCTGGAACAATGACACAAACTCTGAGAATAGAAATCTGCCGCGCTGCATGTGGTGAACGTATTGTACCAACCATTCACCACTGTATCACATTGTGTATCACATTGTATCATGATGTTGCCCATGTGGGCTCCACCTATGGACCATTGTACTGTACTACTCGGAATGTATCATATTGGTGCCCTTGTGGGCTCCGCCCCTGGCTCCGCCCCCTTGAGGGGAGGTATAAAGAGCAGCTGCCCTGTAGGCGGCTCTCACTAGCAGAGAAGTCGCAGGCAGGCACTGTTCTAGTCGATTAAAGCCACAGTTCCCTTCCACTCACTGTCTTGCGTGAATTGATGGTCGCATCAATTTAATCAAATACAACACCACAATGGAACCGGCCCTCAAACCTGACCGACTGGAACTCGACCCACAGGCCGTGGAAGCCAAAGGGATTTTTTCACACTGGCTCCGATGTTTCGAGGCCTACCTCGCCGCCTCCTCCTCGCCCTCCGTCACTGACGATCAGAAGCTGAGCCTCCTCCATGCCCGGGTGAGCCATCGAATCTCTGTACAACTCGAGGAAGTCTCCACATACGCGGACGCCCTCGCGATGCTGAAGCGCCTATACGTAAGACCGGTGAACGAAGTGGCATCACCTCAACATTCGCCGCCAATGCCCCGGGGAATCCCTGGAGGAGTACCTACGCGACCTCAAAGTCCTCGCGCGAAGCTGCAACTACGGTCACGGCCTCTCAACATATGGACCTCGCCGTCCGGGACGCCTACGTGGCTGGAGTCAGGTCCATCTACGCCAGACAGCGCCTACTCGAGAAAGACGCGCTCGACCTAGAAGAGACGGTAAAACTAGCCACCTCCCTAGAAGTAGCGTTCCAAAGCCTCAACGCGTTCCCGTCTGATCCCGTGACCCCCTCGTGGACCCCCGACCAGAGAGTACCCCAGGCCTGTGCCGCGCAGCTGCCTGCCCAATCCGGGGGGTCCCTTGTTATTTCTGAGGCCAGCACCCCAGGCAGCGCTGCCCGGTCCGGAACGCGAACTACAGCGACTGCGGCAAAAAGGGATACTTCGCCAAAGTTTGCCTGGCCAGGTCCAAATCCTCCAAATCGCAGGCCCGACTCTCAGACTCACAGGCCCGCAGAACCGCAGTGGGGCTGCGTGCCTGCCGACTCGCCCCTCTCCGGATGCGTCATCTGCCTCGTATTGTCCGTGGGGGCAGTCATCTTCAACTCGGCACACCATGGGCGACTCACGGGGGCTGCCATCTTGGCTGCCATCTCCCACGCGGCCCGCCGCGTGCGACTCATGGGGGCCGCCATCTTGGACACCATCTTCCTCACCGCCCGACACGTGAGACCAATAGGGGCCGCCACCTTGGCTGCCATCTGCAACGCCGCTCGACACGTGCGACCGACGGGGGCAACCATCTTGGGACCACCCCACCACCTCCGACCACGCTAGCTACCCGCAACTCGGCGCGGTCACCCTCGACCAGTCACGACCAAAGCACCTTCGGAACTCCATGATGACCGTCCGGGTCAATGGACACGAAACGCCTTGCCTGTTTGACTCCGGGAGCATGGAGAGCTTCATTCACCCCGACTCCGTAAGGCGCTGCTCGCTCCAAATCCTCCCCGCACTTCAAACAATCTCCCTCGCTTACAGAGCGCCGAGTACGCCAACTTCAAACTATATGTTCTCCCCGATCTCTGTGCTCCTCTCCTGTTAGGACTGGACTTCTAGTGCAACCTCAGGAGCCTAACCCTGAAGTTCGGTGGGCCCCTATCCCCACTCACCGTATGTAGATTCGCGACCCTGAAGGTCGACCCTCCTCCGCTCTTCGCAAATCTCACCGCTGACTGTAAGCCAGTCGCCACCAGAAGCAGGCGGTACAGCATCCAGGACAGGACTTTTATCAGGTCCGAGGTGCAGCGACTCTTGCGGGAAGGGATCATCGAGGCCAGTCATAGCCCCTGGAGAGCATAGGTGGTGGTCGTCAGGAGCGGGGAAAGGAACCGTACGGTTGTAGACTACAGCCAAACCATTAACCGGTACACACACCTTGATGCGTACCCCCTCCCCCAGATAGCGGACATGGTTAATCAGATCACACACTACCGAGTCTTCTCCACAGTTGACCTGAAGTCCGCATACCACCAGCTCCCAATCCGCCCGGAGGACCGCCACTACACGGCCTTCGAGGCAGACGGCCGCCTCTTCCACTTCCTCCGGGTCCCCTTCGGCGTCACAAACGGGGTCTCGGTCTTCCAAAGAACGATGGACAAAATGGTGGACCAGTACAGGCTGCGGGCCACATTTCTGTATTTGGAAAACGTCACCATCTGCGGCCACGACCAGCAGGACCACGACGTCAACCTCCATAAATTGCTCCAAATCGCCCAAGCCCTCAACCTCACTTATAACAAGAAGAAATGCGTTTTCCGCACAACCAGACTAGCCATCCTGGGCTATGTCGTGGAAAACGGGGTTCTAGGGCCCGAACCCGAACGCATGCGCCCCCTCCTGAAACTCCCTCTTCCCCACTGCCCCAAGGCTCTGAAACGGTGCCTCGGGTCCTTTTCCTACTACGCCCAGTGGGTCCCCAACTACGAGGACAAAGCCCGCCCACTAATCAAAGCTACCACCTTCCCACTGGTGGCTGCGGCCCGCCAGGCCTTCGGCCGCGTCAAGGCAGATATTGCCAAAGCCGCGATGCGCGCGGTGGACGAGTCCGTCCCATTCCAGGTGGAGAGCGACGCGTCAGAGGTCTCCCTCGCCGCCACCCTCAATCAGGCGGGCAGGCCAGTAGCATTTTTCTCCCGTACCCTCAACGCCTCAGAAATTCGACACTCCTCAGTCGAAAAAGAAGCCCAAGCCATCGTGGAAGCTGTGCGGCATTGGAGGCACTACCTCGCTGGTAGGAGGTTTACCCTCGTCACCGACCAACGGTCGGTAGCCTTCATGTTCGATAATACACAGCGTGGCAAGATCAAGAACGATAAGATCTTGAGGTGGAGGATCGAACTCTCCACCTATAATTACGATATAGTGTATCGTCCTGGGAAGCTCAACGAGCGCCCAGATGCCCTATCCCGCGGCACGTGGGCCAGCGCACAAGATGACCGACTCCGGGCCATCCACGATGACCTCTGCACCCGGGGGTCACCCGGCTTCTCCACTACATCAAGGCCCGCAACCTGCCCAACTCCACCGAGGAGGTCAGGGCCATGACCAGGGACTGCCAACTCTGCGCGGAGTGTAAACCGCACTTCTGTCGACCGGATAAGGCCGATGAAGGCATCCCGGCCCTTTGAGCATCTCAGTATCGACTTCAAAGGGCCCCTCCCCTCTACCAACTGCAACACATATTTCCTCAACATCGTTGACGAGTTCTCCCGCTTCCCCTTTGCAATCCCATGCTCTGACATGAAAATGAAAATCACTTATTGTCACAAGTAGACTTCAATTAAGTTACTGTGAAAAGCCCCTAGTCGCCACATTCCGGCCCCTGTTTGGGGAGGCTGGTACACATGACCGCGGCCACTGTCATTAAGGCCCGGCATAGTGTCTTCACCTTGTTCGGTTTCCCACTTACGTCCACAGTGACCGGGGCTCCTCGTTTATGAGCGATGAACTGCGTCAGTACCTGCTCGGTAAGTGCATCGCCTCTTACAGTTACAATCCCCGGGGAAACGGACAGGTGGAGAGGGAGAATTCGACGGTATGGAAGGCCGTCCTCCTGGCCCTACGGTCTAGGAATCGCCCAGTTTCCCACTGGCAGGAGGTCCTCCCCGACGCGCTCCACTCCATTAGGTCCCTCCGTTGCACATCCACGAACGAGACCCCTCATGACCGCCTCTTTGTTTCCCTAGGAAATCCTCCTCCGGGGTCTCACTTCCATCCTGGCTGAAGACATCGGGGCCCGTCCTACCCCGCAAACACGTAAGGAGCCATAAGTCCGACTCCCTGGTCGAGAGGGTCCAGCTCCTTCACGCAAACCCCCAGTACGCATACGTAGAACACCCTGACGGCCGACAGGATATGGTTTCCCTCCAGGACCTGGCACCCACAGGCTCCCCTACCACCACCCCAACCTACCCCCCTCAACCTACACCGAGCAGCGCCCCTGCCCCTACATGGCCTCCACACCCCCTCCTATACTCCCCCATTTGCCGGCCCACAGGAATGAAGCTCCTGAAGACACGTTCCCGGAGTCCACGCCTGTGACCGCACCGACGAGTTCACCACCCATGCCCGCACCGACGAGTTCGACCCCGGGCCCTCTGCGGTACCGGAGCTTCGGCGATCACAGCGCACGATCAGGGCGCCGGACAGACTGAACCTGTGAGCCCTTCACCCCCGCCGGACTTCAATTTTTTTAACAGGGGGTGAATGTGGTGAACGTATTGTACCAACCATTCACCACTGTATCACATTGTGTATCACATTGTATCATGCTGTTGCCCATGTGGGCTCCACCTATGGACCATTGTACTGTACTGCATGGAATGTATCATGTTGTTGCCCTTGTGTGCTCCACCCCCTTCAGGGGAGGTATAAAGAGCAGCTGCCCTGTAGGCAGCTCTCACTAGCAGAGAAGTCACAGGCAGGCACTGTTCTAGTCGATTATAGCTACAGTTCACTTCCACTCACTGTCTCGTGTGACTTGATGGTCGCATCACTGTTAAAGCAACAAACTGCCTTAAATTTACTGTATCGAGATAATATGGTCAGATCTCAGAAAGCAGCGTTCCTGCCGTGCAGAATGCACTTTGAGTTATCTTGGATCAGGAGTCCGAGATGTCCCGGTTTATACAGCATAAAGTTTGAAGATAGCAACCGCGTGGATGAAAAGTTGATCGCCAACATCTCTAATAATAATAATCTTTATTATTGTCACAAGTAGGCTTACATTAACATTGCAATGACGTTACTGTGAAAAGCCCCCAGTCGCCACACTCCGGCGCCTGTTCGGGTACACAGAGGGAGAATTCAGAATGTCCAATTCACCTAACAAGCACGTCTTTCGGGACTTGTGGGAGGAAACCGGAGCACCCGGAGGAAACCCACGCAGACACGGGGAGAACGTGCAGACTCCGCACAGACAGTGACCCAAGTGGGAATTGAACCCAGGACCCTGGCACTGGAGATAAATGGATACTCCAAATACATGTGTTTTCAAACATATGCAATTAATGCAGCGCTCCGAAACCTACTAATTTGAAACAAACCTGTTGGACTTTAACCTGGTGTTGTAAGACCTCTTACTGTGCTCACCCCAGTCCACCGCCGGCATCGCCACATCATTTGCAATTAATGTCAGTGACCGAGATTAATCACAAAATAGTCTCAGAAGAACACAGGCTGCACACACATCTGCAAATACTTGTAGTTATAAGTGTCAATTTTAGAATCTTTATAATGGAGTCAACAGATCCTCTGTTTACTAAATGCATATTTTACTAGATTTTCCTAAAATGAATGGCACTTCATCTGTATGAATTGGGGAGCGTTCTAAGCAATCTCAACACAGAAGGAAGCATCAGCATATTTCTCTATAGCGCCTTTTATGGCATTGATTTACGGACAGTGACTATAATCCATCATGCCGGACCAAAATAAATCTCCCTATTTACAGCCTGGTATCTTTAACATCTCTTTACCTAATAAATACCCTCTGGAGCCCCTACTCATTATTACCCCATACAATGGACTTCTCTCATTAACCTGGTATTGTGGACCCTCCTAATTAATTAAACTGATATTCTGGTAAATGCTCTCACCCAATTGAATCCTCTGAGCACCTTCTGTAAATTTGGATTTTCCGACGATCCCCCACCCGCCCATTAACCTGATATTTTGGTACTTTCCACGAATTCAGTGCCATTGCCAGAAAGGCAACAGCCCCAAAAGTTACCTGGGGAAAAAAAAATCCATGTGATATCGTGGACTGAACTGATCTCTTCACACATCTTCTCTAGTGAGTAGCACTACACTCCATATGTCTCTGTATTTACATTGTGTATCTATCTCATATCCTATGTCTTTTCATGTATGGAACGATCTGCCTGGACTGTAACTCGGTATATGTGACAACAAATCAAATGCAAATTGCGCAAATAAAATATTGTGAATGAATCCAAAATAATCCTTTGTGTGGGCATTCAAATTGTTAACTGCTTTGTTAACAGTTTAAAACTTCATTTGGACCTATCTTACATTTCTGGGTCGGGAGCAGCTGTTACCCTGAGTTGAAAGATCAGTCACCAGGGGACACAACTCCAAGGTGAGCGGCAGGGAGTTTAGAGGGAGTTTGAGGAAAGACGTTTTTACCCAGAGAGTGGTGACGGTCTGGAACGCACAGCCTGGGCGGGTGGGTAGAGGCGGGTTGCCTCACATTCTTTAAAAAACACCTGGATGAGCTCTTGGCACGTCACAACATTCAAGGCTCTGGGCCAAATGCTGGCAAGTGAGATTAGGTAGGCAGGTCAGGTGTTTTTCATGTGTGGGTGCAGACTCCATAGGCCGAAGGGCCTCTTCCACGCTGTAGTATTCTGTGATTCTGATTCTGTGTTGGAGCCCATTTGCTTTCCTCTGTGTGTTCTATTTATAGTACGAAGTCTTACAACACCAGGTTAAAGTCCAACAGGTTTGTTTCGATGTCACTAGCTTTCGGAGCGCTGCTCCTTCCTCAGGTGAATGAAGAGGTCTCAGACCTCTTCATTCACCTGAGGAAGGAGCAGCGCTCCGAAAGCTAGTGACATCGAAACAAACCTGTTGGACTTTAACCTGGTGTTGTAAGACTTCGTACTGTGCTCACCCCAGTCCAACGCCGGCATCTCCACATCATGTTCTATTTATGTAATGCAATGCACAATAACTTTGTGGGGTCAGTAAATGTTACTGTGTGACAGACAGTGTATGTTGGCACTCAGTCATTCTGCTCATGAAGACGTTAAGCAAGTTTGTTGTTTGTGAAAGACAATTGATCAAAACAAGTTCATTCTTAGATTGTTTGGTGAGGTGTCCCAGAATTATTCACAGCTTTACATTTTAAGCAACAGTGCCAGAGATGGTCTGCTAGTCAACCTGTTATTCTAGGTTAAGGTCAGCTTTATGCAGTTTGCTCTGAAACAAATTGCCACATATGAAAGCAATTACAGCTGAAGGAAAATGAATTGGCAAGTGTTCCGTTTCCAATGGTAGTGTTATGTTTTTAATACCAAACTTCTAAAGGACTGCCATTGACTCAGTCTGGGGCCTATGTTTCTAAAGCTGGCCCAACTTAATTAAGACCATCTTTAGGATGTCTGCAAAGTTATGGTGAAAAGCGCTGGGTGGGATGAAACAAAGTAGAAAAAAGAACTATTGTCACAAACCTTTCCAAGTCTCCCTCTCCAGTGTGATGCTGGGGTCACTCACCAGGAGTTTTACAAAATAAAGTAATAATTGATAAAAAGGGGATTTATAAATTCCTGCAAAATGCTGTTTATAATTCACAAGATGGATCACAATTTTGCAAAAGAAAATTGAAAATGTTAATCCCTTGTTTAAAAAAACAGAAGAACAGATAAACTCCGTAACTGCAGGCCAATCAATTTAGCTTTGACAGTGGGAGACTTTTTAGAAATGATAATCTGATACAAAAAGAGTATGGAATAATTAAGGAAATCCATCACGGATTTACGAAGGGCAAATCATGTTAATCCAACTTGATTCAATTTTATGATGAGGGCAGCACGGTAGCATTGTGGATAGCACAATTGCTTCACAGCTCCAGGGTCCCAGGTTCGATTCTGGCTTGGGTCACTGTCTGTGCGGAGTCTGCACATCCTCCCCGTGGGTTTCCTCCGGGTGCTCCGGTTTCCTCCCACAGTCCAAAGCTGTGCAGGTTAGGTGGATTGGCCATGATAAATTGCCCTTCGTGTCCAAAATTGCCCTGAGTGTTGGGTGGGGTGACTGGGTTATGGGGATAGGGTGGAGGTGTGGACCTTGGGTAGGGTGCTCTTTCCAAGAGCCCGTGCAGACTCGATGGGCCGAATGGCCTCCTTCTGCATTGTAAATTCTATGAAATTTATGATAGAGAGTATTGATGAAAGTAATGCGGTTGATGTGGTGGATTTGCTAAAGATATTTCATTAAGTGCCACATTAAACTCGCTAAAAAAGTTGAAAGCCCATGGAATAAAAGGGACAGCATGGTGGCACAATGGTTAGCGCAGCTGCCTCACCACGCCAGGGACCATGGTTCAATTCCAGCCTCGGGTAACCGTCTGTGTGGAGTTTGCACTTTCTCCCCCGTGTCTATGTGGATTTCCTCCGGGTGCTCCGGTTTCCTCCCACAGTCCAGACGTGTGCAGGTTAGGTGGATTAGCCACGCTAAATTGCCCCTTGTGTCTAAAGATGTGTAGGTTAGGTGGGGTTATGGGGATAGGTTGGAGTAGTGGGCCTAGGTAGGGCAGTCTTTCAGAGGATCGGTGCAGACTCGAAGGGCAGAATGGCCTCCTTCTGTGCAATAGGAATTCTAAAGTGGCAGCATAGACACTAAGTTGGCTGACTGACAGGAAACAGGGTGCAGTGTTGAGAGGTTGTTTTTCATTCTGAGGCAAGGTACACGGTGGGGTTCTCCATGGGTCCACTGTTTTGCTTGATATACGTTAATGACCTGGACGAGGGCGTACAGGTCACATTGTCAACACTTTAAGAATACACTAAACTTGGAAGTATTACAAACTGTGTTGCGGAGGATAGTGACAGACATCAAGAGGTCAGAGGCTGCTGGAATGGGTGGATTATAGCAGATGAAATTTAAACCAGAGGAACGTGAGGTGATACATTTTGGAAGGCAGGACAAGTTATGGCAATACAAAATCAATGGTACGATTCTAAAGGAGGGGTGAGTGAGTGGGGGGGGGGGGGGGGGGGGGGCGGGGGTTACAGAAACTGAGAGATCTGGAGGTATTTGTGCAGAAATTATTGAAGGTGCCAGGGCAGGTTGAGAAAGTGGTTAAAAAGTCACATTTCTGATCTGTCTGATGAAAGGTCGTTCACTCGGATTCTCTCTCCACAAATGCAGCCTGACCTGCCCAGCAAGGACAGCGTTTTCCTTTGTTGTTTCAGATTTCCAGCGTCTGCAGGAATTTGCTTTCGGATTTAGTTAAAAAGGCATATGGGATCCTGGGCTTTGTAAATATTGGCATACAGTTCAAAAGCAAGGAAGTTATGATGAACCTTTATAAAACAGTAGTTCAGCCTCAAGTGGAGATTGCATCCAATGCTGGGCGTGCGTTTTACTTTAGAAGGGATGTGAAGGCTTTAGCGAGGGTGCAGAAGAGATTTACGAGAATGGTTCCAATGGGTGAAGGACTTCGGTTCTGTGGAGAGATTGGAGAAGCTGACATTTTTCTCCATGTAAAAAAGGTTGAGAGATTTGAAAGAAGTGCCCAAAGTTTTGTGGGATCTGGACAGAGCAGATAGAGAACCACTACTTCTGTGAGCAGAGGATATTGATTTAAGGTGGTTGGCAAAAGAACCAATAGTGACATGAAAAAAAATCTATTTTTTAAACACAGGGAGTGATTAGGATCGGGAATGCACTGCAATCTGGTGGAGACAAATTCACTCGTGGCTTTAAAAAGAGAATTGGACAAGCTCCCTGCGGAGAGAAAGAATTTGAATGGCTATGGGGACACGGCTGGGGAGTGGCAGTGGGGTGTTGGTGGGCACGAAGCGTGGTGAGGACGCATGGTTGGCGTGAAGTTGCGCTTGCAGAGAATGGGATGGATGTGACAGCTCACAGCAACCTTCTGTGGTGAAATAACTTAACAATTTAACATAAAGGATGAAAACAAAGGATCCAGAAAGTCAACAGAAGAATCTGCGACAGACATAAAGGGAACGATTCACCAGAAAAATTTCCAAGTCCAGTTTCCGGCACGTTTATACATGGAAAATAGAAGCAGGAGGAGGCCATTCGGCCCTTCGAGCCTGCTCCGCCATACATTATGATCATGGCTGATCATCAAGTTGGATACCCTGATCCCGCCCGCCCCCCCCCCCCCCCAACACCCCTTGATTCCTTTAGCCCCAAGAGCTATATCTAATTCCTTCTTGAAATTACACACCATTTTGGCCTCAACTACTTTCTGTGGGAGCAAATTCCACAGATTTACCACTCTCTGGGTAATATCTCTGAGAAATATCTCCTCACCTCAGTCCTAAAACGTTCATCGCTTATCCTCAAACTATGACCCCTAGTTCTGGACTCTCCCACCGTCGGGAACATGCTTTCTGAATTTACCCTGTCTAATCCTGTTAGAGTTTTATAAGTTTCTATGAGATCCCCTCCCTCTCTGCTAAACTCCAATTAATATAATCCTAACTGATTTAGTCTCTCCTGATATGACAGTCCCGCCATCCCAGGAATCAGCCTGGTAAACTTTCACTGCACTCACCCCATAGCAAGAACATCCTTCCTCAGATAGGGACACCAAAACCGGACACAATACTCCAGATGTGGCCTCACCAATGCCCTATACAATTGCAGTAAAACATCCCTATTCCGCAACTCAAATCCTCTCACTATGAAGGCCAACATACCATTTGCCTTCTTTACCGCCTGCTGTACCTGCGCGCTAACTTTCAGTAACTGATGCACGAGGACAGCAAGGTCTCGCTGAGTATCCGCCTCTCACAATTTACACCCATTAAAATAATAATCTGCCTTCCTATTTTGCTACCAAAGTGGATATCCTCACATTTATCCACATTATACTGCATCTGCCATGCATGTGCCCACTCACTCAGCCAGGGTTGCCATCTGGTGGGGTGTTTCTCGAGGACTGCAGTGCCCAGATTGACACCATTAATTACTGTTTTTTGGACTTCAAGGAGATTCTCCTCGTCAGGGAGAAAGACTTCGAAAAATTTTCTGCACTGAAGAGTTGAGCTCACCAGCAGGACCAGCTCCTCACAGATCAGGATGCCATTTATAATAATAATAATCTTTATTGTCACAAGTAGGCTTACATTAACACTGCAATGAAGTTATTATGAAAAGCCCCCAGTCGCCACATTCTGGCACCTGTTTGGGTACACAGAGGGAGAATTCAGTATATCTAAATTACCTTAGGTTAGGTGGATTGGCCATGATAAATTGCCCTTAGAGTCCAAAATTGCCCTTAGTGCTGGGTGGGGTTACTGGGTTATGGGGATTGGGTGGAGGTGTGGACTTGGGTAGGGTGCTCTTTCCAAGAGCTGGTGCAGACTCGATGGGCCGAATAGCCTCCTTCTGCACTGTAAATTCTATGTAAAAACCTAACAAACACATCTTTCGGCACTTGTGGGAGGAAACCGGAGCATCCGGAGTAAACCCACGCAGACATGGGGAGAACGTGCAAATTCCACACAGACAGTGACCCAAGCCAGGAATCGAACCTGGGTCCCTGGCGCTGTGAAGCAACAGCGCTAACCACCGTGCCACCCAATAGCAAGAAGAATTACCATAACCTGACTTTGCTTAGGAATCCAATCCCAAAGGCTAAATTTGATATGTTCTTAAAGGGTGAGAACCCTTTTGGAAATCCTCAGGTGCAACAGCTTCACTTGGACAGTTTAGAAGTTGCATTCCAGGAACAAGATCTAAAATGCGAGGGTGAATGCAATGGAAATGGAAACTCGTGGGGAGAGAAGGAGGGTCTGATGGAGGCATGCCACAATCTGGAGACTGCACCGCAGAGGCTGTGCCACGAGATTCAGGGAAAGGAGGCCCTGGTACGCAGGCTGGAGGGGCAGTGGTTGGTAACTAAAAAACAGATGGACAGCCTGGGACAGGAACTAAAGACTAGCCTCTGAATTGAAAGCTATGAAAAAGCAGCTGAATCAGATTTGAGAACAGGGCTAAACGCTGTGTCTTTCTTAAAGATTAAGGTGTAGTAAGAAGGAAATATATCACCAGGTGGAAGTGGATACCTGCCAACATATTCGCACAGATAGGACCAGTCTCCGACACTGTCAAACTGGGGATGATGTGTGCAGAAGACACACTGGCCAACCTTTAGCAGCTAGAACAATGGGTAGTGTCAACCAAGAGGCCACAACAATCTGGGCAAAGTGAAAACCTGTACGTACCTGAGAAGTGGACAATACCTGAAACAACTGTGGAAGACAGTACCTCGGCTGAGGACATTTCAACACCGAGTCAACCTCCAAATCCTATGTTGACTCCGGTTGAGACAACTAGAGACAGCGTCCAAACTCAACCAAAAACATCAGAAATTATGGTCAACACGAGAAAACAGACGCCTGAGGTTCACTGCCAAGCACACAGGAATCGATGTCCTCCGGAACGGCTAACTTATTGACAGTTGCGTTTCTTAATTGTTCGTATTGTAAATTTTGATTGTTATCATTACATTCTCTTTCATTGTAGGAACCTCTACCGTAAGGGGGGAGGGAAGCTTTTGTGAGGGCCACGAAGAATCCAGCACGAGTTGAAGGACAGAAAGAAATAACATTTATTTACAATAACATATATATACACAACAGCAGCAGGAACTCCCTTGCTGCTCACTCCTCTCTAGTTGGATCCAAACTGGCCAGCTCTATTTATGCCGGGAATCTGCTAATGATTTCTCCGCCCCCCCTCATTGGGAAAGCTCATACTCCCTAAGGATTGTGGGATTGCCATTAGCCCCCAGCCAGTGGGAAGCAGGCAGTTATAACAGAAGCGTTGTGCATTAATGTTTGTTCCTAGTTGGAACAAGGTCACTTTAAGAGTTTGATCATGTAACGTATTGATTACAACATCGGCAGTTTGGGCAGGCTTATAGTCGGTCTATTCTATCTTCCTGTGTGACAAAACCTTCCCAATAAAGCTCTTGTTTGTTTTGTACCTTTGTGGTCATCAATATATTCACTGCCTCTGTATTGTCCAACTGCTTATCTGACATTCATGGGAACAAAGGAAATATCTGAAGGTTGCTCCATCACCCAAGAGCCTGCTCCATGGTTCACCTTTAACAAAAATATATCATGATAGCAAATCAGAGGAGATTTGTTCACTGCCTAACAGAAATTTATTTCCAGCCGATCTTTTTGAAATAATCTTTCTTTTCCCTTCATCCATGGGATCATCTATTTGTCGCTGGCAAAACCATTATCTCTTACCCACCTCTAATTGCCCTTGAGAAAGTAGTGGTGAGTCTCCTTCTTGAAGCACAGGAGACATTTTGGTGTTGGTACATTCACTGTGTTGTTAGGAAGGGAGTGCCAGAAGTTTGACCCAGCGACATTGAAGGAACAGCGACATAGTTTGATTCACCACCAGGTGGTATCAAGAAACAGCTGAAGGCTCTGGATACAAAGAGTGCTACGGGCCTTGACAACATCCTGGCTGCAGTATTGAAGGCTTGTGTTCAGGAATTAACCAAACCCCTGTCTATGCTGTTTCAGTACAATTATAACACTGGTATCGACCCAAAAATACAGTTACTCAGCAATAACCTATTCATTGATGCTCAATTTGGTTTCTGACAGGACTATTCATTTCCCTCAGTATAGTCTTGGTCCAAACATGGTCAAAAAGTGAGGTGACAGTGTTTGCTCTTGACATGGCGGCAGCATTTGATTGTATGTGGCACCAAAGAGCTCGAACACAATTGAGGTCATTGGAAATTGTGGTGGGGTGAGGCGGGGGGGGGGGGGGGGGGGATGCGTGTAATAAACTATGTACTCACCACTTGTTGATGTCATACCAAACATAAAGATGGTTGGCTGGTTTAGGTTGTTGGCGGGCAATGCCTCAGCCCCAAGGAGGAGATTGCTGCAAGGGTTTCCTCACAGTAGTGTCCTCGGTCCGACCATACTGATCCACCAGGTGGGTTTTACAATAATCCAATAGTTTCATGGTCAACATTAGTGAATGTAAATTCCTCATCTGCCAGAGTGGGATTTGAACTCATAACTCCTGCTCATTAGTCCAGGCCTCTGGGTTGCTAGCTCTGTAATATAATCAATATGTCACTGTACACTTTATGTTTCCAAAATAGTGGATGTTTTTTCTTGAGTTTGACCAAGTTTCTATTTTCTAACTAAACAGAGCCAGCTAAGTGTAACTATACAATGGCAAAACTCAGGAATCATTTGGAGAACTATTCAGTCTCCACAGATGTCTGTATCACAGCTTTTGGCTGAGTATTTATGTTCCATTTTTTTCCTGCCTGATTTCTCTTCTCCCAAAGAGTGAATTTCAATATTGCTGGCAGCATTATTAGATTAAGAATGTTAACTGCCCTTAATAATGCTGGGGATTGAAACAGTATTGACAAAACACTCAGAGCAATTATTACAGAACATTAATTGTCCCTGATACAAATATTAGCAATAACAAAATAACAAGTGTATAACATTGCAGCACACTGATGAATCTATGATACATTATTGGGTGTATTTCACTGTGATGTAAATTCCTGATCTTGATTATATTGCAGCATCTACAAGAGTGGGAGAGAGGAGGACCCAGAGACACACAGCAGCATCTACAATAATCATCCAGTCCAGTCTGTGGCTCAAGAGAACACTGGACAAGTTCTGAGAAAAGTCAAAGTGAGTCATCACAGAAGAACAGTTGGTTAATTGGTTAGTGAATATTTGTCTCGATTACCTTTCAAAACCTGGGTGATTTTAGTCATTGCAAGGGTTTTCTTTTTGGCAGGAAGGTAACGTTTGGCTGATGCGTATTTCCAGAAGGTGATCACACTCCTTGGGGTAGGGTTGTATGATTTGGCCCATGGTCAGGGACAGGAGGGTGTGCCTGTGAATGAGACAGGTATGGGGATTGAGAAGGTAGACATGGAGGAGCTTCAGCCTTTGCAATTGTCCAACGGGTTTGAGGTTCTTCCAGCCTGTAGAGGCAGGGGCTCCAGGGTGGCTGAGTGAACTAACCATGGCACCATGGTACAGGAAGCCATTCAAGTCGGGGGAATTAATAGGAATGTTGTTGTGGTTGGGAACAGTATAGTCAGTGGGATTGCCACAGTCTCTGCGGTTGAGACCATGTTTCCAGATGGCTGTGTTGTTGTCTGCTGCTGGAGTTCGGGACATCTGCTCTGGGCTGGAAAGGAACTTGCAGTGGGAAGGGGAGGATACAGTTGTCATGGTCCATGTAAACACCAATGACATAGCTAGGACTAGGAAAGAGGTTCTGCTTGGAGACTATGAGCAGCTAGGTGGCTAAATGAAAAAGCAGCACCTCAATGGTAATTGTCTCCAGATTACTTGAACCATGAATAAATTGGTATAGGGTAAATAAGATTAGAGATTTAATTTCATGGCTGGAAGATTGGTGTTGCCACCCGTACTGGGGAAAGTGGGAGCTGTACCATTGGAATGGTCTTTGTCTGAATTGTGCTGGGACCTAGACATGTAACTCGGTGACAGAGAGGGCTTTAAACTAAATAGTGGGGGTGAGCAATCAAACGAGGGAAGTTGGGATAAGTTAAAGAGAGGGGAAAAGGCACAAGAGCAAGGTAGCAATAAGGGTAATAATAATCAGAGTGTGGCAGGAAGGAAAAGTGTGCACAAACTTCAGAGTGTACCAGAAGATAAAGTTAGAGGTTGTGAAACTAACAAAAAGGAAGAATTACAGGCAATCTATCTGAATGCACGCATTATTCACAACAGGGAAGGTAAATTGACCGCACAAATTGGGGCGGCTCAGTGGTTAGCACTGCTGCCTCACAGTGCCGGGTTCAATTCTGACCTTGGGTGATTGTGCGGAGTTTGCACATTCTCTCCGTGTCTGCGTGGGTTTCCTCCGGGTGCTCCGATTTCCTCCCACAGTCCAAAGATGTAAAGGTTATGTGGATTGGCCGTGATAAATTTCCCCTTTACTGTCCAAAAGGTTGGGTGAGATTACGGGGATGGGGCGGGGGAGTGGACTTAGGTACAGAGAGGGCCGGTGCAGACTCAATTGGGCCGAATGGCCTCCTTCTTTACAGTAGGGATTTATGATTCTATGAAATGGAGACATGGCTACAGGGTTAAAAAATGAAATGAAAATCGCTTATTGCCACAAGTAGACTTCAAGTGAAGTTACTGTGAAAAGCCCCTAGTCGCCACATTCCGGCACCTGTTCGGGGAGGCTGGTACGGGAATTGAACCGTGCTGCTGGCCTGCCTTGGTCTGCTTTCAAAGCCAGCGATTTAGCCCTGTGCTCAACCAGGGTTAAAAAAGATGGGAATTGAATGTTCAATAGTATTTATCATTTAGGAAGCAGAGGAAAAAAGGAAGAGGCAGTGGGATAGAGCTGTTAACAAAGGTCACTACAGTGGTGAGAGAATCTTAGATCAAAAGATCAAGATGCAGAATCAGTTTAGATGAAGCTAAGAGACACCAAGTGGCAGCAAACTTTGGGAGCAGTTGTTTATAGGTCACCAAACAGTAGTGGTAGCACAGTATAAATAAAGAACTTAGAGGGGCATGTAATAAGGGTAAGACAGTAATCATGGGGGATTACAAAGGAATCTTTAGGAAAGAGTAACCATAATATGGTAGAATCTTGCATTAAGAACAAAAATGAGGCAGTTCAGTCTGAAACTAATGTTATAAATCGAAACAAAGGAAGCTGTAAATGTATGGAGGTCAAATTGGCTGTGACAGATTGTGAAACTACAATAAAATGTATGACGGTCGACAGACAATGGCCCGCACTTAAAGTATTAATATGTGGGTTACAACAAATTTACATTTTTAGAGGCAAAGAAATTGAGGAGGAAAGAAGATCTGACCATGGCTAACAAGGAAAATTAAAGGTTATATTAGATCAAAGGAAGAAGCTTATAAAGTTGCCAAATAATTAAGCCTGAGGATTGAGAGCATTGTAGAATTCAGCAAAGGGGGACCAAGAAATTGATGAATAAAGAGAAAGCAGAATGTGGCCGCAAACTAGCGAAAGATTTCAATTCAGGCGTTAAAATCTTCTAAAGGCAGTAAAAACAAAAAAGATTAGCAAAGACAAATACCGGGCCAATTACACACACAGACAGGGGAACATAAAATGGGGAATAAGGAAATGGCAGAGAAACTAAACAAATACTTAATATTGTGTGCCTGGCTTCACGGAGGAAGATACAATAAAGCTCACAGAAATATCAAAGAACCAAGCGACGAGCGAGATAAAAGATTGGTATTAGATGAAGTACTGGAGAAATTAATGAGACTGAAAGTTAATAAATGCCCTGGACATGCTTTTTAAAAGTTGTGTTCAACACAATGAAGTGCTGATTCATCAGCTGAGGCGAGGAGGGGGGGGGGGGGGGGGGTGGGGGGGAGGAGGTTGTAAGCAGCAGGAGGTTTCCTTGCCCATGTTTGGACTGATGCCATGAGGCTTCACGGTGTCCAGAGCAAACGTTGAGGACTTCCAGGGAACCTCCCTCCTGATTATATGCCACTACGACTCCACTGGGTCTCTCCTATTGGTGGGACAGGAAATACCCCAGGATGGCGATGGTGGTATCTGGGTCATTGGCTGGCAGGTGTGATTTGGTGCATGGCTAGTCTATGGGACAACTCTCCGAAGATGGCACAGGCCCCCTGTTGGTAAGGAGGGTTTTGTGAGGTGGACAGAGCTGAGTGTGGCACTGTTGTTTCCAATGGTGAGGTTTATGCCAGGTGGTCTACCTGGTTTCTTTCCTTATGGACCGCCTAATGGTTTGATACAACTAAACGGCTTGCCACACCATTTCAGAAGACATTTAAGAGTCAGTCACATTGATGTGGGTCTGGAGGCATTTAGGCCAGACCGAGTAAATATAGCAGATTTCCTTACCTAAAGGGCATTAGCGAACCTAGGGCATTAGGCATAATCAAAGACTCCTTCCACCCGGCTTACTCACTCTTCCAACTTCTTCCATCGGGCAGGAGATACAGAAGTCTGAGAACACGCAAGAACAGACTCAAAAACAGCTTCTTCCCCGCTGTAACCAGACTCCTAAACGACCCTCTTATGGACTGACCTAATTAACACTACACCCTGTATACTTCATCCGATGCCGGTGTTACGTAGTTACATTGTGTACCTTGTGTTGCCCTATTATGTATTTTCTTTTATGTATTTTCTTTTATTTCCTTTTCTTTTCATGTACTTAATGATCTGTTGAGCTGCTCGCGGAAAAATACTTTGCACTGTACCTCGGTACACGTGACAATAAACAAAATCCAATCCAACCAGATGTTTGTTTTTTTAACAACAATAATCTCACCACTGCAGATGGTGATATTAGAATTCAATAAAAAGAAAATCTGGAATTAAAAGTCTAATTTTTTTAAAAAATTGTTTTTTTTCTTTTAACATTTTTTTTAGAGTACCCAATTAATTGTTTCCAATTAAGGGGCAATTTAGTGTGGCCAATCCACCTATCCTGCACATCTTTGGGTTGTGGGGAAGAGACCCACGCAGACACGGGGAGAATGTGCAAACTCCATATGGACAGTGACCCAGGGCTGGGATCGAACCCGGGTCCTTGGTGCTGTGAGACAGCAGTGCTAACCACTGCGTGTGTACTCTACTCTTAACTCAGTCAGTTCAAGTTATCTGACATTTCAATTTCTTAAATACTAAATTCTCTCAGGTGAGGAAAAGTCATAATGAGGAAAGCCCGTGAGTTATCAATTCAGGAAAATCAATTACAGATTCTCCGAAGCCGCGGTAACCGGATATACAATAATACACTCACTGCATTTATTAGGAGAAACCTACAATTAAATTAATCCTGAAAAGCTGAAGGGAGATGGAAAGTGCTCAGTGTAATAAATAATAAACATTGTTTTACTTTACTTGAACCATCTCTTTTGAAAAGGTTAAAACCACAGTCTATTATTCAGTCATTTCAAAATGATTCAGCAATTCAAATTGAGCAATGTAAATGACACATGGCCCTTGGAATTTAGCTGTGGGGAAAGCTGAAAGGTCAGGTTGTTTGAATTAAGCAGCTTAACCTTAAGCGGAGTCGTTTTAAAATAAAGCCAACTTCTGTGAACAATCTCCGCCAACATTTTCCTATATTTTAACATAGGGGAGAGGGTTATGTAGTGGTATTGTCACTAGACTAGTAACCCAGAGACCCAGGGTAATACTCTGGGGACCACGACAGATGGTGAAATTCAAATTCAATAAAAATTAAAGTTCTAACGATGACCATGAAACCATCGCCGATTGTCGTAAAATCCCGCCTGGTTCACTAATGCCCTTGAGGGAAGGAAATCTGCTGTCGTTACCTGGTCTGGCCTACACGTGATTCCAGACCTACAGCAATGTGGTTGACTCGTAAAATGCCCTCTCAAATGGTCCAGTGAATCACTCATTCCAAGGGCAATTAGGAATGGGTAATAAATGCTGGCCCAAACCAGGGACACTCACATTCCCTAACAAATAGAAAAAAAAGCACAAAAAAAAATCAGTGCAATGTTATTACATTTTGAACTAAAACCAGAAAGTGCTGGAATACTCAGCAGCTCTGGCAGTTTCTGTGGAGAGTTATTTCAAGTCAATTATTACTCCTTTTCTGAACTGGAGTTCTCCAGTTTGAAATAAGTCATATTCGACAAGGCCTGCTGAGTTGTTCCAGCATTTTCTGTTTATATTTCAGATTTCCAGCAAACACAGTATTTTGCTTTTATTATGCTATTAGATTTTCAGCTTTAAATTTGAACTATTAAACTTCAATAGTTTAAAGTCTGTTTTAAATTGTTTGAAAGATACACATCAAAGGACCTCATTACTAAAATTTTAAAGTTCAGCCAAGCTTTAAAAAAAAGAATGTTACTTTTATAAAGCTTCTGAGACAAAACAAAGACAAATTGCTAAGTGATCGACTTCCTTCAGCTTGCACCCCACCCCCCTTGCATCCAAACCTATTGCATTACGATGCATCTCGATCTCCTTTCTGCTCTTAAGGCAACAGAAGGTTTTGTTTCTTTGACTTCTCCAAGACTGCAGCTTTGTCTGTGTGGTAGTATGTAGTAAATAGTTGTAACAGGACGATACTGTCCAATACGGTCCTACCATGTAACTGTTCTCTCCTCCCAGGACCAGTACTGTAAACCCTTACCACCATACGAAGCATCACCCCGCCGGGTTCATTTTTGACAAGGGGTGAATGTGGTAGTATGTATTGGGGGTCATGTGGGACTGGAAGCCCTAATGTCATTGGCTGACAGATCCCGGGTCCTGGTTGGCCGTTGACCTCATACTCCGCCCTGAAGGCGAAGTATAAGAAGCCGGTGCCTTCCCCCGCATGCCAGTTTACTATCGGGCTGCTGGGGAACAGACACGCTTAATAAAGCCTCATCGACTTCACTCTGTTTGTCTCACGGAGTCTTTGTGCGCCACAATCTGCACAACCAGAATATATCACGTCTTGAGCTTTGATGATTCTATGCTCAATTGTTATGTCCTTTGTTGTAACCACAAAGAGAAAGAATCAGAGGTGGCACATGTCGAGTTCAGAGAACACGGTGCAAGGGGTTTATTAACAAGATGCTGTTCAGACAGAGTACAATGGTGTACTCCACAGAAGCCTGCGGAATGATCCGATGACGTCATTACATAACAGGTGACATTATGATCCCAGGAATGGTAGGCCTAACATACGATGAACGTCTGAGGATCCTGGGATTATATTCATTGGAGTTTAGGAGGTTGAGGGGAGATCTAATAGAAACTTACAAGATAATGAATGGCTTAGATAGGGTGGCTGTAGGGAAGTTGTTTCCATTAGCAGGGGAGACTAGGACCTGGGGGCACAGCCTTAGAATAAAAGGGAGTCACTTTAGAACAGAGATGAGGAGAAATTTCTTCAGCCAGAGAGTGGTGGGTCTGTGGAATTCATTGCCACAGAGGGCGGTGGAGGCCGGGACGTTGAGTGTCTTTAAGACAGAAGTTGATAAATTCTTGATTTCTCGAGGAATTAAGGGCTATGGAGAGAGAGCGGGTAAATGGAGTTGAAATCAGCCATGATTGAATGGCGGAGTGGACTCGATGGGCCGAATGGCCTTACTTCCGCTCCTATGTCTTATGGTCTTATGGTCTTATTATATCAGCCAATGGTGTTACTCTGATACATTATGCCCCTCCCTCTTTACTCCTTCTGTGTCCCCCAATTTTTACTTAATCAAACACTTCGGGGCAGCACGTTGGCTCAGTGGTTATCACTGCTGCCTCACGGCGCTGAGGTCCCAGGTTCAATCCCGGCTCTGGGTCACTGTCCGTGTGGAGTTTGCACATTCTCCCCAAGTTTGCATGGGTTTCGCCCCCACAACCCAAAGATGTGCAGGGCAGGTGGATTGGCCACGCTAAATTGCCCCTTAATTGGAAAAAATGAATTGGGTACTTTAAATTTATATTTTGAAAAATCAGTCACTTCAACACAAATCCACCACATTATGCCATAACTGACATTGTTATGTTACGGACACATCTGTACATTAGTAAGACTGTCTCTTAGGTGGATGCCTGTCTCGTTTTGACAGAACACGACATTCAGTATCTTGGCTCTTAGGGATCCGAGGAGTATCTTCCTGTACACTGGCTGGTGTTACATCTGGCATTAGCAACTAAGGAGCTATCTCTGGTTGTGTGGATTATTCTGTCACAACAGGTTCCGTAATTTCTGCAGTTGTAGTCCTCAAGACGGCCATGTCACTGTCCATGCTCTCTGTGGTGAAAACATCTGGTCCAGATTCCGTACTCTCACTATGTACAGAATAATTGGTCAGTGTGCTGATGCCAAATACGTTCATTGCCAGATTGTACAGTATATAAAATCGGACCCGCTTTGGCAAATACAATTGCTGGAGCCCATTTTCACCTGAGATGTAATTTCTCGCAAGAACCCATTCCCCACAGTCAAAGACCCTGCTTTTGGGATGTTGTTCCCTCCTATCAATTTGCTTCTGATGCTGTTGCCTGAATATCTCTGAGGTTGAAGGGGGAGTCAAAAGGTCAAACTGTGTGCAGAAAACCGGCTCCAACGACTCCGGCGTCAACGGCCCCCCAAGGTGAGGAATTCTCACTTTTCTAGGGGGCTAGGTTGCTGCCGGAGTCATCCCCGCTGCTCCAGCTGGTGCCGAAGGGCCGGCGCGGGTTTGCGCATGCACAGAACAGCCGGTGTTATCTCGCGCATGCGCAGAACGGCGGGCGTATTTCTGCACATGCGCAGGCGGGCCGGCATATTTCCGCGCATGCGCGGGGGTTCTCTTCTCTGCGCCGGCCCCCGGGCTATATGGCAAAGCCCTACAGGGCACGGCACAGAGGAAAGAAGGCCCCCACGGAAACAGCCCGCCCGCAGGGTCGGTAGGCCCCGATCGCGGGCCAGGCCACCGTGGGGGCCCCCCTGGACCGCCCCCGCATACTCACCTGCCAGGTCCCGCCGTGCGTGAGGTGAGTAATTCACGCACAGCAGGATTGGCCCAAACTGGACTGCCACTCGGCCCATCGGGGCCCGGAGAATGGCCGGGGGGGCCGCGGTCAACAGCCCCCGACTGCACGACAGGAATCCCGCGGGCACCCGAAAAACAGCGCCGGAGAATAGGGCAGCCGGCGTTGGGGCGTCGGGGTGGGATTTGCTCCTCTCCCCGGGGATTCTCCGACCCGGCGGGGGGTCGGAGAATCCCGGCCCCTATGTTTAATTAGAAATTCAGATTTTCCAACACTGCACCACTGCTAGTGGTTGAATATCAATGTTCGCCGGAAGGCCTCATTTGCCAGCGGAACGCAAAGGCCGCACACGAGCCTTCCTGCCATGGACTTAGTCAGTATAATAATACTAATCTTTATTGTCACAAGTATGCTTACATTAACACTGCAATGACGTTACTGTGAAAAGCCCCTAGTCGCCACATTCCGGCGCCTGTTCGGGTACACAGAGGGAGAATTCAGAATGTCCAATTCACCTGACAGCACGTCTTTCAGGACTTGTGGGAGGAAACCGGAGCACCCGGAGGAAACCCCCGCAGACACAGGGAGAACGTGCAGACTCCACACAGGCAGTGACCCAAGCCGGGAATCGAACCTGGGACCCGGGTACTGCGAAACAACAGTGCTAGCCACTGTGCTACCGTGCCGCCCATGCAAAGGTGTGTAGGCAGCAGGGTCATCACGCACTACACGCCCGCCCAGTTAATTGACCCCCCCCCCCACCTTGAAACCCACCCCGGGGGAGAGTAATTAAATTCCTCCCCCAGAGGGGGACTTGAATCTACAATCTTCCTAGTCCGAGACATAGGTGCTACTATTAGAAACACATGAAAATACTTATTTTGTATATTTTTGATTGAAAGATTAATCTGAATCAGTATATAATATGGCTTTTCGTTATTGCAAATGCTTTGTGCAGTCACTGTACCATTGCCTCAGCAATCTCATGCGATTATTTTTGACCCAACTGGGAAAACATGCTCACAGAGATGTTATTCTGTGTGCTTAATGCGCCCTCTACAGGTAGGTTAATAAATGCAATTACAAAAACTTCTCAACATCCAATAAAAAAAGGTGTGCCGCAAATTACATTACAGCAACAATTTAATTGCTGTATTTATGGGAATTATTTATATTTTATGTTATTCCCTTGTGCAAATTGTCATTGCCCTAATTTATTTTAATGTCTGCAAAACTGTAAATATTCAGCTCGAGACCAATTTGAACACAGCATTTCAAATTTGAAAGTAATTGTTCAATGGAAAATTGATATCCTTGTCATTCTAAGGTGAGCACCAATTAAAAACATGGTCTGTTTTGGTATGTTTTTAAGGGATAGCGGCATGACACAATTGGAAGCGAATTGGGTCATGTGATCAAGTCTTAGTTCCACTTTTGCCTTGAGCTGAGTACACCCACACACCTCTGGTGGAAGCTTGTTCCGTTATCTTTACTTTGTTTAGTAAAAGGAGCTGGACATACCTGCGACTTTACTTTAGCATCTGCCTTGGGACACAGGCGACAGGAAAGTCCGACTCTGCCTGGTTAAGACCAAAGGGCACAGGAGCAGAAGGAGGACATTCGACCCATTGTGTCTGCTCCGCCATTCAATGAGATAATGACTGATCTGATGTGATCCTCAACCCCACTCTCCTGCCTTATCCCCATAATTCTTGATTCCCTTTCTGATTAAACATCTGTCTATCTCAGATAGGGTGGAGGGTCTGCTGCTGCTACATAATTGAAAGCCTTCTGCTGGGGTTGCAGGGGCTTGGAGCCTGCAAGGCCGGAGGCGTTGTAGGGCGAGAGAGGAGCCAGAAGACTGGGAGGCCTGGAGAAAAAATACCTTATTATAACAACCAGTAGGTGTCTGGACGTGCTGTGGGGGGTTTCTGAAGAACTCTGTGTTTTGAATGGGGAGGAAAAGAAGATAATTTGGGAGTTGAGAGAGGAGGGAGACGTGTATGCGGGTACCACCCGAGCTTCCATCACCTCCCTTTGTGTTTAAGTCCAATAGAGCTTCCTGGTGAAGGAGGGAAGGAATACACCTGTGTGCCAGGACGTATCAGAGTATCAGCTGCCTGGTGCAGACATCTTTCCTCACCTCCCACCACCGCCAACCACCTTGGAAGAACAACCACAACACAATAGACTGCCCCCCTCGTCCCATCCCACACTCCGCCCGCCCCCCCCCCCCCCCCCCCCCCCCCCCACCACATCTCACCCAGTGACAGCCATCCTGAAATGACCGTTGAGGCTCGTGTGAAGGCAATGGCTGGGGTTGTCCGCCCCTCAGTCACAGTCGTAGTCTCGTGTATAGAGGCAAGTGACCATCGGTGGGACATTCCTGGCTGTCGTCCTGTTGGAGGTGACCGCTCAGAGTGCAACGTTATCCAATATCCCTCCCATTATCCTTGGTGAGTTCCTCCTCCTGCACTGTGGGGAGGTCAGGTCTGGTGTGGTGCAGGTACTGCTCGGTCTAGAGAGCCTAGTCACCACAACACTCACTCATTCTGACACCAGATTTTATTGAGCTAGCCCAGGAGGAGGTGCTGGAGGGCGCCTGATCATTTTGGGAGAGGGGTGCTCGATGGCTGCCCCTTGTCTGGCCAGTTGTATACTATTTGCGTGGAGCCTTTCCTGAGCCTCTTACAGAGGAGGTTGGCTGGATTGGTTCTGCGTGAGTCAGGCATTGGGGTGGTCCTTTTGGCCTACTCTGATGACGAAGATTCACAAACCCGGCTGACCTGCGGAGGATTCGCGAGTGCCAGGAAGTGTACTCTGCTACATCCTCGCAAGGGACCCCCTGGTTGGTCAGTGGCAGATGGAATCCCTGCTGGAGGAGCTCAGGCCTTTCACCTAGAACAGGACCAGCCTCCTCTACCTGGGAGACCATCTCTACCTTGCTGAGGAAGCCTGGCCAGAGAACTGGCAGGAGCAGGAGGCCAAAGTCATCATTTGCCTTAAATGCTGGATAGAACTGCTCCAAGCATTGTCCTACAGGGGTCGAGAGTTGGTCATAAATCAACTGATCACCTCCATGTTGGCTGGCTGGCTGGTCACTTTGACTCCTCCCACAGAGTTGTCACAAAATTCAGAAGATGATCATCGACTTCTTAGAGTCAGTGAATGTTACATCTCAAAAGAGGCCCTTCGGCCCATCCCGTCTGCACCGGCCATCAAACACCTATCTATTCTAATTTCCAGCCCTTGGTCCGTAGCCTTGAATGCTGCGGCGTTTCAGGTGCTGATCTAAATGCTTCTTAAATGTGAGGGTTCCCGCCTGCTCCACTCTTTCAGGCAGCGAGTTCCAGATTCCCGCTGCCCTCTGCATGGAAATGTTTTTCCTCAAATCCCCTCTTTCTTCCTTACCGTAAATCTAGGCCCCCAATATTGACCCTTCTATAAGTGTTGTGGCACAGGAGGTCTTGAGGATTTTCAGCTTTGCGGTGGTCTCCTGTCTGAGCGTGTCCCTGCTCCTGTGGAATTTTACATCAGCCCCAAAGCCTGAATCCTCCCTCGGGCGTCAGGGACCCACAGTTTCCACCTTGTGGAAATGCCCTCTGTGCCCTTTCGCACGGTACAGAGGAGTTTCCTGTGGGGCTGCTGCGCACACCTTTCAAATCCTTGCCTTCGCCCACCATCCGAACACGTCCGAACATGCCTTGCTGCTGTCCAGCTGAGGAGATCCCGGTAGAGGGATCTCAGCACCGGCGTTCTTCCATTTACCATTAGGGACCTGAGGTGGACATTTTTTCATGCAAGTCCCATAGAACCGAAGTTTGTGTTGGTTCACGGACTCCTAAGATGCATGTGTCCTTTGTGAACTTGTGGAGTCAGTGGACCGTGCATGTGTAAATTTTCCTCAGCTGTTACCCTCAGGGGCTGGTTTAGCACACTGGGCTAAATAGCTGGCTTTTAAAGCAGACCAAGGCAGGCCAGCGGCACCGTTCAATTCCTGTACCAGCCTCCCCGAACAGGCGCCGGAATGTGGCGACTAGGGGCGTTTCACAGTAACTTCATTTGAAGCCTACTTGTGACAATAAGCGATTTTCATTTTCATTTCATTTTTAGTTTTCTGAAAAATCTGTTATTTTCTTTTTGTTGATCTTCAGCCCCACATTCCTGATCGTCGGGCACTTGGTGCGGAGGGGGGCAGGGAGGGAGCTGGACCTCCAGCTGTGCCTCCTCCTGGTCCTAGCCAAGCTGGACATTAATGGGTCCAGGCAGCGGGCGGTCGAGGAAGTCATCCTTCCCGACTGTCTGCCCCTCTTCTTGGGGCTATGTTCACTGCGGGTGTTGCTGGAGAGGGAGCATGCAGTGTCTCCCGGCACCATTGAGGCCTTCAGTGCCCTGTGGGTACAAGGAGACTCGGGTGTTTTACCCCCCTTCAATCACATTTTGTTCGGATGTTTTAAGTTTCTTTTGAGATTCCATTTACTTTGATGCAGTACCACTTTGAGTAGAGTTGAGTTTTAATTTAGCCCTGAATTAGTTGATTTAGTTTAATTGGCTGACCCAAAAGAAGCACACAGCACTGCTACTGATGTCTTCAAGCTTTCTACCTATGTATACATGTTCCCATTTGCCCAGACTAAACAAATGAACCCACTATGTGTATATACAATCCCCTCTGCGCGATTGGTGTTTATATCAGCATGACGTGGTGATCAGCTGTGGTCAAACAGCCTAGCAACAAGATTAAATACAGGTACCACAAGCTGAACCGCCTTAGATTGTGCTGTGTGGCACGACCCTCGATGTTCTGGTCAGACTGCAACAGAGTCAAAGCATCAGTGTGTTGAAGTCGCAGCCTGGTGTCTACACGGAAAAGCTTTGAAGACTCCGTACAATGATAGTGCTCAGACGAAGAGCTAGTATACAGACCCCTGGTGGTGAGATTGCAGTTCCTGGCCCGACAGTTCAGTGAGTGGTCCAGCGTGTCGAGAGGACCAGCAAAGGGTTGGCTCTCTCAGAAACTGCAAGAGAAGATAATCAATGCGCACAATAAAAATGCAGGGACAATAAAAATGAACAGGTTTAGAGCTGGGACAACACGTTCACATCCAAGATTCCATAGAAGGTACGTGGCAACCAGCTGAGGTGAGAAGGATTTTTTCAGAACCGAAGGTCCCATGAAGTCAATACACACAAAGGTGCGGCCGTGAGGCATAACCGAGGACAAATTAGATCCATTCCAGCTCCTCAACCACCATTCTGTCTGATTGCATTGAGGACTAGACCCCAAATCGGTGGCGCAGTGGTTAGCACTGTTGCTTCACAGCGCAATGGTCCCAGGTTCGATTCCCGTCTTGGGTCACTGTCTGTGTGGAGTCTGCACGTTCTCCCCGTGACTGCGTGGGTTTCCTCCGGGTGCTCCGGTTTCCTCCCACAAGTCCCGAAAGACGTGCTTGTGAGGTGAATTGGACATTCTGAATTCTCCCTCAGTGTACCCGAACAGGCGCTGGAATGTGGTGACTAGGGGCTTTTCACAGTAACTTCATTGCAGTGTTAATGTAAGCCTACTTGTGACAATAAAGATTATTATAATAAATGCAACCTGGAACAGCACTTGGGATCGGCACCCGCACAGATCACTGTGAGCAATTAAAGAAACCTCCAGATAAGATCTGGGCATATATAGAACACATAGTAATGCTTACATAAGAGCAGGTTACCTCTACACTTTAGAAACTCATAGATTCATCAGTTGTATACATCTCTGCAATGGTAACTAAATATGCAGATGTATTTTAAATAGTTATACTTCATTGGAAGGGATAGCAGCATGACATCACTAGCAGGGAAATGTCATGTGATCCAGTCTTAGGGCTCGATTCTCCGGAGAAATCTCCAGGTGTGGTAGTGAGCGGAAATTGCTGTGAGCTTCCCAGCACTCGGCCCAGCGAGGCCGGCAAGGCAATTCAACGTTAATTGGTTCACTTAACTGAGGCCTCATGAGCTTCTCAGCCCAAATGACGGATCGCCAGCTGATTCGCCGGCACCACTAACAAGGTCGAGCAGCACATAAGCTGCACTCGTTCAGCCAACCCCAGCCAACTCACAACAATGGCTCCAGAATTCAGCGATGCAAACCCCGGGAGGCTCCTGGATGCAGTGGAGATCAGGAGGGATGTCCTGTTCCCCCCCGGAGGCCCGGAAGGTAAGTCACAAGACAGCCAGTGATGCCTGGGAGGAGGTGGTGGCAGCAGTCAGCTCGGGCAGTGTGACCAGGACTGGCTTCTAGTATCCGAAGAAGGTCAACGACCTACACCGAGTAGACACCAACATCACACCCCCCCAAACCCCCAAGGAAGCGTTCACCCAGGCGATCCCCAACCTTCCCTCCATCTCCCTCCCCCTTCAACCCTCCCTCCCTCCACCTGAACCCTCCCTCCACAGCCGCCCCCATAACTGTCAACCACGCGTGTGGCTAACGATGCCCTCTGTGTCTCCTCCGGAAAAGCTCTCCCATAATCAGTGGGAGAGGGCCCAGACTGGCAGTGGGGTGTCGACTTGAGAATCCTCACCTCGAGGAGTGGACCCTGGAGGTGACCGGTGTGGCCGAAGACAGAGAGGTCACCAACACAGAGAGGGCGGATGCTGCAGAGGTGAGGAGCCACCAGACTCCACCCGGAGGACCTGTTAAAGGTGAGTTATTGCCTTACTGACTGACCCATCCCTCCTACTGACCATATGTCCATTCTCCCGCAGGTCCTCCAGCCGAACTCACCGGCTCATTCCAGACGGCCCCCTGTCTTGACTCCGGGGAGAACACCTCAGAGGAGAGCTCCGAGGATGCAACCGTTATTATTATAAATGTGCGGCCGTGAGGCATAACCAAGGACAAATTAGATCCATTCCAGCTCCTGGCACAGCTGTTACCCCCACCCTCCACCAGCGCAGATACACACACCTCCGTGCGAAATGTGGTCAGGCTTCCGGGGCACAATCTGGTGAGCACCACACTGCTGATGTTGTACATCAGGTGGGGCAGGAACCCCCAGGCGAGACAGCAGGTGCGCATTGCCGAGGCACCAGAGCATGGCCCGGTCACTGGGGGATGTGTCCCAGTCACTGAGAAGCATCGTCGAGGGCGTCAACATGATGGTGTGCCAAAAAAACAAAACAAAAAGAAAACTTGCAGGGCTGGCAGAGATATATGATGCAGGGGCTGCCAGGGCTCGAACTGGCTGCCCTTCTGACCCAAGGCGGCCCCCAGGGCCCTATAGGCACAGGCCGGGAGGAGGGGGCGCTGAGTGCCAACCCGGACCCATCCCATGGAGCGGCGATGGTGGCCACCAGCTCTCCCGAGTTCCATCCCCCTGATGAGGCCGCGTCTCGGGGTCAGCACATGGGACAGGGCGGCAGGGCTGTACATGTGCCGCCGGCAAGTGCGCCAGGCCCTCTGGCCCTGGAGGACTCCCGCCACGGGCACCGACGGCCACAGGATGATGTAAGCAGCTTTCTCCCTCCACCTCCGATGTGCAGTCTGGGGAGACACCTAGACATAGTGGTAGAGCTAGGATGACCAAGCACGTTCAGGATCACTGCTGCCCTTATGGGGTTGAAGTAATATATGTTTTTAAAAATTTGTTCAGCTTAATAAAACATTTGTCATGTGAGAGTACCAGAGTGTGGGTGGAGCTGGGCTGTCTGTCAGCTTTATACTTTCGTTTTAGGCTGTTTGCTTCAAGGTGTGTTTTAGTGTTTTTTTCAGAGCTGGGTAGCTGCAATCACAGCCAGGAGGATATTAGTCTTTCTCTCTGTAGTCTAAAAACTGTAAATCGATCCTTTGGTGATTTAAAACTAATAACTGCTCTCAGTAGTGATTTTAACCTGAAGTGCTTCTGTTAAAAGTTCTTTTTTAAGTCTTATGGATGTTAAAAGGAAAGCTTAAAGTATTACTTTGTGTTATATTCTTTGGGGGTTGTATTTGAATTAATGGTTGCTAAGATGTTCACTGTATGTTTTAAAAAGGTGAACTTGAGTTCATAGAATAAACATTGTTTTGCTTTAAAAAATACTTTTCCATTTCTGCTCTACCACACCTGTAGAGTGGGCCGTGTGCTCCCCATACCACAATCTATTAAAAGTTGTGGGTCAGGTGAACTCCATGATACACTTTGGGGTTCTCTAAACCCTGGCCCATAACAAATTGGGGTCTTGTCCAGGATAAAAGTCTATCTATTGGATTGGCATATGAACTTAAAGACAGTGAGGGGTGAGCATATTGTGGTTGCTTTTCAGGTGTGGTATTCTAGTTTAAGTAGGGAATGTGTTGTGGACAATGGCTCTTTCAGAGGCTCTGAAGTTTTTGGGGGTGGAGACGGTCACACACAGTAACTTACGGACAGAGACTAAAAGCAGACTGTTAGATTTGGCAAAAACATTGCAGTTAGCATTACCTGACAAAATGCCAAAAGATGAGGTATTATGGCGGTGGCTAAGCATTTAAAGTTGCCTGAGATACAGTTTGACTCATTGGAAATGGCAAAAATTCAGTTACAAATTAAACAAATGGAACATGTGAACGAATTAAAGCAGCTTGAATACGAAAGAGATAGAGAGTAAAACGAAAGAGAAAGGCAGAACCAGATCAGGGAAAAAGATAAAGAGAGAGAGTTTGAACTTCAGAAAATGGCCATGAAACATGACAGTCAGTTAAAATTGGCAGGCGTAAAGGGAAACGTACTGTTGGATGATAGTGATGAGGATAGTGAGAAAGAGCATCATAATCGAAGGCTTGGTGGGGTTCTATTTAAATATGTCCAAGCATTGCCAAGATTTGATGAGAAGGAGGTAGAAGCCTTTTTCATTTCATTTGAGAAAGTAGCTAAACAAATGAAATGGCCACAGGACATGTGGGTATTACTGATTCAAACCAAGCTGATAGGTAGGTGTTTGCATCACTACCAGAGGAGGTATCTGGGACGTATGAGGAGGTGAAAACCCCATCTTCGGTGCATATGAACCTAAGATGCAGCCTGAAGCCTACAGACTAAGGTTTAGAAATGTAAGGAAATAACCTGGTCAAACATACATGGAGTTTGAAAGGATCAAACAGAGTGATTTTGATAGGTGGATAAGGGCTTTGAAAATAGACCAAATGTATAAAGCTCTCAGAGAAATTATGCTTTTGGAGGAGTTTAAAAATTCAATTCAGAGCAGAGGGTTAAAACTGCGAGATTAGCAGCAGAAATAGCAGATGATTATGAATTAATTCATAAATCAAAGCTTGGTTTCCGACATCAGTTTCAGCCGGTGAGGGATAGAAACTGGGGACATGAGAAATACTCAAGTGGTAAAGGTAAAGATGATCTGATGGGAGATAATGAGAGTGTACCTCAGACTAAAAAGGAAATCTAGGACGGTGGAAAAGAAATGAAATGTTTCAAATGTTTTTACTGTAACAAACTAGGCCATGTAAAGTCACAGTGTTGCTGGTTGAAGAAAAGCACTGGAAGGCTGAAGTTGTAAAACAGGATAAGACAATTTTAAGAGATACGGGAGCTAGTCAATCTTTAATGGTAAGAGATGAGGAGTTATGTAGTTTGGGAAGAATGTTGCCAGAAAAGGTGGTAATATGTGGAATTCAGGGTGAGAGGAGTAGTGTTCCATTATATAAGGTAAGGTTGGAAAGTCCAGTGAAGAGTGGTGAAGTGGTAGTAGGAGTAATAGAGAAACTATCTTGTCCAGGAATACAGTTTATCTTGGGTAATGATATAGCTGGATCGCAGGTGGGAGTGATGCCTACTGTGGTTGATAAGCCAGTGGAAAACCAGACAACTGAAGTGTTGAAGGACGAATATCCTTGAATGTTTCCGGATTGTGTAGTAACAAGGTCGCAAAGTCACAGGTTAAGACAAGAGGAGAAATCAAAGAATGAAGATGAAGTTGAAGTGCAATTATCAGAAATGATTTTTGATCAGATGGTTGAAAAAGAACAAGAACAGGTGGAGGATGAGGCGGATATTTTTAGTTCAGGAAAATGGCGGAGTTACAACAGAAAGATGTAGAAATAAACCGGATATATCAGAAAGCAGACACGGAAGAGGAATCTGCGTGTATACCAGAGTGTTATTACCGTAAACGTGATGGCTTGATGAGAAAATGTTGACCTTTACATTTGCATGCAGATAAAAAGCGGACAGATGTTCATCAAGTAGTATTGCCAGTAGGGTATAGAAAGGAGGTGTTGCGAGTAGCACATGAGGTACCAGTGGGAGGTCATTTGGAAATAAGGAAACCACAAGCTAAATATCCAAAAACATTTTTATTGGCCTGGACTACATAAAGATGTAGTTAAATTTTGTCAATCATGTCACACATGTCAAGTGATAGGGAAACCTAAAGCAGTGATAAAATCAGCGCCCTTAATACCCATTCCAGCATTTGAGGAACCTTTTACAAGGGTCCTAATCGATTGCGTAGGACCGCTCCCTAAAGCAAAAAGTGGGAATCAATATCTTTTGACTATAATGGATATGTCTAACAGGTTTCCAGAGGCCATTCCAGTGCGTAATATTACAGCTAAAAAGATTGTGGAGGTGTTACTTAAATTCTTTACTAGATATGGACTACCCACAGAAATACAATCAGATCAAGGATCAAATTTTACCTCGGGGTTCTTCAAAGAAGTTATGGATAGCTTAGGAATAAAACTATTTCAATCAAATGCGTACCATCCAGAATGGCAGGGAGCCTTAGAAAGGTGGCTTCAGACATTAAAGACAATGTTGAGGGCTTATTGTCACGATTATCCAGAGGATTGGGATAAAGGAATTCCATTCATACTGTTTGCAATTAGGGATGCACTTAATGAGTCAACCAAATTCAGTCCTTTTGAACTAATTTTTGGTCATGAGGTAAGAGGACCACTTAAATTGATTAAGGAAAAATTGGTGAGTGAGAAATCGGAAATTACATTAGTGGATTACGTGTGTTATTGAAAATATGGAAAGATGTGTCATTTGAAACATGGAAGTCTGGCAATATCTGGTCTGAGAGAACCATGAGAGGATACAGGGAAAGATCCCACAAAGGGCAGCTGCAAAGAGCAGGATTGTAAAATGCAAATATCCTTGGTCAAGCAGGCTTAGCAAACACACAGGATTTTGAATGAAGCCAAAAACAATGGCTCACACCTTCATTGATTCATTGAAATTAACTATCTTAGTAAGCAGCTGGAAAGGAAAGGAAGAGGTTCAGTTGAATTTGGTGACAATTCTAGGTGTGAAATTTTGCTAATACCAGGTAAATTAAAGAAACCTTTACGGGTTAGAAACAAATCAAAATATCAAATTATTACTGAATAATGAAACCTCCGGTCAGGCATCTCAAATTGGACATCAGCTGATGGATGATCTGCGGTCTCCACGGGGTAGGTACTACGCAGTGGAGTTATTAAGGGTCTCGGCAGACAGCAGCGACTGACGAGGAACCCCAACATGATAAATGACAATAGTTTAAGAATTTTTGTAGCTTGATGCCATGGTGGGAAAATTATTACTAATGTAGCAAACAATATTGCATTGAAGAGCTGTAAACATTATTAAGGAAGAAATGTCATGTAAATTGGTAGGGACTATTATGTATGATAATGGGGGTATGTGTGCCGTTCAAGAACTTGATCAGCATTTCTAAGATGTGTGAATGTTTTAATAGAGGGGGAATTGTGGTAGTTTAGTGTGTTTTCTTGATTTAACTGCATAGAACGTCATGAATAATATTGATGTTGTTTACACGCCATATTTAGTATGTAATAGCTATGGGTCCCAAAGCTACGAAGGGATGTGCTGATATTGTACTTTATTTTTAGTATTGAAATTGTGATAACAGTTCCAAATATGTAAAGTAGTAACACAGTCTATTTCTGTGGTTAGGTGATGAGTAATGTGTTAAAATAAGACTTAATTGTTTTTTTACTGTGTATTTAACAATAGGGAGAATTTATTTGGAAAAAGAAAAGTGATAGTTCGATGTGGTTTTGCGAATACTGTTGGCGTATTATGTTGCAAATGTTGTCATGGAAAATATACACTTTCATGTTGTAAGGGAAATGATGACAGACAAAAGGGATTTGAAGGAAATTTGTCAGAAATATATTCTCTCATGTACACCAGGGACTGGCAGACATACATAGTTCAGGACAATGTTAGACATTAATGTGGGGAAGTCAGGGATAGAAGCAGGGTCAATTGAACCTTTTAAATTAATGAAGCAAGGGAATCAGTGGGTGGTACATGATATCATAATTTACCATTCCAATGAGACACGGAAAGCAATTTGGATGATGGAAAAATGGGACACTATAAGACCATAAGACCATAAGACATAGGAGTGGAAGTAAGGCTATTCGGCCCATCGAGTCCACTCCACCATTCAATCATGGCTGATTTCAACTCCATTTACCCGTTCTCTCTCCATAGCCCTTAATTCCTCGAGTAATCAAGAATTTATCAACTTCTGTCTTAAAGACACTCAACGTCCCGGCCTCCACCACCCTCTGTCGCAATGAATTCCACAGACCCACCACTCTCTGGCTGAAGAAATTTCTCCTCATCTCTGTTCTAAAGTGACTCCCTTTTATTCTAAGGCTGTGCCCCCGGGTCCTAGTCTCCCCTGTTAATGGAAACAACTTCCCTACATCCACCCTATCTAAGCCATTCATTATCTTGTAAGTTTCTATTAGATCTCCCCTCAACCTCCTAAACTCCAATAAATATAATTCCAGGATCCTCAGACGTTCATCGTATGTTAGGCCTACCATTCCTGGGATCATCTGTGTGAATCTCCGCTGGACCGGCTCCAGTGCCAGTATGTCCTTCCTGAGGTGTGGGGCCCAAAATTGCTCACAGTATTCTAAATGGGGCCTAACTAATGCTTTATAAAGCTTCAGAAGTACATCCCTGCTTTTATATTCCAAGCCTCTTGAGATGAATGACAACATTGCATTTGCTTTCTTAATTACGGACTCAACCTGCAAGTTTACCTTTAGAGAATCCTGGACTAGGACTCCCAAGTCCCTTTGCACTTCAGCATTATGAATTTTGTCACCGTTTAGAAAATAGTCCACGCCTCTATTCTTTTTTCCAAAGTGCAAGACCTCGCACTTGCCCACGTTGAATTTCATCAGCCATTTCTTGGACCACTCTCCTAAACTGTCTAAATCTTTCTGAAGCCTCCCCACCTCCTCCATACTACCTGCCCCTCCACCTATCTTCGTATCATCGGCAAACTTAGCCAGAATGCCCTCAGTCCCGTCATCTAGATCGTTAATATATAAAGAGAACAGCTTGGCCCCAACACTGAACCCTGCGGGACACCGCTCGTCACCGGTTGCCATTCCGAAAAAGAACCTTTTATCCCAACTCTCTGCCTTCTGCCTGACAGCCAATCGTCAATCCATGTTAGTACCTTGCCTCGAATACCATGGGCCCTTATTTTACTCAGCAGTCTCCCGTGAGGCACCTTATCAAAGGCCTTTTGGAAGTCAAGATAGATAACATCCATTGGCTCTCCTTGGTCTAACCTATTTGTTATCTCTTCAAAGAACTCTAACAGGTTTGTCAGGCACGACCTCCCCTTACTAAATCCATGCTGACTTGTCCTAATCCGACCCTGCACTTCCAAGAATTTAGAAATCTCATCCTTAACAATGGATTCTAGAATCTTGCCAACAACCGAGGTTAGGCTAATTGGCCTATAATTTTCCATCTTTTTCCTTGTTCCCTTCTTGAACAGGGGGGTTACAACAGCGATTTTCCAATCCTCTGGTACTTTCCCTGACTCCAGTGACTGTTGAAACATCATCACCAACGCCTCCACAATTTCTTCAGCTATCTCCTTTAGAACTCTAGGATGTAGCCCATCTGGGCCCGGAGATTTGTCAATTTTTAGACCTCTTAGTTTCTCTAGCACTTTCTCCTTTGTGATGGCTACCATATTCAACTCTGTCCCCTGACTCTCTGGAATTGTTGGGATATTACTCATGTCTTCTACTGTGAAGACTGACGCAAAGTACTTATTCAGTTCCTCGGCTATTTCCTTGTCTCCCATCACAAAATTACCAGCGTCATTTTGGAGCGGCCCAATGTCAACTTTTGACAATGTCAACACTAGACAGCCAGTGATGGACAAAAGACCTTTTTGGTTACTGATGGACTGAGTTGTGTGCTGTTTCCAAGGGACATGAGGAAGCTTCTACGTTACTGCTACCCCAAGGAAGTAAAATGCTTTGGAGGTAGTGGAACACACGGATATAGCTATTGTGTTCCCTTCCTGAGCTGCTGCGGCTGTGGTTCACGGTAATTGGACTTGAGGAAAGAACAAAAAAAGACTCTTATCGACACTGGTCTAGTGATATGGATGCATTTACGAATTGATTTCGGTGCACAATTTAAAATCACAAAACATACATACAAATGAGAAAGATCGGGGATAAATGTTAGTCAGTACAATTAGATGGGGGGATAATTGACCAAAAGGTCTAATTATGTTTCAAATGTCAAGACGGGGTGTTATTGAAAATATGGAAAGATGTGTCATTTGAAACATGGAAGTCTGGCAATATCTGGTCTGAGAGAAACATGAGAGGATACAGGGAAAGAACCCTCAAAGGGCTAATAGCAGCTGCAAAGAGCAGGATTGTAAAATGCAGATATCCTTGGTCAAGCAGGCTTAGCAAACACACAGGATTTTGAATGAAGCCAAAAACAATGGCTCACATCTTCATTGATTAATTGAAATTAACTATCTTAGTAAGCAGCTGGAAAGGAAAGGATGAGGTTCAGTTGAATTTGGTGACAATTCTAGGTGTGAAATGTTGCTAATACCAGGTAAATTAAAGAAAACTGGAGACTATCAGTCTACGAGAAACATAATTTAGAGCCAGAATCAAAGTCAAAATTATGAGCTGAGGACACAATTGGAAAATAAAACTAGAGCAATGACAGGAACCAAACCAAAAGTAACACCTCTTGAACCCAAAGCATTTTTGAATATCACAAAGGAACATTGAACATCACAAAGGACACAATGTAATCAGATCTATAAGATGAAGTTATGTCAAAATGAATACTTAGTTGGATTAGAATGTTTAGATCCAAGATACTTTTTACAATCAAAGAAAATAAGAGTTACTTTACAATAAAGTCATAAAAACTAGATAACTGTTAGAAAAATATATAAACCCGAAGAAAGGGGACAGCAACCAGAACCAGAACTCAGAGAGAGGCGGAGCAGCAGAGAAGGAACAAGCAGCTCAGAGTCAGATTACAGTCAGCGCGGCCATGGGAAAGGGACAGGGCAAAGCAGCCGAGCTAAAATAGCTAATACATCAAAGGAAGACTAGAATTTAAAGAGTTGGCAGAGTCAGCTCTGAGTCAGCTCAGAGATAGCCAGCAGAGTCAGCTCTCACAGCTCGGTACATGGGAAAGATAGGACATAGCAACCGAGCTCATCAGCGAATACATCGAAAGAAGACCAGATTTTAAAAAGAAGATTGATTGTCAAGTTGGGCCTGAAGGTCCCGTCAACCAACCAGAAGGATCCAGAAGCAAGATATTTTTCCTTTCTGGAAAGAAAGTATTTGCAGCTTTTAAAAGAAAAAATATAATAATAAAATAACTTAATTTAACCTGAAATAGTGGTTATTCCAAAGTCTACTTTACTTACTTAGCAATGCGGGACCCAGGATCGATGCTACTAAGTGGTAAGTAAATGAAATCTTCGGTGAAGGTATGGGTTATACCGGGGGATAACTTGAAAATATAGTTTGATCTGAATAGCGCCCACTGAAGCCTGCATCGGAGTCAGGGAGTGAGAAACCCTGTTCACCATTTAGAATGTCGGCCCTTTTTGGTATAGGGGGACTTCTAAGAATAGTGGTGAGTTTTCAACAACACGTGTCAAATTTTAGGGAACGATTAAATAGAGCAGGTGAATTGGCTGGACAACATTTAAAAGTTGCACAAAATGTGATGAAACGGGTAGCGGACAAGAAATCCAAAGTTCGTAGTTTTGCCAGTGGAGATAAAGTTTTAGTGTTGTTACCAGTGGTAGGTGAGCCTTTTAAAAGCTAGGTTTTGTGGACCTTATCAGATTGAAAGTAAATTAAGTGAGGTGAATTATGTGGTAAAAACGGCAGATAGAAGGAATACTCACTGAGTGTGTCATGTGAATATGCTTAAAAGGTACTTTGAAAGGGAAGGTGAGGAAAAGGAGGAGGTTTTAATGATTCTAACTCAAAGTGACGAACCAAATCCAGATGACTGTGAATTTGACATACCTCAAATTAAATTGGAAAACGAGGATGTTCTTAAAAATTGGGATAAATTTTTTAGTTACCTTCCAGAGGAAAAACGTACTGACCTGAAAGTTATTAATATCACATGGGCAAGTCTGTGGCGATAAATTGGGAAGTACTAAAATGGCTATACATGATGTATATGTGGGAAATGCTGTTCCAATTAAACAACATCCATACAGACTTAACCCTTTAAAATTGGCACAGGTTAACAAAGAGATTGAGAGTATGCTTAAAAATGGCATAATTGAAGTGGGTTGCAGCCAATGGAGCACACCCATAGTGATGGTACCAAAACCAAACGGTACCCAATGGTTGTGTGTGCACTATAGAAAGGTTAATGCAGTTACAAGAACGGACTCTTATCCTATCCCACGTTTGGAGGATTGCATTGAGAAAGTGGGATAATCAGCTTTTATTTCCAAACTGGATTTACAAAAAGGCGAAGGAGATTTCAGCTTTTGTGACTCCAGATGGTTAGAACATAGAAAAATACAGCACAGAACAGGCCCTTCAGCCCACGGTGTTGTGCCGAACCTTTGTCCCAGATTAAGAACAAATTAATGTACAACCCATCATTCTACCGTAATCCATCTACCTATCCATTAGCCGCTTGAAGGTCTCTAATGTTTCTGACTCAACAACTTCCACAGGCAGTGCATTCCATGCCCCCACTACTCTCTGGGTAAAGAACCTACCTCTGACATCGCCCCTTTATCTTCCACCATTCACCTTAAATTTATGTCCCCTTGTAATGGTTTGTTCCACCCGGGGAAAAAGTCTCTGACTGTCTACTCTATCTATTCCCCTGATCATCTTATAAACCTCTATCAAGTCGCCCCTCAACCTTCTCCGTTCTAATGAGAAAAGGCCTAGCACCCTCAACCTTTCCTCATAAGACCTACTCTCCATTCCAGGCAACATCCTGGTAAATCTCCTTTGCACCTTTTCCAAAGCTTCCACATCCTTCCTAAAATGAGGTGACCAGAACTGCACACAGTACTCCAAATGAGGCCTTACCAAGGTTTTGTACAGCTGCATCATCACCCCACGGCTCTTAAATTCAATGCCTCTGCTAATAAACGCTAGCACACCATAGGCCTTCTTCACAGCTCTATCCACTTGAGTGGCAACTTTCAAAGATCTATGAACATAGACTCCAAGATCTCTCTGCTCCTCCACATTGCCAAGAACCCTACCATTAACGCTGTATTCCGCATTCATATTTGTCCTTCCAAAATGGACAACCTCACACTTTTCAGGGTTAAACTCCATCTGCCACTTCTCAGCCCAGCTCTGCATCCTATCTATGTCTCTTTGCAGCCAACAACAGCCCTCCTCACTATCCACAACTCCACCAATCTTCGTATCGTCTGCAAAATTACTGACCCACCCTTCAACTCCCTCATCCAAGTCATTAATGAAAATCACAAACAGCAGAGGACCCAGAACTGATCCCTGCGGTACACCACTGGTAACTGGGCTCCAGGCTGAATATTTGCCATCCACCACCACTCTCTGACTTCTATCGGTTAGCCAGTTCGTTATCCAACTGGCCAAATTTCCCACTATCCCATGCCTCCTTACTTTCTGCAGAAGCCTACCATGGGGAACCTTATCAAATGCCTTACTAAAATCCATGTACACTACATCCACTGCTTTACTTTCATCCACGTGCTTGATCACTTCCTCAAAGAATTCAATAAGACTTGTGTGGCAAGACCTACCCTTCACAAATCCGTGCTGACTATCCCTAATCAAGCAGTGTCTTTCCAGATGCTCAGAAATCCTATCCTTCAGTACCCTTTCCATTACTTTGCCTACCACCGAAGTAAGACTAACTGGCCTGTAATTCCCAGGGTTATCCCTATTCCCTTTTTTGGACAGGGGCACGACATTCACCACTCTCCAATCCCCTGGTACCACCCCTGTTGACAGTGAGGACGAAAAGATCATTGCCAATGGCTCTGCAATTTCATCTCTTGCTTCCCATAGAATCCTTGGATATATCCCGTCAGGCCCGGGGGACTTGCCTATCTCAAGTTTTTCAAAATGCCCAACATATCTTCCTTCCTAACAAGTATCTTCTCGAGCTTACCAGTCTGTTTCACACTGTCCTCTCCAACAATATGGCCCCTCTCATTCGTAAATGCTGAAGAAAAGTAGTCGTTCAAGACCTCTCCTATCTCTTCAGACTCAATACACAATCTCCCGCTACTATCCTTGATCAGACCTACCCTCGCTCTAGTCATTATCATATTTCTCACATATGTGTAAAAGGCCTCGGGGTTTTCCTTGATCCTACCCGCCAAAGATTTTTCATGCCCTTTCTTAACTCTCCTAATCCTTTTCTTCAGTTCCCTCCTAGCTATCTTGTATCCCTCCAGCGCCCTGTCTGAACCTTGTTTCCTCAGCCTTACATAAGTATCCTTCTTCCTCTTAACAAGACATTCAACCTCTCTTGTCAACCATGGTTCCCTCACTCGACCATCTCTTCCCTGCCTGACAGGGACATACATATCAAGGATAAGTAGTATCTGTTCCTTGAACAAGTTCCACATTTCAATTGTGTCCTTCCCTGACAGCCTATGTTCCCAACTTATGCACTTCAGTTCTTGTCTGACAGCATCGTATTTACCCTTCCCCCAATTGTAAACCTTGCCCTGTTGCACGCACCTATCCCTCTCCATTACTAAAGTGAAAGTCACAGAATTATGGTCACTATCTCCAAAATACTCCCCCACTAACAAATCTATCACTTGCCCTGGTTCATTATCAAGTACCAAATCCAATATGGCCACCCCTCTGGTCGGACAATCTACATACTGTGTTAGAAAAGCTTTCGGGACACACTGCACAAACACCACCCCATCCAAACTATTTGATCTAAAGAGTTTCCACTCAATATTTGGGATGTTGAAGTCACCCATGACTACTACCCTGTGACTTCTGCACCTTTCCAAAATCTGTTTCCCAATCTGTTCCTCCACATCTCTGCTGCTATTGGGTGGCCTACAGAAAACTCCTAACAAGGTGACTGCTCCTTTCCTATTTCTGACTTCAACCCATACTACCTCAGTAGGCAGATCCTCCTCGAACTGCCTTTCTGCAGCGGTTATACTATCTCTAATTAACAATGCAACCCCCTCACCTCTTTTACCACCCTCCCTAATCTTATTGAAACATCTATAACCAGGAACCTCCAACAACCATTTCTGCCCCTCTTCTATCCAAGTTTCCGTGATGGCAACCACATCGTAGTCCCAAGTACCGATCCATGCCTTATGTTCACCCACCTTATTTGTGATGCTTCCTGCGTTGAAGTATACACACTTCAACCCATCTCCGTACCTGCAAGTACTCTCCTTTGTCAGTGTTACCTTCCCCACTGCCTCACTACACGCTTTGGCATCCTGAACATTGGCTACCTTAGTTGCTGGACTACAAATCCGGTTCCCATTCCCCTGCCAAATTAGTTTAAACCCTCCCGAAGAGTACTAGAAAACCTCCCTCCCAGGATATTGGTGCCCCTCTGGTTCAGATGCAACCCGTCCTGCTTGTACAGGTCCCACCTTCCCCAAAATGTGCTCCAATTATCCAAATACCTGAAGCCCTCCCTCCTACACCATTCCTGCAGCCACGTGTTCACCTGCACTCTCTCCCTATTCCTAGCCTCGCTATCACGTGGCACCGGCAACAAACTAGAGATGACAACTCTGTCTGTCCTGGCTTTTAACTTCCAGCCTAACTCCCTAAACTCGTTTATTACCTCCACACCCCTTTTCCAACCTACATCATTGGTACCAATGTGCACCACGACTTCTGGCTGCTCCCCCTCCCCCTTAAGGATCCTGAAGACACGATCCGAGACAACCCTGGCCCTGGCACCCAGGAGGCAACATACCTTCCGGGAGTCTCGTTCGCGACCACAGAATCTCCTACCTATTTCCCTAACCATTGAGTCTCCTATCACTATTGTTTTTCTATTCTCCCCCCTTCCCTTCTGAGCCCCAGAGCCAGACTCAATGCGAGAGACCTGGCTGCTAGGGCCTTCCCCCGGTAGGTCATCCCCCCCAACAGCATCCAAAACGGTATACTTGTTTTGAAGGGGAACGGCCACGAGGGATCCCTGCAGTGTCTGACCGTTCGTTTTCTTTATCCTGACTGTAACCCAGCTATTCTTGTCCTGTACCTTGGGTGTGGCTACCTCCCTGTAACTCTTCTCTATCACCCCCTCTGCCTCCCGGATGATCCAAAGTTCATCCAGCTCCAGCTCAAGTTCCCTAACACGGTCTCTGAGGAGCTGGAGCTGGGCGCACTTCCTGCAGGTATAGTCAGCGGGGACATCGGTGGTATCCCTCACCACCCACATCCTATAGGAGGAGCATGCAACTGCCCTTGCCTCCATCCCCTCTTACCTTACAGAATATAGCTGCACTGTGGACCAACTGGAACTCCGCCCTCTGACTCTGCTCTCAGTCAGCGGCACTCTCTGTAAACTCCCAGCTCCCTTCACGCTCTTTGAGGAAATGGAATGAAAGGAGCACCTTACTCCCTCCGCACCTAACTCCCTCAGTCACCAAACTCTCACTACAGCACTCAAATGCACCCAAATTCAGCACTCAGTGCAAACCAATTCAATATATCAATTCAAAGTTATCCCATTTGGCATGAAAAACGCCCCAGCCACATTTCAATGGTTAACTAACAAAGTTGTTTCAGGGTTACCCAATTATGTGGTATACATCGACGCTCTGGTAATTTTCAGCCAGACATGGAAAGAACATTTGAAACATCTGATGGAGTTATTCAATCGACTTCAGGAGGCAGGTATGGTGATAAACCTAGCCAAAAGTGAATTTGGAAAAGCCCAAGTCACTTTCCTTGAGGAGTTTCTGATACCCTCGAGACATAGTGAAATAATTTCGATTTCTTGGCAAGAGTTGATTTGATTGAACATTGTTGAAAATTGTTTGTTGCATGGTTGCTCCACTGACGGACTTGCTGAAGATACGTCGAAAATTTCAGTGGACAGCGGACTTTCAACAGGCATTTGACTGCCTGAAAGCTGTGATTACCAATGCTCATGTGTTGGAGAATTACAAGGGACTCTGTGATCATATTGAACTAAAGTATCTGACTTTAAAGAGAAATGCCGAGGCATAGGGAAATGGACAGATCGTGCAAGGACCTTCTTGTTCAAAGAGACTGTCAATCGAGAAGGATTTCAGTTGGAGGAAGAACAAAAGAAAATGGACTATATTATTATACCTGTTTGTGTGTATTTTTTTTTAAACTAAAAAGTATATTTACTGTGTGCATTTCTTGAAGGATAGTGAAAAGGTGAAAAATGAAACCATCTTGAAGTTGATGGTTTATTTTTTTTCTTGGGGAGAGGTGTCATGTGAGAGTACCTTTAAGAAATGGGTGTTTAAGAAATGTACCTTTAAGAAATGGGTGTTTATCAGTGATGTCAGAGTGTGGGTGGAGCTGGGCGGTCTGTCAGCTTTTTACTTTCGTTTTAGGCTGTTTGTTGCAGGGTGTGTTTTAGTTTAGTTTTCAGAGCTGGATAGCTGCAGTCACGGCCAGAAGGGGTATTAGTCTTTCTCTCTGTAATCTAAAAACTGTAAATCGATCCGATGGTGATTTAAAACTAATAACTGCTCTCAGTAGTGACTTTAACCTGATGTGCTTCTGTTAAAAGTTATTTTTTAAAAATCTTATGGATGTTAAAAGGAAAGCTTAAAGGATTACTTAGTGTTGTAGTCTTTGGGGGTTGCATTTGAATTAAGATGTTCACTGTATGTTTTAAAAAGGTGAACTTGAGTTCATAGACTGAACATTGTTTTGCTTTAAAAAATACTTTTCCATTTCTGCTGTACCACACCTGTAGAGTGGGCCGTGTGCTCCTCATACCACAATCTATTAAAAGCTGTGGGTCAGGTGAACTCCATGATACACTTTGGTGTTCTCGAAACCCTGGCCCATAACACATTGTCTTAATGCATCATTTACCATCTAGCTAAACAGAACATTCTACACATTTAAGGTTGTATAAAGCATTACTGTAGCTATTTATTACTTGGATGCAAAAAGAAACAGCACGGGTGGGTCTAAAGTATGTATGTGGATGCACAGTGTTTACTGAAAGTGAGCACAGGCTGAGGATGGGTAGGCAGCAGTACAGGCCAACAAACAGTGCTAAACTTTAATCTGAGAGATAGAAATATCCAAGTCCAGGGATCAGGTACAGAACTTTAAAATGTCTAATTAATTTTGGTGAAATTGGAGGAGGCCATTCAGCTTAGCAGAAGACCTATGCCTGGAACTTTTGCAGGACCACTTTCCCGGGCCTATCATAGCTTTGGCGGAAGATCAGTGAGTGAAAACGCTGTAAAGCAGACAAATCTCCACTGAGATCATGGCAGGAGATCAGTGGAATCCCACGGAAATTCAGGGCAGCCATATTGAACATGAAGCATTCATAAAACCAGCAAGCCCTTTCAAAGCTAAAATAAAGCGAACAAATTATCATTCAAGCTGAATTACGGGCTGTAAAAATCCTCAAGGACAAAGGAAGTGGCCCAGTGCGACAAATCTGAGAAAAGAAAGACTTGCATTTTCATGACGTCTCTCGTGACAAACCGACATTTCAAAGCATTGTACAACCAATTAATTACTTTCAAAGCGTGATGCGGAAATGCCCCCTTCCAGTCGGGGAACACTTCAGCAGTCAAGGGCATTCAGCCTCTGATCTTCGGGTACGCGTTCTCCAAGGCGGCCTTCAGGACGTGCGACAACGCAGAATCGCTGAGCAGAAACCTATAGCCAAGTTCCGCACACATGAGTGCGGCCTCAACCAGGACCTTGGATTAATGTCGCATTACATTCACCCCCCACCATCTGGCCTGAGCTTGCAAAATCATATCATATAATCATATAATTTACAGTGCAGGAGTAGGCCGTTCGGCCCATCGGGTCTGCACCGGCTCTTGGAAAGAGCACCGCACTTAAGCCCATGCCCCCACCCTATCCCCATAACTCAGTAACCCCACCTAACCTTTTTGGACACTAAGGGCAATTTAACATGGCCAATCCACCTAACCTGCACATCTTTGGACTGTGGGAGGAAACCCACACTGAACGGGGAGAAAGTACAAACTTCCCATAGTCGCCCAAGGCCAAAATTGAATGCGGGTCCCTGGAAAGCCCGGAATAAACCCACACAGACACGGGAAGAACATGCAGACTCCGCACAGACAGTGACCCAAGCCGGGAATCGAAACTGGGACCCTGGAGCGGTGAAGCAACAGTGCTAACCACTGTGCTACCGTGCAGCCCTGGGCTGAGACAATTTACACCTCTTTAACCTGTGATTATCCCTCTCTCCAGTCGCACCGTCTGGACTTAATTACCTGCGAAGACTCGCATTCAAAGTATCATCTTGTATCATTGACTTTGTCTATATATGTGGTTGTGTAACCCACTTCTTCACTCACCTGGTGAAGGTGCTGCGCTCCGAAAGCTAGTGATTCGAAACAAACCTGTCAGACTTCTTACTGTTTCAAAGCACGGCCACTGCTTTCATACAGAAAATGAGGCAATTTGTGCTCATCAAACTCCCACGATGTAATGACCAGCTAATCTGGTCTTGTGATGTTGATTGAGGGATATATTGCCCAGGACACCAGGTCCCGGCTTCTCTTCAAAATGGCACCAGGGCATCTTTTACATTCACCTGACCTGGCAGCTGGGGCCTCATTTTAATGCCTCGCCCAAAAGACAGCACCTCTGACAGTACTGCATTCCTTCAGTGTTGCATTGGAGTATCAGCCTCGATTATTGCACTCAAGACCTTGAATGGGACTTGAACCCAGAAGCTGCTGACTCAGAGGTGCGAGTGCTACCAACTGAGCGATGGCTGATATTCCCTACAGGAAACGCAGAAACATGTTATAAGGCTGGTCAGAGATGCAAAGAGAGCTGGCTAAAGGGACAGCCACTGACATTAAACGTAACTAAAACCATTCCTTCAGTACAACAGCAGCACAGTCAGAGAAAGGTCGAAAACTGTAAAAGATGCTAACAGGCCTGAGACTTCTAAAGAGCATAAAATGGTAAATATTTTGAATAAATACTATCTTCTAGTATTCACAAGAGAAGACATTCCAGCTCCAAATAGGGATACTCCAAGTATGATCAGCATTATTAAATAGACTCTTAATGAATAAATCCCCAGGGATGGATGGTATTTATCCCAGATTGCTGAGAAAGAATAGGGAGGAGTTCTGTGAGGCACTGCCTACCTTTAGAATGGAATCATTAATGGGCACATGGGGAGATCTCAATCGAATGGAAAAGGGCTAATGAGCTATCCATATTGACAAAGGTTGGCAAAGAAGACACGGACAACGATTTGGTTAGATCTAGGATTTGGGTTTTTCTTTTTATTCACTCATGGGATGTAGACATTGCTGACAATACCATAATTTATTGCTCAACCCTTCTGAATGGCTTGCTGGGCCATTTCAGATGGCAGCTTACAATTAACCAAATTGCGGTAGGTTTGGAGTCATGTGAAGACCAGACCCAAAAGAATGGTAGATTTTCTTCCCGAAAGATCTTCAGTGAAGTAGATGGATTTTTACATCTCAATTGTTTCAGGATCACCGTTACTGAGACTTGCTTTCTGTTTCTGCTTTGCTTAATGGGCGGCATGGTGGCACAGTGGTTAGCACTGTTGCTTCACAGCGCTAGGGACCCAGGTTCGATTCCTGACTTGGGTCACTGCCTGTGCGGAGTCTGCATGTTCTCCCCGTGTCTGCATGGGTTTCCTCCGGGCGCTCCGGTTTCCTCCCACAAGTCGCGAAAGACGTGCTTGTTAGGTGAATTGGACATTCTGAATTCTCCCTCAGTGTACCCGAACAGGCGCCGGAGTGTGGCAACTAGGGGCTTTTCACAGTAACTTCATTTCAGTGTTAATGTAAGCCTACTTGTGACACTAATAAAGATTATTATTATAAGATTCAGGCCCTCCCTAAACCCCTCCACTGCTTTGCTCTTTGACACTCTGACCACCTCTGACACAGCTTTTGCCCCTCTCTCGTAACAGCTCTTCCTTTTTGGCTTTGACTTCATTTTGTTTGAAAAGAGCTCGGTGAAGCACCTTGCTGGTTTAGCACACGGGGCTAAATCGCTGGCTTTTAAAGCAGACCAAGCAGGCCAGCAGCACTGTTCAATTCCCGTACCAGCCTCCCCGAACAGGCGCCGGAATGTGGCGACTAGGGGCTTTCCACAGTAACTTCATTGAAGTCTACTCGTGACAATAAGCGATTTTCATTTCATTTTCATTTCACATTAAGAATGTCGTAAGGAAGAGAGAGTGGTAGTTACTGGACAGGTTAAAAGAAAAATAACCAGTACCATTAAAATTGGGAAAAAATAGCCGGGGTGAAATCTTTAATAAAACTATGAAAGAGCTCACAATACACATTTATGTACGGGGAGCTGTGCTGATTTTTCAATAAAATTGAAATACAATCGGCACGATTCTCCCAAAAGGGATCAAAGTCCCCTTTCGAGCGCGTTGAGCCGCGTGATTCCCAGCGCTCGTAGTGCAGAGAAACACGTGGCTATTCAATGCGACTCGCATTGTACAAGGAGCCTGAATGGGGAAAGTGCGGCCGAGGCTGCACAGAGCCCCGTTTTGTGCAGTGGGGAATCTCCACTCGCTGGACCACCACGGTGTAGCGAGAGATTTCCGAGGCCCCTAAAGTGATCCCCGAACTCCCCCCAGCCAGAACGCACTATGGGAGGGTCTCCAACCCCTCCCCGCACCCCCCGCAAAACACACGCAGGGTACCTCAGGCCCAATCGCGCATGCCCAAAAATGCCAGCTTGGAACTGCTAACCTAGGACCCTGGCAGTGCCCATGCCAGCTGGCAGTGCCAACTGGGCTAGCTGTCTCGCTCTAATATGCATATTTTCCAAAAAGTGATCCCGTCCTCAATGGGCGGCATTCACATCGCAAAGGATCATGGGCTCAGATCCCATGCCGCTGGTGAAATTTAAATTCAATTAATCAATAAATTTAGAATTGAACATTATTTCCAGCAATGGTGCCATGAAACCATTGCCGCTTGCCGTAACCCCCCCCCCCCCCCCCCCCCCCCCCCCCCCCCCCCGCCCATCTGGTTCACTCGCTGTCATCCTGGGTCTCGCCTACTTGTGATTCCAGATTCAGGGCCGTGTGGTTTACTCTGAAATGGCCGGGCAAACCACTCAGTTGTACCAAAAAGTCAAATAAGAACAAAACCAGACTGACCATCTGGCATTGACCTAGCACTTGAAATGATAAAAGCACTCCTTGTCCAGCTGTCCTTGCAGAGATATTGTTCCCTCCGGAGAGGGGGGGGGGAGGGAACTTTGACGTTGGTGACTGAATTTCTTTGGGGGCGAGGGGGGGGTAGAGGTGCGGGGGGGGGGGTTGGAACTTCGATATCGATGACCGAGATTTTCTGGGGGTGAGGGTGCGGGGAGTTGATCTTCGATGTCGCTGAGATTCTTGGTGGGGGTTGGGTTCGATGTCCGATGTCGATGATCGAGATTTTCTGGGGGGGGGGGGTGCGGGGAGTTGGTCTTCGATGTCATTGACCGAGATTCTTGGTGGGGGGTGGGGAGTCCCATTGAAGGGGGGAACTTTGATGTCAGTGACCGAGATTCTCTGGGGGAGGGAAAGGGGTAGGAATTTGATGTCGGTGATGGAGATTCTCTGGGGGTGGAGGGGGGACTGCGGCGGGTCTTCGATGTCGGTGACCGGGATTCTCTGGGGGTGTGGGGTGGGGATTGCGGAGGGTCTTCGATGTCGGTGACCGGGATTCTCTGGGGGTGTGGGGTGGGGAGTGCGGAGCGACTTCGATGTAGGTGATCGGGATTCTCTGGGGGTGTGGCGGGGGGATTGCGGAGGGGCTCCGATGTCGGTGATCGGGATTCTCTGGTGGTGGGGGGACGGGGGGACTGCAGAGTGACTTGGATGTAGGTGATCGGGATTCTCTGGGGGGTTGGGGTGGGGGGGGAGGAGTGCGGAGCGACTTCGATGTAGGTGATCGGGATTCTCTGGGGGTGTGGGGGGGGGGGGGGGGTGCGGAGGGGCTTCGATGTAGGTTACCGGAATTCTCTGGGTGTGTGGGTGGGGAGTACGGAGCGACTTCGATGTCGGCGACCGGGATTCTCTGGGGGTGTGGGGGGGAGTGCGGAGGGTGTTCGATGTAGGTGACCGGGTTCTCTGGGGTTGTGGGGAGGGAGTGCGGAGGGACTTCGATGTCGCTGACCGAGAGAAGCTGGGCACTCACTCAGTTCAAGGGCAATTAGGGATCGGAAATAAATGCTGATCTTGTCAGGGATGCCCCCATCTGATGGAAGTCATCAAAGCTCCTCACAGTCAGGTGGAGCTGAGTGAATGGGGCAAAAGCAGGGGAGGGCGGGGCCAGCTGCCTGCCAGCTCTGATTGACAGCTCCATCACACGTCACAAATGGCGTGTGAGGTCATATGTGTGACGCGGTGCGGCGGCCGCTACGTCACTGAGGCGGCGCTACGTGAATATGGCGGAGGCTTCCTCACTTGCTCGCTATTTCTGTCACCGCTGCTCGGCCGAGATTCTCCCCAGGCTGCCGGTGAGTCAAAGCTTTCTGTCCGGCTGGCACGGTCAGAGGGGGGCGGGATTGGCGGCGCGGCGGGTGAGGAGGGTGAAGGGCCGTCGCTGGGGCCGGGGGAGAGCGCGCGGCCGGGCCGCCCAGCCGGTGAAGCTAAGCCCGGGTTCGGCTCGGCACGAGCTCGGGGCCCCGCTCGCTGCCAGATAGTGAGCTTGCCGCAGTGCGCAGGCGCGGGCTACTGCCCTGCCCCACACAGACCCAGCACAAACTTGTCTCAACTTTCCACAACTTTTCTTCCTCTGTTCAGTCAACACCCCCCAAATCGGGGTTCAGTCAACAGCCCCCCCCCCCCAAAAAAAACTGGGTTCAATCAACAACCTCCCCCTGCACAAAAACTGGGTTCAGTAAACCCCCCCTCCCCCAAAAAACACTGGGTTCAGTCAACAGCCCCCCCCCCCCCCAAAACTGGGTTCAGTCAACAGCCCCCCCCCAAAAAAAAACTGGGTTCAATCAACAACCTCCCCCTGCACAAAAACTGGGTTCAGTAAACAACCCCCCCCCCCAAAAAAAAACACGGTTCAGTCAACAGCCCCCCCCAACTGGGTTCAGTCAACAGCCCCCCCCCCCCAAAAAAAAACTGGGGCCCCCCCCAAAAAAAAAACTGGGTTCAGTCAGACCCCCCCCCCAAAAAACTGACTAATGTCTTTCACTTCTCAGTCCTGCTTGTTGCGACTGCTACCAGTCGATCTGCTGTCATGATATGTCACATTTGACTTTCTATGTCTAACTGGAGCTTACACACCTTGCTGGTCTCTGCCTTAAATATGTACGAACATGCATACAAATTAGGAGCAGGAGTAGGCCACTTGTTCCCTTTGCCCTGCCTTTTGATAAGATCATGGCCGATCCGGTTATAGGGCTTCCTTCCTTCCCCCAACCCCCCATTGTACTTTAACTCCACCTAGAATACATTCTATGACCTTGCCTTCATTTCTGTCTCACTCCATACAATCTGAAGCTGATGGACCTTGCACAACTACTTAGTTGAGATTATGGTGTAGGGCTACTGGTGCGCGCAACCAGCTACTTGGAGTTATGTGTGTTTGGAGAGTTATGGGACACTAGTTTCCCCTCAACACCTCTCTTTATGTGGATGTGTAGCTTAGTAGATCAAAGGTACAAGCCCTCAAACATTTCCCATGTGCCCTATTATTTCATTTATTTTGATACAAGTACTTTATATAGTCTTTATTTCACTTTATTTCTTTCCTCTCAAATCCATCAGCCATTTCTCGAGTAACTTTTAAATGAACTCTTATTAAAATTCATCTTGCACAATTTGAACTTCTGGTCAGGCACTCATGGGCACACTGATTACCCTCACCTAATCAACTGTTGTAAGATGGTGCAAGTTCTGTGGTTTAATTAGGCACTATTGCTGTGGTTGGCAATCTGAAATTAAAACGGTGTCCCAACGGTTAGGTGGGGTTACTGGGTAACGGGGATCGGGTGGAGATGTGGGCTTAAGTAGGGTACTCTTCCCAAGGGCCGGTGCAGACTTGATGGGCCGAATGGCCTTATTCTACACTGTAAATTCTGTGATTCTAAAGCAGAGATTGCTGGCAGCATTCAGGTCAGGCAACATCCGTGGAGTGAGAGACAGACAGCTACCCTGATAGGTTTTCTGTTATTTTAAATTATAATTACAGCTCCGTTTAACCACAGTACACGTTGTCAGTCATATTTGTAACCAGAATATATTTGTTCACCAGCCAAATTTAAATGTTGGATTAATTTAACCCACCATTTGGATTTATTTCACTGTAAATGTGGTGTATTTTTTCCCCTACTGCTGCAATTAATTGAAATGTGTAAAGCAGACATGAACAGAAGAGCAGTATCATTTTCTCTTTCACGAAGGGAAATCTCCCGTCTCATTTAGTGAGTTATCTTTCTGGTTATAATGCCAGAGGCTTAATATGGGAAAATCTAAGGCTTTCTCCTTACTTGGAAATGAGTGACGCCTTGTGCCACTATTTAGTTGGAGCAGAATCTGGCAAGTGTCTCTACAGATTTTCTTGGGGCGCCATCTGTTGAACACTGGAAATAAATCAAGGAAGTATGAAAATGCTCGTACTTGCAGAAAAAAAATCACACTCTATTTCATATTTTTGTTTTTTACATAGGGCAAGCCTAATAGTCATCAGGCATTTATAGAAGACTTGGGCTTTATTCATTTTAGGCACTGATGTGTATTAGCTGTCTGTGTGTCTGGGGTTGGGGGAGGAGGTGATGGTTACATATTCACAATCTAAAACTACCGTGAGAATCAGTTTGTCGTCGTTCTTAAAAATATAGTCCACAAAATACAGCTCAAATCTCTTGAGATTTACTGTGAATGATTTGACTTCTGTTGAAGTTGACACTTAAAATGTGGTTATTGATGAAGCGAGTGAACAGTCATTCCAATAGTTATTTTGGCTTTCTGTTTCAGTTTGTAGTTGCATTTTTGTTTTCCATATTCTGGAACATTCTGTCTTGGTGACTAACAGGCATCAAATGATTGTATTAGAATAGTTGCGTGTCAGGCAGCTCTGTTGCCTCTTGAGTCAAAGACTTAAATATTGAATCTAGGCTAACAATCTAGCACATTGCTACGCTATCAGGAGTGCCATCTGTTGGATAAGATGTGAAACCGAGACCCTGTCTACCCTCCCAGGTTGATTGAAAATGGCAGCGTTCAAAAAGCTGGGCGTGGTGGTGCTGGAGAGAGATTCTTCTGGTGTGCTGGCCACTATTTACCCTCAGCCAATATCACAAAAGACAGATTATCTGGTCATTACTGTGTGTAAGACCTTCCTATAATTGGTTGTATGTTTCTGATGCATTACTTCAAAAGTACAAATCACTTGGAATGTCCTTTTCTTTCTATTGCAGGCAGTGCTTGTGAAATGTTTGCGAGAAGTCTCTGGAGGACTCGCATACTAGTCTCTAGAAATTGTCAGCTCAAAACATGTGACCAGTTGCCCTGTTTTGCTTTTGTTAATTCTGCTTTGTTCCTGAGAGTATTACGCTGCATTTCTGCCTGATTGTTCCATCTTGCCCTTGCAGATATGGACTACATTCATTTACCCTATTAAAAATAATTTGTATTAAATTCAGGTAGTTAGTGTTCCTTACTAATTATCTTTAGTTTCTGCTGATATTGGGGAGTCTAGGTAAGTGCATGAGGGAGAATGGAAAAAGAAGGGTGCAGCGAGGGTTCAGTGGAGTGGGAGGAGGCTCATGGAGAATAAACACAAGTACAGACCAGAATAAACACAAGTACAGACCAGTCCTATCTATTGGCCTCTGTTTGTGTAGTACGTTGTAGGTAACTTAGGAAGACTTGAGACAGAAATTTGAAGGTGGCAAGACAGGTGGAGAGAGTGATTAATAAAGCATTCTGGGCTTTATTAATAGGGGTATTGGGTACAAGAGCAAGGCGGTTATGCTGAACTTGCACAAGATACTAGTTCAACCACAGCTGGAGTACAGTGTACAGTTCTGGGCGCCACAGTACAGGAAGGATGTGAATGCATTAGAGGGAGTGCAGAACAGGTTTACAAGAATGTTATCAGGATAGACTGGAGAGGTTGGGACTGTTCTCCTTGGAGAGAAGGCAAAGAGGAGATATTTAAGATCATGAAGGGGTGTTTTAAATCAGACAGGGAGAAACTGTTCTCGATTGTAAAAGCATCAAGAACGAGAGCGCACAGATTTAAAGTGATTTATAAAAGAAGCAAATATGTGAGAGAAAGCTTTTTCACTCGAGTGGTTCTTGCCTGGAATACACTGCCAGAAATTGTGGTGGAGGCAGCTTCAATCGAGACATTCAAGAGGGCATTAGATCATGTACAGGGAAAGGCAGGAGAATGACATTAAGCCACGGTGCTCTTTTGGCGAGCCAGTACAGAATTGTGGGCCAAATGGCCTCCTTGTGTGCTGTGACAATTCTGTGATTGTGGTATGCAAATACATATTGTCACCACCCAAAAACTGTATTTCCATACTTTTTCTTTCCCAGAGAACTAATAACCGATACCAAACGATGAGCCCATTTAAATTTTGTATTAAATTCCTAACCAAGCATAAACAGAATGTGCAGGATGTCCTGCAGTGGTACTGATCTCCGTGTGAAAGACCTAATTGGAAAAAGCTGCAGGTGTGACCTCCACCCCCTCTATGCTCCACACATGAATTTAACCTAATAACAGACTGTTGTAATATCAATATGTCATACTTGTTCCTGTTGGGTGGCGAAAAGCTTAGAAGGTTAGAAGTTTTTTAAATTTAAGTAGTTAAATGTCATACGGTTTTTCTGCTCATAATCAATATATTAGTTTCCATGGCAATCGTTATTGGTTCTTTGTTCGAATGATATTTGTTTATGGACTGCTTTTGTGATTTGAATATTTACAGTGCTTTTAGCATTGCAGCTCTTGACTGGAGCAGGGAGCATTGTTCTCTTGCAGAATAGCACTTGGTTTGAAAATAGTATGAATGTATATAATTGCAGTAGCATAAGGTGTGACTAAATATGTGTGCTGTAGTTGCATGTTATGTGAATTTGATTTAAGATTACATTTGCACTGCAGTTTGATTCAAGTAAACTATAAGTTTGAGCTGTAGGAATTTATTTCTACTACTTGGGCACAGTGGAATTGGAATCTTTCTAATTGGAACTTTGATTTGAGCTCAATCCAGATTGGGTTGTCTGCTCTTCTGCTCCTCGTCAGCTTCAGTGTTTTACATGAAACACGTTTGGACCAAGCTCACAGTGAGCCTTATTTTCAAACAGTTATTCACGTGGCAAGGCCAGCATTTATTGTCCATCCCAAATTGCCTTTGAGACGGTGGTGATGCACTGCTGCAGTTTATGTATTGTGCCGTGCTGTTCGATCAAAATACTGGATCTCCCTCCCTAACATTGAAGGAACCGTGATATATTTCCAAGTCTGGCTGGCTGGTGACACGGAGGGAAACTTTCAGGTGGTGGTGTTCCCATGTGCCTTCTGCTGCCGTTGTTTTTCAAGGAAGTGGAGCTCAGGGATTTTGTAACGTGCTTCCAAAGAAACCCTGGTGAGTTGCTGCAGTGCATCGCGTATGTGGATGTTCCACGCTGCTGCTGCTGCTGTTGTGTGCTGTTGATGGAGGGAGTGGGTATTTAAACTGGTTAATGGGATGTCGTCTCTATCGCACCTGTGCTGATGATGCTACCAGAGTGCTAAAAGAGATGGCTAGGGAAATTGCAAATGCACTAGTGATAATTTACCAAAATTCACTCGACTCTGGGGTGGTCCCGGCGGATTGGAAATTAGCAAACGTGACACCACTGTTTAAAAAAGGAGGTAGGCAGAAAGCGGGTAATTATAGGCCAGTGAGCTTAACTTCGGTAGTAGGGAAGATGCTGGAATCTATCATCAAGGAAGAAATAGCGAGGCATCTGGATGGAAATTGTCCCATTGGGCAGACGCAGCATGGGTTCATAAAGGGCAGGTCGTGCCCAACTAATTTAGTGGAATTTTTTGAGGACATTACCAGTGCGGTAGATAACAGGGAGCCAATGGATGTGGTATAACTGGATTTCCAGAAAGCCTTTGACAAGGTGCCATACAAGAGGTTGCTGCATAAGATAAAGATGCATGGCATTAAGGGGAAAGTAGTAGCATGGATAGAGGATTGGTTAATTAATAAAAAGCAAAGAGTGGGGATTAATGGGTGTTTCTCTGGTTGGCAATCAGTAGCTAGTGGTGTCCTTCAGGGATCAGTGTTGGCCCACAACTGTTCACAATTTACATAGATGATTTGAGTTGGGGACCAAGGGCAATGTGTCCAAGTTTGTAGACGACACTAAGATAAGTGGTAAAGCAAAAAGTGCAGAGGATACTGGAAGTCTGCAGAGGGATTTGGATAGGCTAAGTGAATGGGCTAGGGTCTGGCAGATGGAATACAATGTTGACAAATGGGAGGTTATCCATTTTGGTAGGAATAACAGCAAAAGGGATTATTATTTAAATGATAAAATATTAAAACATGCTGCTGTGCAGAGAGACCTGGGTGTGCTAGTGCATGAGTCGCAAAAAGTTGGTTTACAGGTGCAACAGGTGATTAAGAAGGCAAATGGAATTTTGTCCTTCATTGCTAGAGGGATGGAGTTTAAGAATAGGGAGGTTATGCTGCAATTGTATAACGTGTTAGTGAGGCCACACCTGGAGTATTGTGTTCAGTTTTGGTCTCCTTACTTGAGAAAGGACGTACTGGCACAGGAGGGTGTGCAGAGGAGATTCACTAGGTTAATCCCAGAGCTGAAGGGGTTGGATTACGAGGAGAGGTTGAATAGACTGCGACTACTTGTTGGAATTTAGAAGGATGCGGGGGGATCTCATAGAAACATATAACATTATGGAGGGGATAGGATAGATGCGGGCAGGTTGTTTCCACTGGCGGGTGAAAGCAGAACTAGGGGGCATAGCCTCAAAATAAGGGGAAGTAGATTTAAGACTGAGTTTAGGAGGAACTTCTTCACCCAAAAGGTTGTTAATCCATGGAATTCCTTGCCCAGTGAAGTAGTAGAGGCTCCTTCATTAAATGTTTTTAAGATAAAGATAGATTTTTTTTGAAGAATAAAGGGATTAAGGGTTATGGTGTTTGGGGCGGAAAGTGGAACTGAGTCCACAAAAGGTCAGCCATGATCTCATTGAATGGTGGAGCAGACTCGAGGGGCCAGATGACCTATTCCTGCTCCTAGTTCTTATGTTCCACAACAGCGCTTCCGACATGTTTTCCTTTTCCCTCGGCTGAGGATTCTCCCCATCACTGTGGGGAGCTCAGCTGTGTTCAATCCATTTCGGGAACTTCTGCCCTTTCCCTTCCCTCTCAGAACGACGATGGTGTCCTCCTTTTTCACTACACAATCCTCTCTGTTCAAAGGATTAACTTCTGCCATTTCCATCACCATCATGCCATTACCAAGCAAACCATCCCTGCCCATCCATTGTCAGTATTCCCGAGGGACCGTTCCCTCCACGCACCGTGGTCCGCTCTTCTATCATACCCAATAGTTAATGTAGGCTGGAAAATAGCAAATATAAACTCCACTATTTAAGAAAAGAGGGAGAGCGGTTACAGTGAGCTAAAGATTTGTTAACCTGACAGCAGCAGTCGGGAAAACTTTAGAAAATATTATCAAAGATATAATAACGGAATATTTAGAAAATAAATGTAGGACATGTTGCTCTGTTTATTTGGTTCTAAATATGGCGGTCAATATGGTCGCCTTCCTTATTCCTAATTACGTTTGCTTTAGAGTCGCCAGGTCTCTTTCTATACCGCCACAAGGTTCAAACCCGAATACTGATCAAAGAGCCGATACACCAGTTAGTAGTTCAAAGTCAATACTATTTATTTACACACACATCATGCACAAAATACTACAGACTAAACTATCACTACTGCGAAAGCCTATACTTAGCTTCGGGCGCCCACTCAGTCAGAGGGACAATGGCCGATCGTATCTGAGGCTGCTGGGGTCGAAGTGGTGAAGGGGAACAGCTAAGGTCGTCCATCTGGTAGCGAGCGTTGACCTTGGACTTACTTGCTTCTGGTGTAGCTGGTGGAAGGGTCTCTCTGCTTTGAGAGCCGATTCCAAGAGAGCGATTCTCTCTTGGGGCCGCCTTCTTATACCTGAAGGGGGCTTCGTGCGCTTTTGGGCGGGCCTTGAACTTGGCCCCAATCAATTAATCACTCGTATTGATCTTGACCAATAAAGGGGTGGGTGCCCTGATGGCTGGGGGTGACCTAGGTCGCCGTTGGCCTGGCTTTGTTTGTGCTTTCAGTTTGGGGAACTGGCACCGTGAAGTCTGGAGCCAGATCGGTTACTTGAGTATCTCCCTTTGTTCCCAGAGATGGGTCATCAATATGCTAATGGACCTACAGTTTCAGTCTCGTCTGGGAGCTGCGGTTCCAATACACGTACAGGCTCTGTGCCTGCCTGCTTTCTTAGCATTGTCCATAGTTCCCTGCAATCTTTGCAAACATCCATTTTGTATTCTGGAAGTGGCAATCCCAGATGGCTACACACCCTCCTTGTGATCCTCAACGCTAAGTGTGAAGGATAACATTACCGCGTTGTCTTCGTTCTCCTCCCAAGTTGGGCACCCATAAGCACTGACAGGCTCTACACTGCTCTGTCTTATGAATTGCAACTTTTACCTAAATTATTTTATGTACATACATCATTATAAAATTCTAAGGGGCGCTATGACATTCAGGCATGCATTACAAAATAAAAAAACTGGAACCTCTAACTGTCCTTAACTAAACTATCCTCAATCAATTAAAATACTTTACAACATTTTAAACTGTACAATAGCAACAACACAGGTCTCTCTGGCTTGGCAGTCAAGCACAGAGTTTTACATTTCTTTATTACAGCGAAACGAACACACAAAAAAAGGATGTACTTTAATTCCGTTAAAGGGGTTGGGGGCTCTGTTGAAGTCTGTAAATAGGGGATCCGAAGGTGTATAACGGAGTGCGGGAGGCTTTCCTTCGCCATTTCCTGAGTCTAAGGGTCTGAACGACACTGCAGAGTATCGGCAGTACTAACAGTGCTTCCACAACGTAGGACAGGGAATACCAGGTGATAAACATGTCACACCAGGTCGGTGTATCGGTAACTATCTCTGGGTACAGTGTATGACGGGGTGGGAAACATTCACGGCCTGTGTGATAGGGGTCAGGGGGGTAGCGTCCGCGCGCAACTGGAGGGATCCCGCAAAGATCCAACTGTAAAGCATGATGGTTGTCTTCATCTTTCCTTCTTTCTTCTTTTCTTCTTCTTGGGGCTTCTGTGGTTGCGTAGTTCTATGGACACAAGCATAATTTCTGTTGTTATCTTGTTTAAGATCTCGTGTGTGTGTGTGTGTGTGTCTGTCTGTCTTTTCTTATCAATTACCCATTATAATTGGTCACCATCTGTGACTCCCTCATTTAAAAAAATAAAAATAAAAATTTTGGGACAAGACATCCGAGAAAAATACTGACAGTGTGAGCCGTCTTGCAGCCCGTGCGATCTACCATCCCAGTGTTTGAGGATGTAAATAGCATTTGGAAGCAACCTAAGGGTCGCCATAAACAAACAAAAGAGTTTTGAACTAAAAGTGCCAAATGGGGTGCGTATGGGCCGCGGCGGGTAAGAATGGGTAGAACCCCCGGGTAGGACGGTGACCAGTGCCTTATGTGCTCTACCCGAACATAGCTGACCAGATGGGGGGTCCTCAGGCAGGGCGGGGACCAGTGCCGTTTCTCCACTGCCTGAGAGACCGGCAAGAACGGTAAGAATTTGTGGTCATTGTGGGGGTTGCATTTGTGCTAACTTCTACCTTCCAAGCAGAAGAGCAGTTATGATCGCTTGTCGGTGGACAAACTAGTTCCTCTAACAGCCATTTGGCGTCAGAAGGGTAGTTCTGACCATCACGATGTGGCGTGGGGCCATAAAAAACTTTAAATGAACAAACACCATTCAACATTCACAATAACGAACAAACATAACAAACATGGTGCAGGTTCCATCAGAAAGGACACCGTAACTCTCCATCGGTTCCTTTTTACCATCATCTGGACACCTCATTGCTCAATAGCGAACAGAGTCGCAAAGGGATTCATTTGGTGGGAGTCAGACTCTATGTCATCATTTTCTCCCGGCTGCCACACTCTTGACTAAAGCTGCTTGGGGCCAATTGGGGTCCATCTCATCATTCCGGATGAGCCTGAACAAATTGCCTAGGTGCCAGAATTTTGTATCGAAGTTGGAGCTGCTAGGGTTTAATCCGTAATCATGGGCGGTGGGTCTGGATCAGGGGCTTTAATATACGTTATCTCGAAGGGGTCGCTGGAACCATGTTCGGAATCGCTGGGAGTGCGGCCTGGTGCAGGGGTATAATCGTAACGTGGTGTGCTGGGGCTGTCGTCATCGCTATAGCTGTCATAGAACATTACAGCGCAGTACAGGCCCTTCGACCCTCGATGTTGCGCCGACCTGTGAAACCACTCTAAAGTCCATCTACACTATTCTCTTATCGTCCATATGTCTATCCATTGACCATTTGAATACCCTTAGTGTTGGCGAGTCCACTACTGTTGCAGGCAGGGCATTCCACGCCCTTACTACTCTCTGAGTAAAGAACCTATCTCTGACATCTGTCCTATATCTATCTCCCCTCAATTTAAACCGATGTCCCCTCGTGCTAGACCTCACCATCCGAGGAAAAAGGCTCTCACTGTCCACCCTATCCAATCCTCTGATCATCTTGTATGCCTCAATTAAGTCACCTCTTAACCGAAAACAGCCTCAAGTCCCTCAGCCTTCCCTCATAAGATCTTCCCTCCATACCAGGCAACATTCTGGTAAATCTCCTATGCACCCTTTCCAATGCTTCCACATCCTTCCTATAATGCGGCCACCAGAATTGCACGCAATACTCCAAATGTGGCCGCACCAGAGTTTTGTACAGCTGCAACATGGCCTCATGGCTCCGAAACTCAATCCCTCTACCAATAAAAGCTAACACACTGTATGCCTTCTTAACAACCCTCTCAACCTGGGTGGCAACTTTCAGGGATCTATGTACATGGACACCGAAAGATCTCTGCTCATCCACACTGCCAAGAATCTTACCATTAGCCCAGTACTCTGTCTTCCTGTTATTCCTTCCAAGATGAATCACCTCACACTTTTCGGCATTAAACTCCATTTGCCACCTCTTAGCCCAGCGCTGCAGCTTATCTATGTCCCTCTGTAACTTGTAACATCCTTCCGCACTGTCCACAACTCCACCGACTTTAGTATCATCTGCAAATTTACTCACCCATCCTTCTACGCCCTCCTCCAGGTCATTTATAAAAATAACAAACAGCAGTGGCCCCAAAACAAATCTTGTGGTACACCACTAGTAACTGGACTTCAGTCTGAACATTTCCCATCAACCACCACCATTTGTCTTCTTCCAGCTAGCCAATTTCTGATCCAAACTGCTAAATCACCCTGAATCCCATGCCTCCGTATTTTCTGCAGTAGCCTACCATGGGGAACCTTATCAAACGCTTTACTGAAAACCATGTACACCACATCAACTGCTTTACCCTCATCCACCTGTTTGGTCTCCTTCTCAAAGAACTCAATAAGGTTTGTGAGGCACGACCTACCCTTCACAAAACCGTGTTGACTATCTCTAATCAAATTATTCCTTTCCAGATGATTATACATCCTATCTCTTATAAACCTTTCCAAGATTTTGCCCACAACAGAAGTAAGGCTCACTGGTCTATAGTCTCTACTCCCCTTCTTGAACAAGGGGACAACATTTGCTGTCCTCCAGTCTTCTGGCACTATTCCTGTAGACAAAGATGACTTAAAGATCAAAGCCAAAGGCTCAGCAATCTCCTCCCTAGCTTCCCAGAGAATCCTAGAATAAATCCCATCCGGCCCAGGGGTTTATCTATTTTAACACTTTCCAGAATTGCTAACACCTCCTCCTTATGAACCTCAAGCCCTACTAGTCTAGTAGCCTGAATCTCACTATTCTCCTCGACAACATTGTCTTTTTCCTGTGTGAATACTGACGAATAATATTCATTTAGCACCTCTCCTATCTCCTCAGACTCCACGCACAACTTTCCACTACTGTCCTTGACTGGGCCTACTCTTACCCTAGTCATTCTTTTATTCCTGACATATCTATAGAAAGCCTTCGGGTTATCCTTGATCCTACCTGCCAAAGACTTCTCATGTCCCCTCCTGGCTCTTCTTAGCTCTCTCTTTAGGTCCTTCCTAGCTAACTTGTAACTCTCAACCGCCCTAACTGAACCTTCATGTCTCATCTTTACATAAACCTCCTTCTTCCTCTTGACAAGTGTTTCGACTGCTTTAGTAAACCACGGTCGCTGCTGGTTGAAGGAAGGGAGAGGCTGAGTCGTGCCTCTGGAGGTGGAGTCGTAGTCGTGTCAGGACGGGTTGGGGGAGGGTAGGAATATGTCGTGCGTGGGCGGGACGTACACATCCGCTGCTGCAAGCTGGATGTGGTGTGCATGGTTGTTCTGCGAGCCATAAGCCTTAAGCTGGTTTATGTGGAACCATGCAGACTTGCCATTTGGATAAGTGATTTTATACACAAAGAGGCTGACTTTATCAGAGATGGAGTACGGTCCGGAAAATTTGGGGGAAAGGAATTAACTGGGGTTGTATCGGGATAGCATCACTTGCTGCCCTACTGCAAACTTAGTGGCATGTACCGTTTTATCAAAGCAAGCTTTGCTTTGTTTCTTGCGGGTTCCAAGCCTGACGGCTGCTGCAAGCTGGGTGGCCTTCACATTTTCAATAACCTGTTGTACTGCTTTCTCATGCGTGAGGGCGGTGACTGTGGGGCTGGCCAAATCCAATCCTAATAAATATTCTGTCCCTTCATGGGGCGTCCGGTCATGAGGGTGTGGGGGGTGTATCCTGTGGATGTGGATACTGTGTTTCGAATGAACATTAATGCAAATGGGAGAACTGTGTCCCAGGTGCTGTTGTGTTGATGCTGGTTTGGGGAGGGCATTGGTGTGCTGGTTCTGTTGCTGTTTCGGGGGCGCTTGACATTCTCGTGCGTAATGTCCTAATTGGCTGCAATTATAACATTCCTGGGATTTGGTCTGCTGTGGGCTGTTTCTTCCCTCATTTATCCATGCGGGGTTCTGGTGCGTCCTAACTGGATGCATGTCTGCCTGTTCTTCCTCTGTTTTAACAAATGTGGTTTGCCTTGGATGGACTGTTCCCAATTGCGGGACAATCTTTTCAAAACCCATTTCTAGTTGTGGGCCTCGTCTGAGGGGTCGTAATTTGTGCAAGCTCTCTGTCCTGCCTCTGTCGCATGAGAGACTAGGATGCAAGTCCATTTGGCCATATTATCTGGGGACAAATGGGCGCGGGCTAACTCTACGAATACTGCTGTGAAATGTATCCACAAGCATCCAGCAAACGCTGTGGGGTGCTCTGCCTTCTACGGGGTCTCCTTTGTTATAGCCGATCGCATCTAGGATCGCCGTGTGCATTTCTTATTGGGTGCCTCCTCCTACATTCTGTGGGTCGGGAAGGGCTGCCACGACTGAAGGGTCAAGGCTTAAAACTGTGAGCTTCACTTGCTCCTTTTCATCTAGGCCATACATGGTCACCTGCTGTTTTACTCTATCAAAGAACTGGTGGGGTAGGAACGGTGTTATTTTATCACATGCGTCTCTTAATTAGGCGACGGTTAGCGGGGTAGTGTATAGGAAATCTGAGTTTCCTTCTGCTGCGGCCCTGCGATGTGTGGTTACAGGGTTCATAGGGGTGTGTTCTGCTTGTGCAGTCGGGAGTTGGGGTGCTTTTTGTTGAGTAATGGGTCAAGAGACATTGCAATTAGTTGTCTCATTTATGTTAAGTATCCATTAATTGACACATATGTAAAGGGGCTTCAGGTGGCCTCTGTCAGGTGGTGTGTTAAGAGTTTTGAGCAGAGGCTGTGGAAGTGAAATAAATGGTGTTTGATGAAAAGGAACAAGAACTTTAGACTCTTCATATCACAGCAACTAAAATGGTTAACAATTGGTAGCAGAGGATGGTTGCTGTGTAAATGTGAAGGGTTGAAAGATACAACTTTTCCAGATCAAACCAAGGAGTGAGTGAGAAAAGGGGGAAAAGGATATATGGCTGAACCAAGGATAAAGATGGCTGGAGATGACTATCCTCCCTTATTTTCTGAAAGAATCGTACGACCAATGGAGAAGTGCAGTAGTTATGTGGACTGAAGTAACTGCTTTGGGAAAGGGAAAACAAGGTATGGCATTGGCTCTTTCTCTACCATATGGCAGTAAAATCCGAAACAAAGTGCTTTCTGAGCTGGAATTGGAAGAGTTAGACTCAGAAGAAGGTCTGGAGACTTTATTACATTATATGGATAAGATTTATAAGAAAGATGACTTTGTTAAGTGCGTATGAAGGATGGTCGGATTTTGATAAGTTCTGGAAAATGGAGGATATCTCCATGGAAGACTATATAATGGAATTTGGCAGACTGTATAAAAGGCTGCAGAAACACCATCTGGAACTTCCACAGTCTATGTTGGCCTTTAAATTACTTGGCTGTGCTAGAGTGAGCAACATGGCTAGGCTCCTGGTTTTGACAGGAGTTCAGTTTACTGATAAGGATACCTTATTCAAACAGATGACAAAAGCTTTACAAAAGTTTCTGGGGAAACATTCGATTCCGATGGCTCTGATGACCCAAATAGGTCAGCCTGCAATAAGGCAGAATATGGGAGATAAACTAGTAACAGGATGGCGAAATCGTATGGCTACGAACAGGGCTCAAGACTATAGACAGAGACCGAGACAAGGAAATTATGAAGACAGAAACCCAGTTAGAACCTACAATAGGAAGATGAACCCCAGAAATGCACGGGGCATGATAAATGGATGTTTTCGATGTGACTCTCAATACCATTATGCTTTCAACTGTCCAACTCGTTATGATAGTGTTTGAAGCGACACATGACACGGAAGAGCCAGAAGAGGAAAAAGATAGTGACCAGAAAGAAGGCATTGTCCTATTGACAAGCAGTTTTACGCCGGTAATGAGGGTGTTGGTTGCAGAATCCTTCAACTGTGCTGTATTGGACAGTCGCTGCACATCTACTGTGTGTGGAATTGACTGGTTAAAATGTTACCTGGACTCTTTGAATGCTGAAAATCGTAACAAGGTTAAGGAATTTGAAAGTTCCACAAGTTTCAGGTTTGGGGATGATAATACCCTGAAGTCGCTGAAAAAAGTGGTGATCCCTTGCAATATTGCCCGAGTGAATCATTTCATTAGCACGGATGTTGTATCAAGTGAGATACCTTTGCTTCTGAGCAGACCATCGATGAAGAAAGCACACATGAAACTGGATATGGAACAGGATAAGGCAACAGTTTTTGGAAAGACGGTGGACTTAAAATTTACACAGTTGGGACACTATTGTATTCCATTACTGACAAATAATTTTTCAAGTAGAGTGGTTAAGGATGTGTTAATGGCAGTTGAAAATCGGACTTTAGCTGATAAAAAGCTTGTGGTATTAAAACTGCATTGGCAATTTGCACATCTGTCTCCTCGGAGGCTGAAAAATCTATTAAAGGATGCAGGGGTAAGGGATGACGACTATACTAAACTGATAGAACAGGTTAGTGACCGCTGTGAAGATTGTAGGAAGTACAGAATGACACCAGCACGACCGATAGTAACCCTACCTTTGGCCAGGGATTTTAACAACATTGTGGCCATGGACCTTAAGATCTGGGATAAAGCAAATAATATATTTATTTTGTATTTTGTAGATTTAGCAACCAGATTTAGTCAATCAACGATTGTACGAAGTAAAGAAAAGAGAGTAATTCTGGATCAAATCGTGGAAAAATGGATAGGGACAGGAATGGGTCCACCGGCAAAATTCCTTACGGACAATGGGGGAGAATTTGCTAATGATGAGTTTAGGGATATATGTGAAAACATGAATATCAGAGTTATGAATACCGCTGCAGGAAGCCCATTTAGGAATGATGTCTGTGAAAGAACTCATGCTGTCATCGATGACATGCTTCGGAACATTTTGGCAGATCGACCAAATTGCAGGCTAAATTCAGCTTTAGCATGGGCAGTACATGCAAAGAATTCATTGCAGATGGTTGGGGGCTATAGTCCTTTTCAATTAGCGTTTGGTAGAAGTCCTAAAATTCCGTCCATTTTGAATGACCAGCCTCCAGCTTGGGAGGGGACTACAATTAGCTCTGGTTTTGCTGAACATTTAAATGCATTACATAGCAGTAGAAAAGCTTTTTTGGAAGCAGAAGTCTCTGAAAGAATTCGCAGAGCTTTAAGACATAACGTACGGCCATCAGATGCCGTTTTTCAGCAAGGAGGCATGGTATACTATAAGAGAGACAATTCTAATGAATGGAAAGGCCCAGGGGAGATCATAGGCATAGATGGCAAAACAATTATTTTGCAACATGGTAATCAAACTGTTGGGGTCCATTCATCAAGGATAATGGGTACAGATTACAAATTTTCAAATTTAGACAAAGCAGACCGACATGACGAGGAACCAGAGTCATCTGGTATGCATGTGTTACAGAACTATGAGGACCAATTAACTGATATAGACAGGGTTTCTGTGGAGGAACGCAACACTTCTGGTGAATTAAAACAGGCCATTTTTCCGAAAGGGCAACTGCCAAATGCTGGTACAAAAGTGACATACTTGCCTGAAGGGTCTAGTCAATGGAAGGATGCAACTGTTATTAGTAAAGCAGGGAAGGCCACTGGAAAATATGAACATTGGTTGAATGTACAGCATTCAGGGGGAGGAGTCAAGACAATGGATTGGGAAAACAAAGTTCAAAAATGGAGGGCACAGAAACGCAGTGCCAGTTCAGATAGTACATCGGATAGTGAACAGGTCCGCAGGAAAAGGTCGAGAACTATTGAAACGACATCCCACAGCAGAAGGGAAAGATCAAGCAGTAGCAGTACAGAACGAGACACCAGGCGGGAGAGGGGACGTAGTTTGTCAAGATCTCGGAACATGAGTAAGACTACGAATACTAATAGGAGTAGAAGCGCACATGCACGTGAGATTTTGGTGGCTTCAAATAAATTAGATGAAAAAGTTATTAAAGTAGCTAAACAGCAAGAATTGCTTCGTTGGAGTGAATTTGGGGTATACACGGAAGTACCGAATAGGGGACAAAGAGCTCTATCCCACAGATGGATTTGCACGGAAAAGGTTCTTCCGGATGGAACTTAGAAGGCAAAGGCCAGGCGTGTGGCAAAGGGATTTGAAGAAAACTTGGAAGATCAGGATTTAAGGGTAGATTCACCTACAGCAGGAAAGGTTGTTCTAAAGATCTTCTTGGCTCTATTAGCCACAAAGGCATGGGAATGGAAATCTATAGATATAAAAGCTGCCTTTTTGCAGGGGCATCAGCTCCAGAGAGACATTTTTCTCCGTCCTCCTAAAGAAGCAGCTAACACAGAAGGGTACTCTGGAAATTGAACAAATGTGTATATGGATTAAATGATGCATCTGGTATTTTTCGGTACAGTCAGTTTTGTTAAAGTTAGGCTGTTGCCAGTTGAAAGCAGATCCTGCAATGTTTTACTGGCACTATAAAGGAAATCTTTCTGGCATTTTTGTGATGCATGTCGATGATTTTTTGTGGGGTGGGACTAGTGATTTTGAAGCTATTGTAATCTCTGGTTTGAAGAAAGAATTCAGGGTTGGAAGTCAGGCTTCCGGTGCATTTAAATATATTGGACTGGAAATTGGACAGACTAAATTAGGGGCAACTTTTATGTCAGCAATCTTATTTGGAAAGCATCACCCCAATAGCAATTAGTCGTGGCCGAGTTTCACAAAAAGATGCAATGGTTTCAAAGATAGAAAAAGAGCAACTACGAAGTTCAATTGGGCAACGGAACTGGTTAGGTAGACAGACTAGACCGGACGTGAGTTTTGATGTCTTAGAGTTGAGTACAAAAATGAATGATCCCAAAGTGGAAGACATAATAAGAGCAAATAAAGCATTGGCCAAACTAAAAATGCAGGAGTGTGTTTTGAAGTTCCCGGTTTTAGGTGACCGTAAGCACTTGAAACTCATAGTTTATAGTGATGCGTCCTACGCAAATTCATGTGATGGGGTTTCAAGCGCGGGAGGTTTTATAATTTTCCTTTTGGGGAACAATGGTAAATGTTGCCCGCTTGTGTGGGAAACAAAGAAAATAAGGAGAGTGGTAAAAGCACTTTGGCTGCTGAGACGTTAAGCCTTGTAGAGGCGGTGGATATGGCTTTTTATATAAGTATGATATTGACAGAAATTTGGGGATTTGGGCAATATACCTATTGACTGTCACATTGACAAATCCCTGTGGGAAAATGTGCACCCTACAAAAGGTGTCAATGAAAAGAGGTTACGGATAGACATCGCAAGTTTGAAGCAGATGTTGGACAGAGGGGAAATAACAAAAATTACATGGATCGACAGGAGCTATCAACTGTCAGACTGTTTTCCAAAAAGAGGGGCGAGTTCACATAAACTTTTGGATATTGTTAATGAAGGGCGTTTGTTTCTGTGACTTTTTTTTTTCTTTCTCGTCCAAACAAAAAACAAAGAAAAGGGGGGACATCATGTGTATGTTTTTGAGTTTAGAAATTTTGTTTTCACCTAATTATTTTTTTTCTCCAAGGAAGGGGTTAATTAATGTTAAGTAATGGGTTAATTAGTTGTCTCTTATGTTAAGTATCCATTAATTGACACTGATATGTAAGGGGGCTTTCAGGTGGCCTCTGCCAGGTGGTGTGTTGTTAAGAGTTTTGTGCAGAGCTGTGGAAGTGAAATAAATGTTTGGTGAAAAGGAAAAATAACTTTAGACTCTTCATTTCACAGCAACTAAAACGTCTAACACTGTTCATTTCTGAGGGTTTTCCTACATATCTATGGGCAGTCTCATTTAACTCCTGCCAGTCGGGGCCATTTTCCTGGTCTAACTGGGGTCCAAACGTGCTCTGAAACCCATTCTGAACAGAAAGCAGAGATTGCAATTCTGCAATTTGCTTCCGGCCCTTTGCGTGATCTACCGAGCTCTGCCTTTGTTCCATCGTGGAAGTGTGGAGTGCTCGTAGGGCTGCTTTTAAATCGCTGCACTGTTTCTGTAACTGCTCGACTTGTTGTTCGGTTTCCTGTCTTACCAACACCGTGCTTGCGTGTCTTGGTAGGCTTTGTCATATTGGGACTGAAAGCTGCTCAAATGGGCGAGACCAGACTGGTGTGCCCGCTTGGCATCCTCCACCTCCTTGTCCCTCGCCGCTAACTGCTCTCTCAGTTCCTTATTCACTCTCTCATATCCACTCACATCTCCTTCACTACTCTTGTCTCTCTCCTCAATCTCTCTACGGAGCATCCTCACAACCTCCCCTGTGCCTCGCAATTGTGCCAAGCAGAACACGATTGCCATCGGCTTGCGAGCTTTCCCATAGCTCTTCTTATGGATTTCTGTCAGGTTCTCCCACCAAGTATGCCCTATACGTCCGGGACCTGTTTCATCATTGGCGCAGAATTCACTCCAAAGGGGCCATCCTTTCCCTTTGAGATATTTTCTGATCTCTTCTTCCCATGTGGGACACTGTCCTACTCTACTGGTTGATGCGACCTCGAATTCCTGGGGGTTCATAGGCGTTCCATTATCTTCATTGCCATTTTTCTCTATCTCTGTTGTCTCTACTGAATTTGGAACAGGGGGTGATAAAGTGGTGATGCAAACACGGGTACGGCTTATGCTAATTTCCGGCCTACAAAACTCCCGACAGTTTTACGCAACAAAATCTCTCGGGTTTACCTTGTATCCCTGTTAGTACGCATGCATTAACACACTTCCGAATCTTGGAGGTTTGATCAGTATTGTTCTTGCACTTGTGGTTTTTTTCTGTTTCCAATTGGATTCCAATTCAAATTTGGGTTCTCTTGGAGTGATTAGGCCACTTCTAGGTCGAGTCCCGTCAGATGTCACCAGTAAATGTTGCTCTGTTTATTGGGTTCTAAATATGGTGGTCAATATGGTCGCCTTCCTTAATCCTAATTACTTTTGCTTTCGAGTTGCCAGGTATCTTTCGATACCGCCACCGAGGTTCAAACCCGAATACTGATCAAAGAGCCGATACACCAGTTAGTAGTTCAAAGTCAATACTATTTATTTACACACACAGTAATATCTACTCATGCACGAAATACTACAGACTAAATTATCACTACTGCTAAAGCCTATACTTAGCTTCGGGCGCCCACTCAGTCAGGAACAGTGGGCGTTGTTCGGATCTGAGGCTGCTGGGGTCGAAGTGGTGAAGGGGAACAGCTAACATCGTCCGTCTGTTAGCGAGCGTTGACCTTGGACTTACTTGCTTCTGGTGTAGCTGGTGGAAGGGTCTCTCCGCTTTGAGAACCGATTCCAAGAGAGCGTTTCTCTCTCGGGGCCTTCTTCTTATACCCAAAGGGGGCTTCGCATGCTTTTGGGCAGGCCTTGAACTTGGCCCCAATCAATTGGGCCGTATCTTGATCACTCGTATTGATCTTGACCAATAAAGGGGTGGATGCCCTGATGGCTGGGCGTGTCCTAGGTGGCCGTTGGCCTGGCTTTGTTTGTGCTTTCGGTTTTGGGAACTGGCACCGTGAGGTCTGGAGCCAGATCGGTTACTTGAGTATCTCCCTTTGTTCCCGGAGATGGGCCATCAATATGCTAATGGACCTCCAGTTTCAGTCTCGTTTGGGAGCTGCGGTTCCAATGCACGTACAGGTTCTGTGCCTGCCTGCTTTCTTAGCATTGTCCATAGTTCCCTGCAATCTTTGCAAACATCCATTTTGTATTCTGGAAGTGGCCATCCCAGATGGCTACAGACAGGGCAGAGTCAAAGTGGATTTATGAAAGTGAAATCATGTTTCTGAGACCTGTTGGATTTTTTTGAGGATGAAAGGGTGGCAGTTAGATAATGTTAATGACACTGGACTAGTAATCCGGAGGTCTAGGGGATGCTAATGCTCTGGGGGCATGGATTCAAATTCCACCACAGATTTGAAATTTGGTTAATAAATCTAGAATTAAAAGCTATCCTCCGTTTTAGTGACCATAAAACCATTGACTGAAAACCCATCTGGTTTACTCATGTTCTTCATGGAAGGAAATCTACTGTCCTTGTCTGGTCTGGTGGCATGTGCAGTCGATTTTGGCGGGAGAACAGCTGGTGAGTCAGTTTCAGCGGGAGCAGTGCGGAAGTGGCTGCTGGGAGGTAAGCCTGTCCTTTAAAAGCACTTGTCTTTGCAGGGGCAGGCCAGTCGATTTCGGCGGGAGAACAGCTGGTGAGTCAGTTTCAGCGGGAGCAGTGCGGAAGTGGCTGCTGGGAGGTAAGTCTGTCCTTTAAAAGCACTTGTCTTTGCAGGGGCAGGCCAGTCGATTTCGGCAGGAGAACAGCTGGTGAGTCAGTTTCAGCGGGAGCAGTGCGGAAGTGGCTGCTGGGAGGTAAGTCTGTCCTTTAAAAGCACTTGTCTTTGCAGGGGCAGGTCAGTCGATTTCGGCGGGAGAACAGCTGGTGAGTCAGTTTCAGCGGGAGCAGTGCGGAAGTGGCTGCTGGGAGGTAAGTCTGTCCTTTAAAAGCACTTGTCTTTGCAGGGGCAGGCCAGTCGATTTCGGCGGGAGAACAGCTGGTGAGTCAGTTTCAGCGGGAGCAGTGCGGAAGTGGCTGCTGGGAGGTAAGTCTGTCCTTTAAAAGCACTTGTCTTTGCAGGGGCAGGCCAGTCGATTTCGGCGGGAGTGGAGCTGGCCGGTTAGTCAATTTCAGCAGGAGCTGAGAATTTTTCTTTTTTTTAAATTAGTGTTTTAGGCGGGAACAGGAAGTCGACCCGCGGACGTCTGGGAAGACCTTCACCAATAAATTCTGGTGGAGAGGAAACCCGAGACACTACACGTGTAGTGTCTCCCACCCGCCCTCCTCCTCTAACCTAATAATAAAACCCATTGGTCTGAGGTAAGTACCATATTTTATTATATTATTATTTTTTATAAAAAATTTAATTTAGTTGTTAGCCAGATCTTGGTAGAAAGTTAGAGGAATGGCAGGGAAGGGAGTGCAATGTTCCTCCTGCAGGATGTTTGAGGTGAGGGATGCAGTTAGTGTCCCTGCTGATTTTACCTGCAGGAAGTGCTGCCATCTCCAGCTCCTCCAAGACCGAGTTAGGGAACTGGAGCTGGAGTTGGAAGAACTTTGGATCATTCGGGAGGCAGAAGGGGTCATAGATAGCAGCTTCAGGGAATGAGTTACACCAAAGATTGGAGATAGGTGGGTAACTGTAAGAGGGACTGGGAAAAAGCAGTCAGTGCAGGGATCCCCTGCGGTCGTTCCCCTGAGAAACAAGTATACCGCTTTGGCTACTTGTGGGGGGGGACGACTTACCAGGGGTAAGCCATGGGGTACGGCCTCTGGCACGGAGTCTGTCCCTGTTGCTCAGAAGGGAAGGGGGTAGAGGAGCAGAGCATTAGTAATTGGGGACTCTATAGTCAGGGGCACAGATAGGAGATTTTGTGGGAGCGTGAGAGACTCACGTTTGGTATGTTGCCTCCCAGGTGCAAGGGTACGTGATGTCTCGGATCGTGTTTTCCGGGTCCTTAGGGGGAGGGGGAGCAGCCCCAAGTCGTGGTGCACATTGGCACTAACGACATAGGTAGGAAAGGGGACAAGGATGTCAGGCAGGCTTTCAGGGAGCTAGGATGGAAGCTCAGAGCTAGAACAAACAGAGTTGTTATCTCTGGGTTGTTGCCCGTGCCACGTGATAGTGAGATGAGGAATAGGGAGAGAGAGCATTTAAACACGTGGCTACAGGGATGGTGCAGGTGGGAGGGATTCAGATTTCTGGATAACTGGGGCTCTTTCTGGGGAAGGTGGGACCCCTACAGACAGGATGGTCTACATCTGAACCTGAGGGGCACAAATATCCTGGGGGGGAGATTTGTTAGTGCTCTTTGGGGGGGTTTAAACTAATGCAGCAGGGGCATGGGAACCTGGATTGTAGTTTTAGGGTAAGGGAGAATGAGAGTATAGAGGTCAGGAGCACAGATTTGACGTCGCAGGAGGGGGCCAGTGTTCAGGTAGGTGGTTTGAAGTGTGTCTACTTCAATGCCAGGAGTATACGAAACAAGGTAGGGGAACTGGCAGCATGGGTTGGTACCTGGGACTTCGATGTTGTGGCCATTTCGGAGACATGGATAGAGCAGGGACAGGAATGGATGTTGCAGGTTCCGGGGTTTAGGTGTTTTTAGTAAGCTCCGAGAAGGAGGCAAAAGAGGGGGAGGTGTGGCGCTGCTAGTCAAGAGCAGTATTACGGTGGCGGAGAGGATGCTAGATGGGGACTCTTCTTCCGAGGTAGTATGGGCTGAAGTTAGAAACAGGAAAGGAGAGGTCACCCTGTTGGGAGTTTTTTATAGGCCTCCTAATAGTTCTAGGGATGTAGAGGAAAGGATGGCGAAGATGATTCTGGATAAGAGCGAAAGTAACAGGGTAGTTATTATGGGAGACTTTAACTTTCCAAATATTGACTGGAAAATATATAGTTCGAGTACAATAGATGGGTCGTTTTTTGTACAGTGTGTGCAGGAGGGTTTCCTGAAACAATATGTTGACAGGCCAACAAGAGGCGAGGCCACGTTGGATTTGGTTTTGGGTAATGAACCAGGCCAGGTGTTGGATTTGGAGGTAGGAGAGCACTTTGGGGACAGTGACCACAATTCGGTGACGTTTACGTTAATCATGGAAAGGGATAAGTATACACCGCAGGGCAAGAGTTATAGCTGGGGGAAGGGCAATTATGATGCCATTAGACGTGACTTGGGGGGGGATAAGGTGGAGAAGTAGGCTGCAAGTGTTGGGCACACTGGACAAGTGGGGCTTGTTCAAGGATCAGCTACTGCGTGTTCTTGATAAGTATGTACCGGTCAGGCAGGGAGGAAGGCGTCGAGCGAGGGAACCGTGCTTTACCAAGGAAGTGGACTCTCTTGTTAAGAGGAAGAAGGAGGCCTATGTGAAGATGAGGTGTGAAGTTTCGGTTGGGGCGATGGAGAGTTACAAGGTAGCGAGGAAGGATGTAAAGAGAGAGCTAAGACGAGCAAGGAGGGGACATGAGAAGTATTTGGCAGGAAGGATCAAGGAAAACCCAAAAGCTTTCTATAGGTATGTCAGGAATAAGCGAATGACTAGGGAAAGAGTAGGACCAGTCAAGGACAGGGATGGGAAATTGTGTGTGGAGTCTGAAGAGATAGGCGAGATACTAAATGAATATTTTTCGTCAGTATTCACTCAGGAAAAAGATAATGTTGTGGAGGAGAATGCTGAGCCCCAGGCTAATAGAATAGATGGCATTGAGGTACGTAGGGAAGAGGTGTTGGCAATTCTGGACAGGCTGAAAATAGATAAGTCCCCGGGACCTGATGGGATTTATCCTAGGATTCTCTGGGAGGCCAGGGAAGAGATTGCTGGACCTTTGGCTTTGATTTTTATGTCATCATTGGCTACAGGAATAGTGCCAGAGGACTGGAGGACAGCAAATGTGGTCCCTTTGTTCAAAAAGGGGAGCAGAGACAACCCCGGCAACTATAGACCGGTGAGCCTCACGTCTGTAGTGGGTAAAGTCTTGGAGGGGATTATAAGAGACAAGATTTATAATCATCTAGATAGGAATAATATGATCAGGGATAGTCAGCATGGCTTTGTGAAGGGTAGGTCATGCCTCACAAACCTTATTGAGTTCTTTGAGAAGGTGACTGAACAGGTAGATGAGGGTAGAGCAGTTGATGTGGTGTATATGGATTTCAGCAAAGCGTTTGATAAGGTTCCCCACGGTAGGCTATTGCAGAAAATACGGAGGCTGGGGATTGAGGGTGATTTAGAGATGTGGATCAGAAATTGGCTAGCTGAAAGAAGACAGAGGGTGGTGGTTGATGGGAAATGTTCAGAATGGAGTACAGTCACAAGTGGAGTACCACAAGGATCTGTTCTGGGGCCGTTGCTGTTTGTCATTTTTATCAATGACCTAGAGGAAGGCGCAGAAGGGTGGGTGAGTAAATTTGCAGACGATACTAAAGTCGGTGGTGTTGTCGATAGTGTGGAAGGATGTAGCAGGTTACAGAGGGATATAGATAAGCTGCAGAGCTGGGCTGAGAGGTGGCAAATGGAGTTTAATGTAGAGAAGTGTGAGGTGATTCACTTTGGAGTATTTGGCTAATGGTAAAGTTCTTGAAAGTGTGGATGAGCAGAGGGATCTAGGTGTCCATGTACATAGATCCCTGAAAGTTGCCACCCAGGTTGATAGGGTTGTGAAGAAGGCCTATCGAGTGTTGGCCTTTATTGGTAGAGGGATTGAGTTCCGGAGTCGGGAGGTCATGTTGCAGCTGTACAGAACTCTGGTCCGGCCGCATTTGGAGTATTGCGTACAGTTCTGGTCACCGCATTACAGGAAGGATGTGGAGGCTTTGGAGCGGGTGCAGAGGAGATTTACCAGGATGTTGCCTGGTATGGAGGGAAAATCTTATGAGGAAAGGCTGATGGACTTGAGGTTGTTTTCGTTGGAGAGAAGAAGGTTAAGAGGAGACTTAATAGAGGCATACAAAATGATCAGGAGGTTGGATAGGGTGGACAGTGAGAGCCTTCTCCTGCGGATGGAAATGGCTGGCACGAGGGGACATAACTTTAAACTGAGGGGTAATAGATATAGGACAGAGGTCAGAGGTAGGTTCTTTACGCAAAGAGTAGTGAGGCCGTGGAATGCCCTACCTGCTACAGTAGTGAACTCGCCAACATTGAGGGCATTTAAAAGTTTATTGGATAAACATATGGATGATAATGGCATAGTGTAGGTTAGATGGCTTTTGTTTCGGTGCAACATCGTGGGCCGAAGGGCCTGTACTGTGCTGTATTGTTCTATGTTCTATGTGACTTCAGACCCATGTCAATGTGGTTGACTCTTAACTGCCCTCTGAAATGGCCTAGCATGTTACTCAGTTGTACCAAACTACTACAGAGCATTTTTAAAAAAAAGGAATGAAACCAGACTGATCACCCTAGGCACCAGAAGCTCCAACGGCAAACCCAGCTGTCCACCCTGCAAAGTCCTTACTAACATCTGGAGGCCTGTGCGAAAGTTGGGTGAGCTATCCCATTAGTCAAGCAACAGCCTGACCGTCATACTCATTAAATTTAAAAAAAAAATCTTTATTGTCACAAGTAGGCTTACATTAACACTGCAATGAAGTTACTATGAAAATTCCCTAGTTGCCACACTCCGGTGCCTGTTCGGGTACATGGAGAGAGAATTCAGAAAGTCCAATTCACATAACAGCATGTCTTTTGGGACTTGTGGGAGGAAACCGGAGCACCCGGAGGAAACCAACTATGGTGAATGTATTCACCTAAGTATGAATCCTCACGGAACTTCCCCCTCCCCACAGCCTCTAGGCCCTCAAACGATGCCGGGCTATTCTCCTACTATGCCCATTGGGTCCCCAACTATGCGGACAAAGCCCGCCCACTGATTCAAACCGCATTTCCCCTGACGGCTGAGGCCCGCTCGGCCTTCAGCCGCATCAAGGCCGACGTCACTAAGGCCACAATGCACGCAACCGCCCCCTTTCAAGTAGAGAGCGATGTGTCAGTACCTGCTCAGTAAAGGCATCGCCTCGGGCAGGACTGCGAGCTATAACCCGCAGGGAAATGGGCAGGCGGAGAGGGAGAACGCGACGGTATGGAAGGCCGTCCTTCTGGCCCTCCGGTCTAGAAGTCTCTCGATCCCCCGCTGGCAGGAGGTCCTTCCCCACGCCCTCCACTCCATTCGATCACGCCTCTGCACAGCCATGAACGAGACCCCTCACTGCCGTTTGTTTGACTTCCCTAGGAAGTCCATCTCTGGGGTCTCGCTTCCATCCTGGCTGACAACTCCGGGACCTGTCCTTCTCCGGAGGCATACGAGGAGCCATAAGACCGACTCCCTGGTCGATAGGGTCCAGCTGTTGCACGCCAACCCCCAGTACGCCTACATCATGCACCAGGACGGACGGCAAGATACGGTCTCCCTACGAGACCAGGCGCCAGCTGGTTTCCCTGCCAACGTGCCCCCCCCTCCCCGCTGCCTACAGCCACCCCCAGCGCCCCTTACGCCCTCCTGGGTCTCCTGTATTGTCCCGCGCTGGCACTGGCGCCCCCCCCCCCCCCCGCTTACCCCCACCCCTCAACCGTCTCCGACATGCTGGACTGAAGCTCAAGCTTCAGACACAACGCCCCCGGAGTCACCACCTGCACCCGGAGTCACCACCTGAATGTATTCACCTAAGTATGAACTGTCTGTATAGTGCTGTGACCTGGTAATGATGATACGGTCTACTTCCAGGTACTGTACTGGAACCCCGGTAGGCTCCACCCTCACCGGGGCAATATATAGACCGGCCACCTGTGGGTGGCACTCATTTGTACAGCCGACACTGGCAGGCGAGTTCATGGAAGCCTAATGTTCACTCGTTCTCAAGTCTCACAGTGAATTGACGGTATAACACCCACACAGACACTGGGAAAACGTGCAGACTCCGCGCAGCAGTGACCCAAGCCAGGGATCGAATCCAGGTCCCTGGCACTGAAGCAACAGTAATTCAATGTTCCAGACACCTTACAATGTCCCACCATCATCATTCTGTCTTGTCCCATCAACATAATGGAGTGCATTTGGGAGTGCAGTTGCCCCGGGGTGGTATGCAACATTAATTTTGACTCTGAAATGTCATGGTATCAGGTCAAACATGGGCAAGGAAACCTTTTGCTGATTACCAGCTACCATGCCCTGTCCTCTCAACTGATGAATCAGCACTCCTCCATGTTGAACACCACTTGGGAGAAGCATGGAGAGTGACAAAGGCACAGAATGTACTCTGGATGGGGACATCAAGGTCCATCACCAACAATGGCTCGGTAGCCTCAGATATGCCTGAACTGGCCAAGTCCTAAATGATGTAGCCGCTAGCCTAGGTCTGTGGAAGGTGGTGAGAGAACCAACGAGAGAAAAACCTACTTGACTTCGTTCTACCCCCTCACCAATGTACCAGTCACATATTCATCTGTCCATGACAGTATTGGTACCAGTGACCACATACAGTCCTTGTGGAATCTGGCCTTCACAGGTGTGACGTTACCACCATGCCAGGTGAGAGATTTCAAGCAGATCTAGCAACACAAAACTGGGCATCCATGGGTGTTATGAGCCATTAATAGCAGCAAAATTGTATACAACCATAATCTGTAATCTCATGATCTGGCATATCCTCCACTCTACCATTGCAATCAAGCTAGGGGTTCAGTGAAGGAGTGCAGGAGAGCTTGCCAGCAGCAGCACCAGGCACACTTAAAAATTAGGTGCCAATGTTGTGAAGCTACAATACACGACTACTTGTATGCTAAACAGCAGAACCTGCTTGTGACTGGCAGAGTGGAACGATCCGATTTCTACAGTCCTACCACATCAGTCATGAATGGTGGTGGACAACTAAACCACTACTGGAGGAGGAGCCTCCACAACTATCCTTAATGGTAGGGGGAGCCTAACAGCACATAGCGCAGAACCCACCTGAACCATACTAGCAAACCTCCCAGCCAGGATATTGGTGCCCCTCCAGTCAGTTCTCCTCGGAGTAAAAAGCAGAATGTGGTCATCTGGGACTATGGTGACTTTTACTGAGATAATCTGCAGCTATTCACAATGTGTATTAATGATTAGGATGTGGGGGCCAAATGTAATATTCCCAACTTTGCTGATGACCCAAAAGTAGGTAGGAATATGATTTTTGAGGAAGATGCAAAGAGTATTTAAACAGGCTAAATGTGTGGACTAGAACATGGCAGATAGAATATAATGTGAAGTTGGCACTTTAAAAAAACAACCCAGAAATGTAGAGTAGTTCTTAAATGGGGAGCGATTGGGAAATGTTGATGTCAAAGGGACATGTGTGTTCTTAATGAGTCACTGCAGGTTCAATAGTCAGTTAGGAAGGCAAATGGTATGTTGACCTTTATTGCAAGGAGATTTAAGTACGGGGTATACAGCAGTCATTTTCAAAGTTGGGGTCGCGACCCGCGGGCGGGTGTCGGGAGGATTGCGGAGCCATCCATCGCGGCATTCCCGATCGTGGGAATTAATGCGCAACGGCCGCAGCAGCCGGCTTTAAAATGATGGCTGCGACCGGCTTTCAGAATGCGGGCACGCTGTGCATGCGTGCCCGCTCATCAGTGCGCATGCCTGGAGCCCAGAGAAAAACACTGTCTCCTCCCGACGTCAGGGTGCTGACCCAGGAGAAGATTTTTAAAAAATTCAATGCAGTCTTCCTGCCTGAAGTGACGGAAGAGAGCAGGTCACGCTACCCGAACACTGACGTCACAGGCTCTTGGCGCGATTGCGATTCCTCCATTTTGTCAGCAGCAAACCAGCAACAGGACTGTAAAATTTAAAATGGATCATTTTGTAATAAGGAAGAGAGGGCCAGAGACACAAACAGGCCAGGATCTTACAACTAAACCTGCTGGAGAGAGTGGCTCAGGAGAGTACACAACAGGACAAAGCTGTGCTGGTGTGACCTCCGATGAACAACCCATACAGAAATGTAACATTAAATGACAAAGCAAGTGAGATCTTGAGGACCACCTGGCTCACCTGCCGCATTAAAGGTAACCAAAATGGTGGGTCATGAAGTTCGGGAGGCATGGGTCGCGAAGGTCGGTTGGCATGGGTCCCAAAGGTTGGCCGGTTGGTAAAAATGGGTCCCAGGGAAAAAAAGTTTGAAAAGCACAGGTATAATAGAGCTTTGGAGTATCGTGTACAGGTTTGGTCTCCTTACCTAAAATCTAAAGAAGAATATACTTGCCAAGGAAGGAGTGCAACAAAGTGTTCAGCAGACTGATTCCTGGGTGGCAGAATAGCACTGTGAGGGGAGATTGAGGAGACTGGACCTGTATTGTCCAGAGTTTAGAAGAATGAAAGATGATCTTATCGCAGTCTCAGAATAAGTAGGCTATTAAGGACTGAGATGAAGAAGAATTTCTTCACTCGAGGGTGGAAAATCTTAATTCTCTACCCATGAGGCTGTGAAGGCTCGGCTGTTGAGCATATTCAAGACTGAGATAGATAGATTTCTACATAGTAAAGACATCAAGGGATATGGAGGTAATGTGGGAAAATGTTGAGCTGGATGATCAGCTGCGATTTAATTGAATGGCGCAGCTCAAGAGGTCGAATGGCCTATTCCTGCTCCTACTTCCTTTGATCCTTAGAAATCAGCAATTTGCATTTATATAACCACCTAACTTGGCAGTCCCAACCATCGGGAACATTATTTCCGAATCTACCCTGCCTAATCCTGTTAGAATTTTGTAAGTTTTTATGAGATCCCCTCTCACTCTTGTAAACAATTAATATAATAGCCAATTTACTTCTCCCTCCATCCCAAGAATCAACCCGGTAAACCTTTGCTGCACTCTCTCCATAGCAAGAACATCCTTCCTCAGATAAGGACACCCAAAACTGCTCACAATACGCCAGCTGTGGCCTCACCAATGCCCGATATAATTGCAGTAAAACATCTCTATTCCTCTACTCAAATCCCCTTGGTATGAAGGCCAACATACCATTTGCCTTCTTTACTGCCTGCTGTACCTGCACGCTTACTTTCAGCAACTGATGCACAACTGTGGGGCGGCACAGTAGCACAGTGATTAGCATTGTTGCTTCACAGTGCCACGGACCCTGGTTTGATTCCCGGCTTGGGTCGCTGTCTGTGTGGAATCTGCACGTTATCCCCGTGTCTGCATGGGTTTCCTCCGGGTGCTCCGTTTCCTCCCACTGGTCCCAAAGATATGCTGTTAGGTGAATTGGACATTCTGGAACCCCCCCCCCCCGTGCAACCGAACAGGCATCGGAATATGGCGATTCGGGGATTTTCACAGTAACTTCATTGCAGTGCTAATGTAAGCCTACTTGTGACAAAGATTATTATTACAAGGACACCAAGGTCTCACTGAGTATCGATTTCTCTCAATTTACACCCATTCAAATAATAATCTGCCTTCCTATTTTTGCTCCAAAGTGGATAACCTCACATTTATTCACACTATACTGCATGTGCCCACTCAGCCTGTCCAAATTCCGCTGAAGCATCTCTGCAACCTCCTCACGGCTCACCCTCCCACCTAACTTTGTATCCTCTACAAATTTGGAGAAAATACATTTAGTTCCTCGTCCAAATCATTAATATATAATGTAAAGGCAGCACGGTAGCATTGTGGATAGCACAATTGCTTCACAGCTCCAGGGTCCCAGGTTCGATTCCCCGCTGGGTCACTGTCTGTGCGGAGTCTGCACATCCTCCCCGTGTGTGCGTGGGTTTCCTCCGGGTGTTCCGGTTTCCTCCCACAGTCCAAAGATGTGCAGGTTAGGTGGATTGGCCATGATAAATTGCCCTTAGCGTCCAAAATTGCCCTTAGTGTTGGGTGGGGTTACTGGGGTATGGGGATAGGGTGGAGGTGTAGGCCTTGGGTAGGGTGCTCTTTCCAAGAGCCGGTGCAGACTCGATGGGCCGAATGGCCTCCTGCACTGTAAATTCTATGATAATCTATGATAAACAGTTGGGGTCCTGGCACAGATCCCTGAAGTACCCCACTAGTCACTGCCTGCCACTCAGAAAAAGACCCATTTATTCCAACTATTTGCTTCCTGTCTGCTAACCAGCTTTCTATCCATCTTAAGACGCTACCCTACTATGTGAGACCTTGTCGAAAGACTAAATAAACCACATCCACCGGTTCTACCTGGTCAACTCTATTAGTTACAGCTTCAAAGAATTCTAGTAGATTTGTCAAGCTTGATTCCAAGTCCGACTCCAGGACTTGAGCATGATAATCTAGGCTGATGTTCCAGTGCAGTACTGAGGGACGATCTTTCCGATGAGCCAATAAACCTTCCCCCTCAGGTGAATGTAAACAATCCCATTATTCCAAGACCAATATTTATCCCTCAATCAATGCCACTTAAAGGCAGGTCTTGTCATCATTACTTTGTTATTTGTAAGAGTTTTCTGTGTTCACATTTTTTTGTCACGTTTTATGCAGTACAACTGTAACTCAATCTCATTGGCTGTAAAGTGGGATATTCAGCGATCATGATCGGCATAATAGAAATTATTTTTCCCTTTGTTTTTATCCTTCTTTCTTACTTTTGATTTTAGTAAGAAGGATAGCAATGACTTTGGTGACCTCCAGCATTGCATTAATTAGCTTGCGTATTTCCTGTATAAATCCTGTGGACTGACTTAATATTTAGGTATATAGGGCTATCAATGAAAATTTGCTTGGACTGTCCATGAGCTAATTGCACTGTTTCAGCATTTTTGGTTTATTAGCTCGGCACCATTATATCATGGCAAAAGATGATGCCAGTGTAGTAAAACTTTTCTTTCTGTAAATTGCAACTAGTTTCTGCCCTACATGATGCAAGCTGAAATAGCGAATGACATATTCCTTTGTACTCTTTCAACTTTCCAGTTTGTGTCTTCCTACATAAAAACTTATGTAAGTGGCTGTCATTTTGGATACATTTAATCAAGGCTTTGCATATGAAGTTTTCTCTCTGGCTGTTGGGGCATCTGTGACATTAGTTGGGGCAGTCTGAACTTAATTTTTCACGAGCGTAGGCCCCAAGTACAAAACTGGTGATAGCTGACAATCCCCTCACCATGTCAGATTGGGTGACATGAGAGTTTATGCTGATGCAGTGGTGGATATTTTTAAGATTCAATAGCCGGGTTTCTTTTTTCCATATCTGCACTTAACCCTGCCTGTGACGTTTCCCTTCATTAATTTTAATACGTGCAAAATTCACTGCTATCGAGAGCATTGAGTTTATTGCATCTGGTTATGCTGTTCCTGACCTTTGAAGCAACAATTTGATAATCAGGTTAAGTTTCACTTCAATTGCTGAGCAGTTCACTTTATGAACAAAAATGGTGAATGCATGCAATTTTTAATTACAAAAAAAAAATTAGCCTTTAAAATATATTTCCTTTTGAGCTTTTAGGTTGTCCTTATCTACACATAAGCATACAAAGATACATTACGAGGAGGTATTGAAGTCATTGCCAAAGTTATCAGGTATAGGCAGGCAGGCACCATTCAAACATTGCACCTTATCAAAAGATAACTAGAATAGTTGCAATTAGGCTTTTAGGAAAGTATGCAAGACAATTTTTTGAAGTTTGACATGTCCACTTTATTTTTAAAAATCACACGCAGGCATGGTTTTTTGTCCTTTCAAATTTGACAAGTCTGTTGAGGGTATTTTCATCTGTTTAATTTGACAATACCGATGGCACTCGAAATTAGAGCAATTTGATAGATTGAAAGTAGCACAGATTAAGCTCATGACATTTCACAGAGGTCAGTATTTATTTAGATAAATAATATGGTTAATGCTTTTCTAAATTATTAACTTATTAGCTGATTCATTGGTGGATTTAGCCTTGCGCTTGTCCAAAGAAAGTAATGACTTGTTAAAAGGGGATTAATAGTCAACCATATGTTTTGTACTGGAGTCATAGAACATAGAACATTACAGCGCAGTACAGGCCCTTCGGCCCTCGATGTTACGCCGACCTGTGAAACCACTCTAAAGTCCATCTACACTATTCCCTTATCGTTCATATGTCTATCCAATGACCATTTCAATGTCCTTAGTGTTGGCGAGTCCACTACTGTTGCAGGCAGGGCATTCCACGCCCTTACTACTCTCTGAGTAAAGAACCTACCTCTGACATCTGTCTTATATCTATCTCCCCTCAATTTAAAGCTATGTCCCCTCGTGCTAGACATCACCATCCGAGGAAAAAGGCTCTCACTGTCCACCCTATCCAATCCTCTGATCATCTTGTATGCCTCAATTAAGTCACCTCTTAACCTTCTCTCTAACGAAAACAGCCTCAAGTCCCTCAGCCTTTCCTCATAAGATCTTCCCTCCATACCAGGCAACATTTTGGTAAATCTCTGCACCCTTTCCAATGCTTCCACATCCTTCCTATAATGCGGTGTCCAGAATTGCACGCAATACTCCAAATGCGGCCGCACCAGAGTTTTGTACAGCTGCAACATGACCTCATGGCTCCGAAACTCAATCCTGCAAAAACAGTTGGGTTTCCTTTGGTTTTTCAAATTAATTTGTGATAATTATTGCCATCCCTCATTGCTCTTAAGAAGGTGAGTAATTTGTTGCTCTTAAAGTTAGTCATTTTATTGAACCACTGCAATCCATGTGGTGAGAGGCTAGTCAGATGCCAGGATTTTAATCCAGCAACTGCAAAAGAACTGCGTTAATGCGTTTATTAGGATGATGTGTGAAAGCTAGAAGGGGGTTTGGAGGTCAGGCCGGGTCTGGTGGGAGTGAATTGACTAGCTGCGACACTGAATCTATAGGGGAGCAGTGCACTGATTGGTCTGATATGTATGTAAAGGGAAGGAGTGTAATGGCTATTCTGCGAGTATGTTTGCTTTCCTCTACTATATGTCTTGGAGAGAAGTGTTTTGTTTTCTGTCTTGAGTCTGACAGTTTTGAAATCTTTTCTTGCAGTCAGAATTTAGAATGGTATGTGTGCCATTATAATTGCAGACTTCTCTACAGATTAAATGCTAATCATCAATTATATCCTTAACCAGAAGTATCGCAATTTAATTCTTCCCGATTCTACCTGTTGAGTATAGAATGCAAATGTGATCAAGGGCTTGCTGGGAAAACTAAAAGCTGCACTTTGCAAGCAACCAATTGTTAGGCAAGTTGTTGTATAACTTGTTCTCCAATTTGACCTTTCTGTGGAAAAGAAATTTCTTATGAAATGTTACCTCACAAGTGAAATGTGACTTAGACTGGGGAAAAATTGTTCTGTGCATAGCACTAAACATACATTATTCAATTAATTGGTTATGCTTATTTCATGGAATTGGGCACAAGTATTACTTTGTGCCATGACTGATGTACCATATAAAATTGCATTTGCCACAGTTTGAATGATTAAGGAAGTAATTTGAAGATTTACTAGCTATTAAATCAGGAATGTGATGCTAATAAAAGGGTTTACGGACATTTTCTCTAGGCCTTGACACGGCAGCATAATTATTGCTGTGATTGGCTTGCCACAGCATTGTAACATCAAATTATGGCCACTCCATGATTTTAGAATTTTTTTGCACATCTGCACATCTTTATGTTAAAGCTGACTATTCTTTTGGGCGTTTTAAATAAGTAAATTTCAACTTAGTGAAATGGCTGATTTTTGCACAAGAGCTGGTAATTCCTATTGCTGAACCATTATCTAGTAATTTGTGTTACTAAGCTGTGGAGTTACTGGAATTTGTTTGCTAATTAATATCAGCATGCAATTGCTAATCAACTGACTGCATAATCGCAACTTGCAGTGTGTGTGCAGATTTTTGGACATTAGCAAATAAGAATCAGTGACTGAATAAAGAATGTAATAAAAGGCTAAATTAAAAATAGTCAGTTGGCTAATATAAAGATGACCGGAGTACTATCAATTTTTACTAACTATTACCAATAACTAAATAAATTAATTCATGAATGAATGTATCTATATCATTAAGAACTATGAAACTCAAATTGCAGCTATTAGTAGCACACTGGCTGCCTTATTTGAGATTTTTCTGGAGTGTCCAGTTTATGACTGGAACAGGTACATAAAAAGTTGCTGAACTTCATGCTAATTCATGTTAGAATATTCAAGCTGCAGCAGCTGTTTTATTTTAGTCTATTTTATTTTAGTCTGAATGGAATACCAACAACTAAGCTTGTTCAGTCAATGCCTGGAAGTTCCAACAAAGACACTGCCTGGCAGAGAGAATAACAAAAAATGCTAATTGAATACTTTGAAATATTGTCTGATTAATGAAATGTATACCAACTAGTTGTAAAACAGAAGGAATCTAGCAAAGCAATAACATGGAAAAAAAACACAGCTTAGAACTTTACTGCAGCGCCTGCATTTCTACATCACGTGAGGCTCATGGTTTTTTTCAGGCTCAGAGGGCCAAATAGCTGCCTCCTTCTATTTCCTATGTTTCTTATTCAATTTGCTAAACTTTTTAAAAACAAAAAAATAAAGAACTCAGTACATTTTGAAATGTACTGAGTTGGTTGTGGCCCTTTTAGCACCAGTTTCTTTGCTCGTATGGTTCACTTCTTATTATGATTAAATGATTTGACTTAAAGGCAAAGTCATTCACCAGGAAAGTACAAGAAAAATCAGAATATCTACTCATCTCCTAGCAGCTGGGTTATACAGCAGCACCTACGAGGGCTGTCTGCCAATCCTTAACAGGAAATTATGAGCCAAAATGTTGACCTAAAAGACAAAAATGCCAAACCATTGGTGAAAAACATCTAGCTTTACTGTGTATTCCAACCCGTATCTCTATCTGCAGTTGTACTTCTGAATGTTGTTACTAGGGACTAATATGCACACTGACAATTTTCTTGGGGTTCTTTGACAGAATTTCAAATGTTCAGCTTTGTCTATGTTTTCTGATGTTGTTTTATTCTATCCCCAGGAATATACATGTCCAAGATGTGACTCAGGTTTTATAGAAGAATTACTTGATCAAGTACCAAGGTAAAACAACATGTATTGCAAAGTCGTAACTAACTTTTTAATTAAAAAAAAAAAAAGTATTTCAAGAAACTTCACAGCATCATAATATCCCACCTAATGTAGTTTTGACCAGCGAGATAACAAATAGGTTGGCTGAAAAATTATAATCCAAGAGAACTGTAATCTTACAGTGGCTTATTCTGGGTATCAAAATCTAATTTGGCAGAGTGTATTCATGAATGACTGATTTTTATTTTTATGCCAAAGAAAGAGTAAATTATTTATTGCATCCTCAAGAATATTATAAATGCTGAACTTTATTGAGAGTACTTACCACATTATGAACTAGCCCTGTATCTGCAGGGATCTTCCAGCCCACTTTGACTCGGTACACCGCAGTAATGTGAAGCAGTGATGGACACAGTCCATTTGTTCTGAATTCCTGAGTGGGTCCTTTTGTTTTCTACCTGTCTACCATTTTCTCATGCATTCCCAGTTTTTATCCTGAAGCCCCATGAATTTGTAAAGTAAACATTTGTATGAAAGATTACTTTTGGAACCGTAGCTTCTTGTGGAGTTTATCATCCTAGGTGTGGGCTATTACTTCCTCCGAAAAGTGAGATGACTTTTGCTCCTTGTCGCCAATTTAATGGAATACTATCCCAGAAGCGTCACCAATAATGTTGCCCTTTGGAGTCGCCAATATTATACTGAGGCCCTTTTTATGATATGTTACGTCTCAACAGCGTCGCCAATACTGTGGGTGTTTCTGTTTCTCTTACTGAACCACAAGGCTTTCCCGTATATCGGTCAAATTACCACACAACCAGTTAGTCAGTTCAAGTTCAAAGATGGTTTATTTACACACAAGGGTTACTTTGGCATGCAAGCACAATGTACTACAAGTTAAACTACACCTATAAACTACAATAACCTACACTTAACTTCAGGCGACCGGCACTGTGCAAGTGGAGTGGATAAGGCCTTTATCTTGATCTCACGTGGCTGGTTTGAAGAAGTAGCTCTGTCTCTGCTGGGCTCATGCGTCAGGTAGCGATCGTTGGTCTTGAACTTGGCTGTCTGGTTGTTATGCTGCAGTTGGGCTGGCACAGGCCGGATTCAAAGGAGGCTGGCACAGGCCGGGTCCAAAAGAGGCTGAATACATGGCTGTGTCCCTTTTTGTCCTTCTGAGTTTCGCGCTCTTTGGGGCGGTCCTTAATCTTGGACCCAATAATTTGACAGGGCTTCAATCACTGCCTTCGATTTAGTCTAATAAAGGGGTGGGAGCCTTGGTGGCTGGGCGGGTCCTTAGCGGACATTGACCTTGGCAGTTGGGCTCTCTGAGTAAAGGGAGTGGCGCCGATCAGTTGTGGCTGTATCGGTTTCTTGAGTGCAGTCCTAAAGTTCTGGAGAAATGGGCCATTAGAATGCAAACGAGCGGGGGTTTTGATCAGGTCTAGCTACCTGTGTTTAAAATACACAGAAGCTCTGTATCTGTCAGTCCTGGGTTGGCCATAATTCCCATGGTCCTTTGCAGGTGGCCATCTCAGATTGCTACACTCTCCATTGTGCTTATAATTCAAGAACTACACTCCTAATGCGTCAGCCAAAGAGCATAAAACCTCAATGCATTACTGCCAAACTCCAACCCTCCTTCCCAGTGCTCCCAGATCTTCATAGCAGCCCACCAAAACTGATAAATCTGTCTCCGTTATTTGATGTAACACCCATGGTCAATCTATCCATTTCCAAATATCTGCAATTGAACAATTGGCAGTACTGCATTGAGATTTTATGCTTTTTGCCTGAAGCTTGAGGGGAGTGGGTGTCTAGTTTTTGCATCTAAGAGCACTGGCGAGGGAGCTAGCCATCTAACCTTTCTGAGGAAGTAACATCCCAAGCCTGCAGTGATAAACCCCACAAGTACCTCGGGTTCCAAACGTTATGTCCAAAGTTTCACGCAAATGTCCACTCTACAAGCTCAAATTTGTGGGGCTTCAGGATTAAAAACTGGGAATGAATGAGAAAATAGTGGATGAACGGACGCGTCTGACAAAACAACTGACACATTGAACAACACCCTGGGGCACTGGTTAATATATAAAAATAAATCTTGCAGGCATATAGACTGACTGACTTGCTGCACTGAAGCATAACTTCAGGCTCTCTGAGCAGTTCAGGAGATTATTATTATGGCAGGTATATAATCAAAGTCCAGGGTATAAAAAAAATAAGAATGACAATATTCAATTGCAGGATATTTGCAGTTAATGAGGGTAATGGGTAGATTGATCTGGAAATTTAAAGTCATTTGTCTACAAACTTCCCCCCCTCAGCAACAATTATACTGTTAACTGACCTCCAGCTTGTGCTTATTTTAACAGCTTGGTACATCTGGAGGGACAGTCTGGATAAATGCAGTTCCAACTTTAATATTGTAGCAAATAACCCATAACTATTCTATTATTTTAAAATGGCACATTGTTCATAGGTTAGACAATATCATGGAATATTGGTAGTGTAAGAAAGTATTGGCTCTGTAATCAAAATACATTTGCTAAATGCTTGATGGAATACTGATTCATGCAGTTCTATTTTTAGGCTGCACTTATTGTCTGACACATTCTGATGGAGAAATTTGAGGTCTCTTTACTTAAAAAATAAATGTCCAATTAGGGGCAATTTTAGAGTGGCCAATCCATCTGCCCTGCACATTTTTAGGTTGTGGGGGTGAGACCCACGCAGACACGAGGAGAATGTGCAAACTCCACACGGACGGGGGGGCCGGGATCAAACCTGGGTCCTCCGTGCCGTGAGGTAGCAGTGCTAACCACTGTATCACCATGCCGCCCCAAGGTCTCTTTACTGAATGTTAATTAAGTACTATCTAATATATCTTCTGTAAACAATGCTTGATGAGAGAGGCTGGAAGATGATGTAAAGGAAAAATAATTTGTCATGCTGAATTTATCAAGAGATTGTAAAGCAAAAGGAATAGGTTTTCAAGAGCACTTCTGTATTCTGCACAGAATCCTCCTGCTATGGTGGTAGTTGATTACCACTTTCAGTCTTTGTATGCTTTTGAATACCATGGAATACTCTGCAAAAATTCTCTAGGCAGGTACAATGTAATTGGGTCATTATGCTTTATCAATAGTTAATCATTACATTTTACAGTGGCAGAAATGTTGTATTGTTGAAACAAAGGCTTCCACCATGCAAATAGAGTTGGAACTCTGCATGGAAAGTATCTAATACCTGTTTGAACTGAATACTGAATTGCTTTCTCATGGAATTGGCCTAATAGTCATCGCTAAAATCTGTCTGCATTTGTATATTTTATTCAGGTTGTATGGCTTAGGATCTAAGTATAGCTCAAAATGTTGGTTATTAATGTACTTGCCATTCTGTCCTTTTGCCTAATGATCTTTATTGTAGGCTTACATTAACGCTGCAATGAAGTTGCTGTGAAAATCCCCTCGTCGCCACATTCCGGCGCTTGTTCGGGTACACAGAGGGAGAATTCAGAATGTCCAAATTACCTAATGTCTTTCGGGACTTGTGGGAGGAAACGGAGCACCCGGGGGAAACCCACGGAGACACAGGGAGAACGGGCAGACTCCGCACAGATAGTGACCCAATCCGGGAATCGAATCTGGGACTCTGTCGCTGTGAAGCAACAGTGCTAACCACTGTGCTACCATGCTGCTCAATGCTCCACTCCGGTGTTCATCATCTATAGGTTTGAAGTCATGATTCTCTTGACCACTTCCAAAAAGGCAAGGTTATATTATTGGCGATTATTCAGGCATTATTTTTTATCCCTCTGCTCTGACTACTCGAAGTCAGCGTCACGTGCTGGATCTGACGCTGATCTGCAGTATTTCCTGTGTAGCTGCTTAAGCTTTGTAATGGCTATCCATTGATCAGCTTCCTGATAAATATGAGGAACTCAAAATGGCAGGTTTCCAAATACCGCATATATTGGTTGAAGGCCTTCCCTCTGCTTTCCTTCTCAAAACAACAACTTGAGTACCACTGAGGATAGGCTAGATCATTTGGCCAGTTCCATTTTACAAACCATGCTGATTGTGTTGTTATTTAAAGTAATGTGAGCCATGAAACTTATTTTAGTAAATGGCTGGCCACATTGAAAGGTTCCGGCAGCTGCAAACTACAATCTTGCAAGGATATGTGAAAGGAGAATCTAGAGTTGTCCATGGATCTTGTGACTGTTGCATAATATATTGGGAACTATTGGGATTTTGAAGCAAAATAATTCCTTAACTGAAACGGATGTTAACTGTTTGACTTGCACATGGTCTCTGACTTTAACCCAGTAATTAGTACAGATGATGCAGCCTGCCTTGTTGTACATTAATCTGTAATAGCTAGTTGCAAGTTCTTATGCAAATTATACCGTATGACATTGCTAATTATGCAATATTTGGAATTCTTGTAGAAACACTGAAAATGGCTCGGGTTCAGCAGCTTCCACAAGTGACCAGACTCGACAGTTATTTGAGGTTGGTAGCATGGTTTTGCCAGGGTTTCAAGTTTTAATTACTTTGCAGGCCTTAATTATCTCGTGTCATATCCATTCCTAACTTAGTTTTTGATCGAACTACATTTTCAATGAATAATTGTTTTCTGAACTATAACTTTTTATTAATGGTTATCTCACAACAACATATTGCTTTAATTGTAGTCAATACAAAGTATGAAAGAATGCACACTGTGATTACATTTAGATTATCAATATCTTATTTTGAAAGGGTTGGTGACAATTTGCTGTAATAAGCTAAGCATGTGGCAGGACACCACTCGCATAGATCTTTATTTGATTCACACACCACCAACCACTCTATAAAGTGGGGGTTCCCAAACTGAGAAGGAGCTGGCTGGCTTCAAGGTTTTTCCATTGTTGTACTGGAGGTCTTGGGGCACAAGATGGAAAGCAGAAGAGATAGAATTCTGCAGAGATAGAATTCTGCAGTGCAGAAGGAGACCATGCGGCCTATTGAGTCTGTGCCTACACTCCATCCCCGTAACCCCATAATCCACATATCGTTTGAACACTTAAGGGGCAATTTAACATGGACAATCCACCTAGCCTGCTCTTTTTTGGACTGTGGGAGAAAACTGGAGCATCCGGAGTAAATGCATGCAGACATGGGGAGAATGTGCAGATTCCGCACAGACAGTGACCTAAGGCCGGAATTGAACCCGGGTCCCTGGCGTTGTGATGTAGCAGTGCTAGTCTCTGTGCCGCCCTGTATTTACTTGTCATCGAAAGGCTATGGGAGTAGATAGCCACAGAGGTCAATTCCTGGAGACTGGTCCACAAAACCTGAATGCAATGGTGGAAGCAATTCAGTGGTCTCAGGAATGGTCAAGATCAGTACGTACATCTTCAAATGCCACATCCTATCAACAGTAGCACTACTCTCAGCTACTCCTCAATTTGCAACGTTCCCATCATCCACCCACCAATCTCTCTTGATCAAGTCTCACTCTTAACATTCATTCGCTTCACTGCGTGCACACTCACCTTGGCACTACTGCAGGTCTCATACCCACATCTGAAAGTTTGCACATTCTGTCAACCATTCAGTTGTGGCAGCCACATTGTCTGAACAAAAGTTCAACTGACATCCTTCCCCCTTTCCTGTAGCGCAAGGTGGCGCACAACTGGAAGCAGCAGGAATTAACCAGAGGGGGATAGGTATGCCTTTGTGTTCTCGTCCATGTGGAGGACACTACTGGCCAATACTGACGCAGCCATTGCTGAAACCATGGCCAACAGTATGCTAAAACCACTGTAGATTATTGTATCTTTGTGGTTAATCCTCCTTCTCATGTCCCACTTGCTCTATATTCCACCATCTCCGGAAAGCTACAGATGCTATAAGCATGCACCACTTACTTCCACCTCTCTCCCGACAATTTAACCCTTCTGCCTTTTACCTTTCAGTTAACCAAGAAATACAAATTAATCAGGTAGTGGAGGAATATCAAAAAATAAAGTGATGAAGGTACAACACCATCACTTGATTTCACACTCTTGGGCAACAGCTCAAATGTTGACATTCCATCTATCTTAAAGAATAGATTGGAGAAAAGATCTTCACGTGCTCAGGCACAGGGCTGGTGACTCCAGAGAAGGATACTGCAGGTACCAGTTCGCTAGAGTTCTGCATAGGACTCGGATAAGGACTTTGATGTGAAAAAATACAGAAGAAGACTGGGCAGATACAATAAAATGCATGTGCAATTGGCATCCTCTTTGAAAGCCTGCACTCAATTTCCAGGAGCTTGGAGGCATCCAGGTCTAACTTGGCATGCAGTTTGTAGCTTACCCTTTCCAGCAAGGGAGTGGTGGCTAATCCATGAGCATACTGTTGGGTTCAACAGTGATACAATATTCAATGGTTGATGTGTCACCTTCTTTAATAGAATAAGCAGCTCGCACCAAAGGTCTGAATGCTGTAGTGGTTCAGACTAGTCTCATGCAAGCTTAGACTACTGCCAACAAGGCTGTGAGTACCATTGTGCAAAGGAGCCTGCAGCATGTTGGAGAAATTCAGGATTACTGAGGCATTACCCCAGGAGGAAGGCAGTGGCTCCATTTAGCATGACCCTGATGTCTCTCTTGAGGATTCATGCTCTCATTTCTGCTTCTCTGCAAATGTCCTTGCTGTTCTCTACTGAAAGCCATCAGCCTTTCACTGTTGCGCTGCATCACTGGGGATAGCGCATCGTAGGAATAACACGACAGGTTCAGGCACATAGAAGATGGGGGCTAAGGGACAGCACAAAGATGATCAGTTTAATTGTATTTGGAATATGGCATAATTTGATTTATAAATCGTATGCATTTATTTTGTATGGCTTCTATCTCTACTGTGTTCAAGAGAATGGTGTGATGGTCAGTGACCGAAGGGAAGCAGTGTTCAATTGCTGGTGAATGGGAAATTGGGATTGTTGCACTCTCATTAATTTTTCACAGCCGGTGCAGAAGGTTGCTGTCTAGCTTGGTGCCTCCCTTTCTTTCCCCTTTCTCCAATTCCTCCTCCTCATACTTGATCTCAGCTGCCTGCTCTGTCATAGACAGCCGATAACTGATGGCAAGGGTTGCCTCCTTATGTTGGCGAGGTTGTGCAGCACGCAACAGATGCCAACAAATCACAAGTCCTGCTAAGTTGAATATTTCAATGGAGTCCAGTGATTGTTGTTGCAGCATGACAGTAGTCTGCTGTATCAAATTTCTCCTGAGAATACTCTTATTGTAGAATGCTGTGCACCTTTGTGTGTGGCTTGCGAAACAAAGTCATGCGCCATATCACCAATGGATAGCCATTTTTGCACAGTTGCCATCCTTTGGTTTGCTGTGGTGGCTGGAAATGCAGCTGTCACAGTAAATTACTGCAGTATTAAGGTATTACCACTGCTACCAAGATGTTGGGTGTTGTGTGGCCTCCAACACCTGGATGTTGAGGGAATGAAATCTATTTTGTTTTTGTACATTACGGAGTTGGCTTGAGGTAATATGCATATAGTCAGTAGCATCCTACACCATGAGGTAGCCTGCAGTCCGAGCAATCCCGAATGGAAACTACCTGCTTGTCTTTAGCAAGAGAGAATAAAATGGAGTTCTGTCTCTTGGGAGGTCCTGTGGCTCTTGCACAGTAGGGGATGAAAAACTGCGAGATATTGCAGAGAATGTCAGAACCAGCTTGGAAGGATCAAAGTTCATAGTGCCGGTCATCTTCTTAGCCATTGGCAGTACAATCTTTGTCTTGCTCTGTTGTCTCATTGTTCCATTCTTGATTTCAGGAGGATGCATTGAAATGGATGTGGCCTTCTGCTGAAAGCCCTCTTGTGCAAACGTACAAATTAGGAGCCTGTCGAGCCTGCCCTGCCAGTCAATAAGATCATGACTGATCTGACTGTAACCTCAACTCCACATTCTCTCTTTTGCTGGCACACCACTTGTTACATCTTGCCAACCAGATTTTATGCCTACTGTTTCCTGTTAGCTAGCCAATCTTCCATCCATGCCAATATGTTACCCCTTAGGCCATGAACTCTTATTTTCCTTAATAATCTCTGATGTGGCACCTTATCAAATGCCCTGGAAATCTAAGCACAGTACATCCACTAGTTCCTCTTTAATCAAATTTCTTCAACCAGTGAGTGGGAACTGCAACAAGAAGCAGTTGAGGCCAAAACATTGTATGTCTTCAAGAAGGAATTGGATATAGCTCTTGGGGCTAAAGGCATCAAAGGGATTGGGGGTGGGGGGGGGGGGGTGGGGGGGAGAGAAAGTGGGAACAGGTTACTGAGATGGATGATCGGCCATGATTATATTGAATGATGGAGCAGGCTCGAAGAGCCAAATGGCCACCTCCTCCTATTTTCCATGTTACGTTTTCAAAGAACTCCAATAAATTGCTTAAATATGATTTCCCTCTCAAAACCATGTTGACTTTTTCTGGTTACCTTGAATTTTTCTAAATGCCCATCTATAATATCTTTAATAAATAACATAGCATTTTTCCTATGACAGATGTTGGGTTAACTGACCTATAGTTTGCTGTTTTCAGTCTCCCTCCCTTTTTGATTAAAAGAGTTCCATTCGCTATTTTCAAATCTAATGGAACCTTCCCCAAATCTAGTGAATTTGGGAAAATTAAAACCAATGTATCAACTGTCTTACTGGCCACTTTTTTATTTTAAGACCCTAGGATGAGGTACATCAGCATCTGGGGACTTGACAGCTCGCAGCTCCAACAATTCGCTCAGTACCACTTCCCTGGTGATTGTAATTTTCCGGAGTTCCTTCCTCCCTTCCATTTCCTGATTTACAGCTAAATCAGAGATATTACATGTATGCTCCGTCGTGAAGACCGATGAATACCTGTTCAATTCATCTGTCATCTCCTTATTTTCCATTATTAATTCCCCAGACACACTTTCTATAGGACCATGCTCACTTTATTAAATCTGTCTTTATATTTCAAGCATGCTTCTTCTCCATAAGACCATAAAACATAGGAGCACAATTAGGCCACTCGGCCCATCGAGCCTGCCCTGCCATTCAATCATGGCTGATATATTTCTCATTCCCATTCTCCTGCCTTATCCCCATAACCCCTGATCCCCTTATTAACCAAGGACCTATCTATCTCTGTGTTAAATACACTCGGTAACTTCTGTGGCAATGAGTTCCACAGATTCACCGCTCTGGCTGAAGAAATTCCTCCTCATCTCTGTTTTAAAGGATCATCCCTTTAGTCTGAGATTGTGCCCTCTGGTTCTAGTTTTTCCTCCAAGTGGAAACATCTGCTCCACGTCCACTCTGTCCAGGCCTCATAGTATCCTGCAAGTTTCAATAAGATCCCCCGTCATCCTTCTAAACTCCCAACAAGTACAGACCCAGAGTCCTCAACCGTTCCCCCCCCCCTTATTAATCATCTTTGCTGTTTTGTATATTCTGTCCAATCCTCTGACTTGCCACCCATCTTTGTGCAATTAGTTGCTTTTTCTTTTAACTTTATTTAACTATATTTAACTTTTTTTTTAGTTAACCACGGCTGGTGGGGCCTCCCCGTGTAATTTTTCTTCCTTGTTAAAATGCATCTATTCTGTTAAATGTCTGCCAATGTATCTCTATTGACCTATCGCTTTGCCTCTCTATTGACCTATCCCATTGCTAATTCACTTTAGCTAGCTCTGCTTTCATGCACTCTTAATTTAAGCTCAAGATTATAGCCTTAGACCCACTCTTTTCTCTCAAATTGAATATAAAATTCAATTAGAATATGATCCTTCTCCTTCTCTTCCATCTTCTAGCAACTTTTTATCCTCTGGGCATTCTCCCACGCGCGCTCAGTTCAAAAGGGAAGCCAAGTTAATGCAAGCTCATTGAGCAACTGGTTTGCACAGAAGCCTTAAAGTCGGCAAAAGTACCTGCCGCATCACTCCTGTCGACTTCTGCAATTGGAACAGCTATTGGAAACATCAGCATTTGTAGATCTCAGCAGCAGTCAGAAGAAGTTGACCAGTTACTAAATAAGTTGTTGATTCTTTTAGATAGTGGAGTGAGGTAATGGGATTAGGGTTACATGTTTACACATGTTCATTTTTGCAAGGTTAAGAGAAGGCATTGATGAGTGTGAAGCTCCAAATGTCAGCGCTGATGTCAAATCGACATTCCATGCTGATTGGTGTCTCAATTTACCTACTCTGTATATTTCTGGCAGACATTAGCTGTGCACGTTAATTACCTTCACCATTATAGTGTTTAGCATTATTCTCGTCCGAAGTGCATGTGTGCTGTGAACACCATTTTGATCACCCAACAACACACATGGAACTCAAAGAATGGGCACGACAGCTTGCATCTCTCCTCCCCCAACCCCCCACCCCCGCAGTTTTTGTTGCTTATGGAAAAATTGGGTACTTATTATTTTTTAAAGCACTTTAAGAAACCTCTGCATGTCGTGATAAGTGTTATGCTTCCTCCTAATTAGCTCCAGCATGTGCATTTTTCAAATAATCCATTTAAAATAAAACTTTTCAGATTGTTTACTGTGTGCAATAAACTACTATCTTGCCCATGTCTATCGTATAGTTTCATAAAAATTCAAAGTTCTTGATGGCTTTTGTTACAATTATGAGGTTTATAAGATTATGTTTTGTGTCGGAATGACAAATTGCCGTTCCAACCTGAATACAAGGCCCCTGTGATTCATTTTGCTGTATGGAATTGTGCAGAGGAAGTCATTTTAAAGATCAGGTTACAGGAATTCCTAAAATATCACTGAATATCAAGCAGGTTAGTCTGCCAGCATCTGATCGAGAGGGAGCAGCCAGAAGCCTAATGTGTCTCTGTTTCATCGCACCTGTGGATGGGAGCTTGTGCTCATATTGAAAAGACCAAATTCATGAGTTGAAACAAGGTAGGGTGCTCTTTCCAAAAGGGCTGGTGCAGACTCGATGGGCTGAATGGCTTCCTTCTGCACTGTAAATTCTATGATTCTTTCAGCTATTAACTGGAAGTTTGAATTTCTTTATTAGTCTCTACGGAGATCGTAACACTGGTGAGGGGTGAGAAGGGGCAGTGATTTTTTTTTTTTTAAAAGGCAGCACCCGTCCATTTCCTCCAACATCAAGCTATTTAGTGTAGAGATAACAATGAAAATTTGTTGTCTGTTCAGACATTGCCATCGATTCATCTGGAATTATCAGGGAGCCACAATGTACACATTACAATTGTGGGAAGCCTATTTTGCTGTGCCTCTCACAGTACTGTCAGTTCTGCTTGAAATGTTGAGTCGAGTGATATCTGCTAGTCCTTTGCTTACTGAAGAGAAGCAATGGGAGCAGTTGAATGTTCTATCCAAAGTTCTCAACTACAAACATTTTGAGTGAGAAAATGGAAGAATGTTTTATTTCTAAAATCATCTCCTTCACTGTCAGCCCTATTTTGATGATGCAGTTGGGATGCTTCACATTAAAGTTAAACAAGTCCTTAAAATCATTTCAATCCCTGTAAACATGAGTATCTGTGTAGTCCAAAACCATGCAAATAGCAGATATATTTAGCCCTGAGAAAACTTACTTGTGCTCCTATCGATTTAGAAGAGTTAAGGAGGCTTTTAAAACCCACAAGATCTCCACCTGTGGTGATTTGATTCTGTACTGTTATAGAAATTAGCAAAATATTTACATGTGTTTACTTCCTTCCTCATTTTATCTTTCTAATAACATGCAACATGAGAGTTACATGTACTTTATTAGTTTATTAACCCAGTGGTTATCCAAAATAAGCATATAAATCTCTATGCCATACTAATAGAACATACAGTGCAGAATCGAGTCTGCACCGACTCACTTAAGCCCTCACTTCTACCCTATCCCCATAACCCAATAACCCCACCTAATCTTTTTGGTCACTAAGGGCAATTTATCATGGTCAATTCACCTAATCTGCACGTCTTTGGACAGTGGGAGGAAACCGGAGCACCCGGAGGAAACCCACGCAGACATGGGGAGAACGTGCAGACTCCGCACAGACAGTGACCCAGTGGGGAATCGAACCAGGGACCCTGGCGCTGTGAAGCCACAGTATTATCCACTTGTGCTACCGTGCTGCTATAGGTAGATAGACTGTTGTCAGTGGAGGGAACTGCACACAAGGGGATTAGTTGTAGAGTGTCTGTGGCATACAATACTGCCGTGGAGGTTATAAATAGAGGTGGTGGATTCAGTCAGTTATTTTGTCAGCAGCATCCATCTAATCAGGACAGGATAAAACCAGCCCAAGCTGGGTTGTCATTTCATCGCTGTTAATTTTGAATATATAATATGAGGCCGAATATATTTCAATTTTGTTTCAAAGTTCAAACGTCACTAAATTGTGGTAGATGTATGACGCATCAAAGCAGAGAATGTTCTAAGTTTGATACCTGATCTGTTTTGAATCCGTTAATTTGAATCATGGTTGCGGTAAGTGTACTTCGTCAGTCTTTTTATTGCTCTGAAATGATTTCTGCTCAAAGTACACCTCTGTGACCATCTGGTAAGGACAGCTGTGCATTCACTGATAAAGGTTCTTTCTATTGAATAGCTTGTTGACACTCATTGAGATTTGTACATTAATTTTTGCCTCTTGGATGAGATAGAAAAAGGGGACAAGCCAAAGAAGAGACATTTTGCACTGCGCACTAAAATAATAGCAAAATACATCCGGTGCTGGAGAGCTGAAATAAAAATAAGTGCTGGAAAAAAATCAGTGGGTCTGGCAGCATCCGTAGAGAGAAACAGATTTAACGTTTTGAGTCCAATATGACTCGTTGTAAATAAGAGTTAGGAATAGAATTTACAGTGCAGAAGGAGGCCATTCAGCCCATCGAGTCTGCACCGGCTCTTGGAAAGAGCACCCTACCCAAGGTCAACACCTCCACCCTATCCCCATAACCCAGCAACCCCACCCAACACCAAGGGCAATCTTGGACACTAAGGGCAATTTATCATGGCCAATCCACCTAACCTGCACATCTTTGGACTGTGGGAGGAAACCGGAGCACCCGGAGGAAACCCACGCACACACAGGAAGAATGTGCAGACTCCACACAGACAGTGACCCAAGCCGGAATCGAACTTGGGACCCTGGAGCTGTGAAGCAATTGTGCTATCCACAATGCTACCGTGCTGCCCGTTTTATGCTATTGAAAAGAGGGAGGAGCAGTTGGAACAACGCTGAGGACCCGGGTTCGATCCTGGCCCTGGGTCACTGTGGTGGGTTTGAACATTCTACCCGTGTCTTCGTGGGTTTCAGCCCCACAACCCAAAGATGTGCAGGGTAGGTGGATTGGCCACGCTAAATTGCCCCTTAATAAAAGAAAATGTCAAAGATATGGAACACAAGGCAAAGGGAATGGGTGGCACGATAGCACAGTGGTTAGCACTGTTGCTTCAGAGTGCCAGGGACCCCGGTTCACAGTAACTTTATTGCAGTGTTAATGTAAGCCTACTTGTGATAGTAATAACGACCGTATTAAAGACGGGTCCTGTTGCTCTTTCTAGCTTTAGTCTATTTGCTCTGTTATAGGTCACCTTTGCTCATGAGTCGCCAGGTATCTTTATGATACCGCCACGTGGTTCAAGTTTAGGTCATGATTAATAACACAGCACACCGCTTAGTAAGGATTAAAACAACGGTCATTTATTATATACAACAAGCAATATTAATACCCTAATACTACTTTCTATACAATAAACCTATCACTACTGGCCAATACTTAACTTAGGACGAGCCCAACAGGTCCGGGAAACGAATGGCTTGTCCAATCAAATCTGGCCCGCGGGATTCAAAAGGCTGCTACAGGTCGGTGGCTAGGTGTCTCTACCGGATAGCGATCGTTGGATTCACACTTACAGTGGCCGGTGGCTGGTCTTGTGTAGGTCTCGAGCAGGTGAAGATGAGAGAGAGAGAGAGATCTGAACTTGGACCTTTACTTTTATAGGGCCCAGGGGCTTCCCGCCTCCCGGGGCGGCCCTTGACCCTGAGTCCCAAGTGATTGGATTCTGTCCCCAGTCTCTGGGGTCGATGTGTCCAATGGTGAGGTGATTCCTCGATCAGGGGGTGGTCGCTCACCTGTCTTTGTTTCGGCCACTGCAGGCGCCGACAGGTCTGGCCCTGTATTCAATTGCTAATATGTTGCAATTGTTCCCGGGGATAGCCGATTTAACTGTGGATGTCTTGAGTAGATTAGGTGTAAACAGTCCTGAATGAAACTGCGGATACCTGGGTTGATGGGCTGTTGATAGCCCTGAGTATCGATCTGGGCTACGTTCCCAGAGCTGAAGCTGCAAACCTGCCTGCAGCTGCCTGCTTGTGTCTTCTTGGCTGCTTTTCCCAGCAGTCTTTCGGTTTAGCCATTTTAAACTGGGTTTTGGCCAGATTAATCGGAACGCAGCCATTTTACATGGCTACAGTCCAGAGTAGGTATTAACAGCAGAATAAAGTCAGTACTTTCTGAAAGTAAAGACGTAAACAAGATATAGACTGGCATTTGTGCGGGTCAGGTGAGGGCGTTCAAAATAGAAGACCGAGTTCATGGTCTGAAGTTATTGAATTTAATGTTGAGTCTAGAAGGCTGCAAAGTACCTAATCGGAAGCACTTCATTCTCTTTTTATTTGCACTGTACACCTCTCAAATGCCATTGAGATTGGTAAAGATTTGTTTCCAATCAGCATTGCTATTTATCCCCAGGTATGGGCAGAGCTGAAGATTCATACTAAATTTAGCCAAGTTTAACCCAGAAGAAAGTTTTAGGCTGCTGGTAAATACAAGGAAAACATTGATTTTCTGCAATATTATCAGCTTAAAAAAAATAAATAGATAGATGGTCAAAGCATAGTCCCATGCTTCCTTCCTATAAAGTCATTGAGGTGAGCAGCACAGAAAAGACCCTTTGGCCCATCGCATCTGCGCCGGTCAAAAACACCCACCTAAAGTATTCTAATTTCATTTTCCAGCACTTGGCATCATAGAATCCATGCAGTGCAGAAGAAGGCCATTTGGCTCAGAGTTTGCAATGACCCTCTGAAAGACCAACCTACCTAGGCCTATTTCCTTTCCCTATCCCCATAATCTCCCACAGACCAAAGATGTGCAGCTTAGGTGGATTGGCCATGCTAAATTACCCCATAGTGTCCAAAGGTTAGGTGGGGTTATGGGGATAGGGTGGGGGAGTGGGCCTAGGTAGGGTGCTCTTTTGGCTGGTCGGTTCAGACTCGATGGGCCAAATAGCCTCCTGCAGGGGGGATTCTATGATTCAATGACACATGGAGTTCCCAACTTTTCAACTTTCTGATAGTTGAAAGATGAAAAATACATCCACAGTGTACTAATATGTGTAGGCTAAAACTACTTGGTTGGTCAGTTTACTCACCAGTAAATTAACTGAGGAGCTAACAATATCAGAAGGCACTGAATCAAGATGGTACTCTTTTTAAAATAATGTTTTTTTGCAGTGTATGGTTCGCATAACATTTTATCCAAAAATTGTCAGATGTGCTATTGCATCTGGAGAACTTGAATTTCACCTGTGAAGTTCAGATTTTTAGGAAACAGCAAGTTCTTTGATCCCTTTTAAACTGCACAACATCCATGATGTGGGCAGCACGGTAGCATTCTGGATAGCACAATTGCTTCACAGCTCCAGGGTCCCAGGTTCGCTTCCGGCTTGGGTCACTGTCTGTGCGGAGTCTGCACATCCTCCCCGTGTATGCGTGGGTTTCCTCCGGGTGCTCCGGTTTCCTCCCACAGTCCAAAGATGTGCAGATTAGGTGGATTGGCCATGATAAATTGTCCTTCGTGTCCAAAATTGCCCTTAGTGTTGGGTGGGGTTACTGGGTTATGGGGATAGGGTGGAGGTGTTGACCTTGGGTCGGGTGCTCTTTCCAAGAGCCGGTGCAGACTCGATGGGCCGAATGGCCTCCTTCTGCACTGTAAATTCTATGATAAATTCTATGATCTGCATGATGAGTGATTTTCATAAACGAGGCATTTCTCCCTCTTTTGTTTTCCTGAGTGCTTGTTGATGCCTTGACTTTGCAATTTGTGGCACCTAGAACCAATTGTCCTACATTCTGACCTATTCCTACATCAACCACCCATGCTTGCCCCATAGACAGCCAGTCTGAATTTCATTTGGAAGTTGAGTGAATGAAAACTATTATGAATCCTCTGGTAAAAAATTTTTAAAAATAGGGAAGCAGAAACCAGGCGCTTGCCCTGCATGAAAAGCAAAGGGAAAACATAAACCTCTACAGAGGCCAAGGAATCAGTTCTATAACTATTTTTGAGAATTATGTTCGTGAGGGGCAAACGGAAAACTTAAAAAGAATTTTTATTTGAAAACCAGGAAATGCTTATTCCTCATTGTCCTTCAAAAATCTGTTTACTCCAGGGTTTAGACCAGCACTTGCTTTCCTTACCACAAGGGAGCTATGGACAGTTTACATTTGGCATTTTGGATGACCCCTTTGATCCCTTCCCCTTTGGAGCCAACCAGAGTTCAGAAGAAAACAGAGACTCTGAAAATAGGAGAGAAAGGGAGCACCAGTCGCGACCACGATATAGTTCCAGGCAACCCAGAGCACCTCGGTTCCCATCACGGCGCCCTACAACACGAAATGAAGGAGTTCCGACTCTAGAAGGGTAGGTGCACCTCCTGAAATTTCAGCATTCAACCGGGGAAGAAACTTGGTTCTAGTGAGAAATGTTTACTTTGGTACCTATCTTTAGCTGTTAATTTGCTTTTGTTAAACCCGCTCTATGGTGTCTATTTTACTGCTCTGTCTACTTCCAGGAAGATTATTAATGGCATCTATATCTGAAATCTGGGCAATGTGATTATAAATTAGAATGAGGACTTCACAACAGCATGTGTATATTAAATAAATTTAAAGCATGTGCTTTTAGCATTTTAGGATGTGATACTGGTTTAAATGAAAGCTCATTTTTATGTATGTTTTGTATATGTCAAATTGTCGATGGCTGGAAAGTTCACTCGTTTGCTTGCACCGACTGCAGCTTGAAATTATATTCGAGCTTTCAAACTTTTCTTTTGTTTATTACAGAATTATTCAGCAATTGGTTAATGGAATCATTGCACCTACGGCAGTGCCAAACTTGGGATTGGGCCCATGGTAAGTTGTAGGGGCTGTTTAGCACAGGGCTAAATCGCTGGCTTTGAAAGCAGACCAAGGCAGGCCAGCAGCATGGTTCGATTCCCGTAACAGCCTCCCCGAACAGGCACCGGAATGTGGTGACTAGGGGCTTTTCACAGTAACTTCATTTGAAGCCTACTTGTGACAATAAGCGATTTTCATTTCATTACAAAGTTGCTGAATAAGTTTATGTTGAAGAGTGAATGTGGAGATATTGAAATTTAAGACCAACTGTTTTGAGACATTGATATCTGAAATAAGAGGTCAAATTTGCATGCTTTTTTTTTTTTCTTGAACTATGATTATTACAATGGCCAAGATTTTTCATAAAAATAATATCTGGTGTATGCCATTATTGGAACATAGATTGTACAGGAAATTAGATATGTAAGTTCCCAGGTAGAACCAGAATTTCAACTAGACACTAACTCAAACATTGCATGCATGAGGAAATTATTTGCAAAAGCAATATTTTATAACATGGTTTATTTTTAGATGATAAAAATGAATTGTAGCACATGAGGCAGCTTTTAGGCTAATAAATAGCAGTGATCATCCAGTTGATGGTTGCTATTTGAGGTTACAGAGTCTGAAAGGTCTACTCCGGGCAGACAGAATTGAGCTGAAATTTAGTGATCACAATCATGCAGTGTAATTCAACTGACGTCAATTTTTGTCAGTTTTATAGCCTTTCGTTTCTTTTAGTTTATTGCTTCATCGAGTTTGGACTTGATTTCAAATTGTCCCATTAACCTGAATCTACTTTGGGGCCGTGAAGGGAGAAGTGTGGATTTTTGGTTTGGTCACCATTTTATATAAAGACGGGAGAAATTTAGAACCGTCACTGAATTGAATTGCACCAAATCTTGATTGTGCTGCTTTTGATTTGCTCCCATGCTTGCTGCAGCACCACATGCAAGGAAATACGAAGGATCCTCTGCAAAGCTGGAATGTTTGAAATTTAGTGTATGTTGTGATCATCATGCGAGAAATATTGGTCAATGTATCTTCAGTCGCATCTAGGGAAGGCGGTTGCATAGTGGTATTGTTGCTAGACTAGTAATTCAGAGACCCAGGGTAATGATCTGGGGACCTGGGTTCAAATCCCACCACGGCAGATGGTGGAATTTATACTCAATTAAAATATCTGGAATCAAAAGTCTAATGAAATTGTTGATTGTCGTAAAACCTATCTGGTTCGCGAATGTCCTTTTAGAGAAGGAAATCTGCCAACCCTCATCTGGCCCACACATGACTCCAAACCCACAGAAACTCTTCAAGTTTCCTCTGAAATGGCCCAGCACGCCATGCAGTTGAATTCAACCACGACAGAAAAATGAAAAAGTATAGAAACTGGACCACCAACGACAACGGAAAACCCAGCCCAGTCGACCCTACAGAGTCCTCCTTATTAACATCTAGGGGCTTGTGCTAAAGTTGGGAGAGCTGTCTCACAGACTAGTCAAGCAACAGCCTGACATAAGTCATACTCACAGAATCATACCTTACAGACAATGTCCCAGACACACTATCACCATTTCTGGGTATGTTCTGTCTCACCGGCAAGACAGACCCAGCAGAGGTGGTGGCACAGTGATATACAGTCGGGAGGGAGTTGCCCTGGGAATCCTCAACATTGACTCTGGACCCCATGAAGTATCATGGCTTCAGGTTAAACATGGGCAAGGTAACTTGCTGATTACCACGTATCAGCCACCACCAGCTGATGAATCGGTAATCGTCCATGTTGAACACCGCTTGGAGGAGACCCAGGCAAGGAATTTGCTCTGGGTGGGGGACTTAAGTGTTCATCATCAAGAGTGGCTCAGTAGTACCACCACAGACCGAGCTGGCTGGGTCCTAAAGGGCATAGCTCCTGGATTGGGACTGCAGCAGGTGGTGAGGGAACCAACATGAGGGGAAAACATACTTGGCCTCATCCTCACCAACCTGCCTGCTGCAGATGCATCTGTCCATGACTATATTGAGCGAAGTGACCACTGCGCAACCTCTGTGGAGACTAAAGTCCCGTCTTCACATTGAGGATACCCTCCATCGTGTTGTGTGGCACTACCACCGTGCTTAATGGGATAAACTTCAAACTGTTCTAGCAACTCAAGACTGGGTTTCCTTGAGGCGCTGTGGGCCAACAGCAGCAGCAGAATTGTACACGACCACAATCTGAAACCTTATGGCCCGGCATATCCCCCACTCTACCATTACCACCAAGCCAGGGGATGAACCATGGTGCAATGAAGAGTGCAGGAGAGCATGTTAGGAGTAACACCAGGTGTACCGAAAAATGAGGTGTCAACAAGGTGCAGCTACAACACAGAACTACTTGTGTGCCAAAGAAGCTAAACGATTCACAACAAATGTAAACGTATCAGATCTAAGCTCTGCAGTCCTGCCCTATCCAGCCGTGAATCATGGTGGACAATTGAAACAATTCGCTGGAGGAGGAGACTCCATAAAGATGCCCAGCCTCAATGATTGAAGAGCCCAGCACATTGTGAAAAGATGAGGCTGAAGCATCAGCACCAACCTTCAGCCAGAACTGCCGAGTGGATGATCCATCTCTATCTTCTCCAGAGGTCCCCAGCATCACAGATGTTAGTCTTCAGCCAGTACAATTCACTCCACTCCGCGTGATATCAAGAAACGGCTGAAGGCACTGGATACTCCAAAGGCTATGGACCCTGACAAAATTCTGGCAATAGTACTGAAGACTTCTGTTCCAGAACTTGCCGCACCCCCAGCCAAGCTGTTCTCGTACAGCTACAATGCCAGCAATTCCATTCGGCAAATTGGAAAATTGGCATGTCCTGTACACAAGAAACAGGACAAGCCCAGCCAATTACCGCGCTCTCCGTCTACTCTCCATCAGCAAGGAAGGAGTCATCAAAGGTGCGATCAAGCGGCACTTACTCAGCAATAACCTGCTCACAGATGCTCCCTTTGGGTTCTGCCAGGGTCACTCAGCTCTTGACCTCATTACAGCCACCTTGAACCGCTGCAGTCTCTTGAGGTGTAGGTGCACCCACAGTGCTGTTAGGGAAGAAATTCCTGGATTTTGACCCAGCGACAGTAAAGGAACGGTAATATATCTCAAGTCAGGATGGTGAGTGACTTGGAGGGGAAGCTCAAGGTGGTGGGGTTCCCATGTGCCTGCTCCTCTTGTCCTTCTAGATGGTTGTGGTCGTGGGTTTGGAAGGTGCTGCCGAAGGGGGATTGGTGAGTCCCTGCGGTGCATCCTTGCAGATAGTACACACTGCTGCTACGTGCATCGGTGGTGTAAGGACTGAATGTTTGCGGAAGGGGTCGCATTCAAGCGGGCTACTTTGTTCTAGATGGTGTGGAGCTTCTCAAGTGTTGGGGCTGTAATCATCCAGGCAAGTATTCCATCACAATCCTGACTTGGTGGACAGGCTTCGGAGGGTCAGGAGGTGAGTTACTTTGCACAGGATTTCCAGCCTTTGACCTGCTCTGGTAGCCACAGTATTTGTATGGCTAGTCCAGTTCAGTTTCTGGTCAATGGTAATCTCCTTCTCTTCCCCTTCTTTCTTCTTCTTCTTCTCCTCCTCTTTCTCCCCCCCCCCCCCCCCCAAAAAAAAAGGGAGATTCAGCGGTGGCATGCCATTGAATGTCATGGGGCAATGGTAGATGCCAGTGTTGTAGCTGGACTGGAACAGTTTTTCTAGGGGTGTGGCACGTTCTGGGGCACAACTTTTCAGTACTGTTGTGGAATATTGTCAGGACCTAAATCCTTTGTCGTATTGAGTACCTTCAGCCTTCTCTTAATATTACATGGGCTGAATTGAATTGGTTTAAGACTGACATCTGTGATACTGGGGACCTCTGGAAGGGGCAAAGATGGACCATCCATTCGGCACTGCTGGCTGAAGATTGTTGAAAATGCTTTTGTACAGTATGCTGGGCTCCTCCACCATTCAGGATGGGGATATTTGTGGAGCTTCCTCCAGTGAGTTGAATTGGCTACCGCCATTCATAGCTGGATGTAGCAGGACTGCAGTGCTGGGATCGGATCCATTGATTGTGGAATCGCTTTAGCTCTATTACTTGCTGCTTTTGCAGTTTGGCATGTACGTATTCCTGTTGTAGCTTCACCAGGTTGACACCTAATTTTTCAGTATGCATGGTGCTGCTCCTGACATGCCCGCCTGCATTCTTCATTAAGCCAGGGCTATCCCCTGGCTTGGTAATGGTCGAGTGGGGGGATATGCTGGACCATAACGTTAAATATTGTGGTTGAGTAGAATTCTGCTGAGGGCCCACAGAGCCACATGGATGCCCAGTCTGGAGTTGCAAGATCAGTTTGACATCTATCTCATTTAGCACGATGGTGCCACGCAACCCTATGGAACAGGACTTCACTGTGGGGTGGTCACTCCTACTGATACTGTAATGGACAGATGCATCTGCGGCAGGCAGGTTGGTGATGATGTGGTCCAGTATGTTTTACCCTCTTGTTGGTTCCTTCACTTGCTGCAGCCCTAGTCTAGCAGCTATATTTTTAAGACCCGGCCAGCTGAGAGTATAGTGCAGCTTCATAGTATTGGTTTTCTGCTTCTGCCTTCAGCTCCATGTCGACCTGTTTTATGCTGTAGACCTGACCACTCCCCGTCCAAAACATCAATTAATATCTGCTATGTTGACCTTCCTGAGGTGTGGTTCAGTGCTACTGTTGCTTTGATTCAAATAGGTTGGTCTTTTGAGATGAATTGATCATAAATATACACGGTTTTTCTTAATTGTAGAGTATCCTCTTGCTTTGGTAGGTAAATTTGGGGAGCCATAATATTGAACTGTGCAAACTCAAATTCTCCGATCCAATCACTATGTGAGCTGGTGGATCCGAAAAGGTTAGGGTGAGAATTGCTCATATTCTGGAGGTGTGACGTTTGTGCAACAGCATTCTTATGATCTAATATATTTGTTAAACAGCAATGTTGTCTGGTCAGGCTCATGTACGGAAATGGTCACTTGGCAGTTCAGTATCAAGGGATTCTGTAGGCATTCTATGTAATAGGTGAGGGATTGTGAAGAAAGTTGCTTTTTATTTCAACTTTAAAACTAAAAAAGACTATATTCAGTATAAATAAAATTTCATTTATTTTTGCATATCAACTTGTAATGTAAATTTTCTATGGATTATAGGGGTGTTTTGCATTCAAATCCAATGGACTATGCGTGGGGAGCCAATGGCTTGGACACAATCATTACACAGGTAGTTAATCTGGTTAGTGCAATACTGTTCATGTTGAAATTATATTACGAAGATGGATACAAGAAATGTTATTTGATCCTAGATTCTGACACACATGTACTATTATACTATTAATTTTCTGAATGGATGTTTCATTATACAATGTAACCTCTCCACTTCGATAAGTAAAACCATTTTCATTACTACTTTACCATGTTTTATCATTGTTTTACACTTCAATTAAATGTTTGTGTCTGTGGTGTTTCCCGTTTCACACACTTGTGGATTAGGCATTCTCATGACATTCTGAAAGCCAGAAAATTCTGAAATCTGGAAATTATTTGTTCCCCAGTATTTCACACAGGAGAGGTTACAGTGTATTGACTCAGTTGCGATTTTGTCCCAGCAGAAAATCATGTCTGTAAAATGTTTTTTTGTTCTCCTTTTGGATTTCTTTCTCTTCTGTCACCCCCACCCAGACATCCCAATTGTCTCATGCAATTTCACTTTACATTTCCTCATGGGAGGCGTTGGCTGCTTATTGGGGTACAGCTCCTCAGATGTCCACTGATCTCCAGTAGCTCACTCTGGTTGTGGTCTTAACTCTCCTGCCTGTCCCCCATAACCCTTAACTCTTTTTTTGCTAAAATTATGTCGAACTGAACCTCGAATATATTCAGTGACCCAGCCTCCACTGCAGGCTGGGCATAAGATTAATGACTCCAAAAAGAAATTCCTCCTAATCTCTGTCTTAAATGGGAAGCCCCTTATTTTAAATTGTTCCCCCTAGTTCTAAATTTCCCCAGGAGAGGAAGCATCCTTTGAGCACCAACCATGTTGAAGCCCTCAATCTTAAATGTTTCAATATCACCTCTAATTCTTCTGAACATAGCTCCCAACTTGCTCAACCTTTCCTCCTGAGACCATCCCTTCATCCCAGGAATTAGCCTAGTGAACCTTCTTTGAATTGCTGCCAGTGCAAATATATTTACCAAATAAGAAGACCAAAACTGTACACAGCTCTGTTATGATTGTAGCAAGATTTGCTTTTATACTGCATTTCCCCCTTCCAATAAATGCCAACATTCCATTTGCCTTCCCGTTATCCGCTGAACTTGCATGCTAGTTTGTTGTAATTTATGCACGAGCACTCCCAAACCCCTCTGCTGATGTTTTCTGCAGTCTTTCACCATTTAAATAATATTTGACTCCTTTATTCTTTAAAAAAAATTTTTTTTAGAGTATCCAATTCATTTTTTTTTTTTCTAATTAAGGGGCATTTTGCATGGCCAATCCACCTAGCCTGCACATCTTTGGGTTGTGGGAATGAAACCCACGCAGACACGGGGAGAATATGCAAATTCCACACAGACAGTGACCCGGGGCCGGGATCGAACCCGGGTCCGTGGCGTCATGAGGTGGCAGTGCTAACGACTGCGCCACCATGCTGCCCCCGGCTCCTTTATTCTTCCTAACAAATTCATAACTTCACATTTTCCTACATTATATTCCATCTGCGTGCCGCTCCCAACCTGTCTGTATCCCTCTGAAGACTGTCATCCTCACCACTTGTCTTCCCACCTGTTTTTGTATTATCAGCAAACTTGGTAATAGTGCATTCACTTCCCTAACCAAGTCATTAATATATATTGTAAATAATTGTGGCCCCAGCACAGATTCTTGTGGCAATCCACTAGTTACAGGTTGCCACCCTGAAAATGACCCTCTTATCCAAATTCTTGTCTTCTATCAGTTCTCTATCCTTCCATGTGGTACCTTATTAAACTCTTTTTTGCAAATCCAAGTATATTATATCTACTGGTTCCCCTTCATCTGTCCTGCTCATTACCACCTCAAAGAATTCTAATAAATTGTCAGGCATGATTTCCCCTTGGTGAAGCCATGCTGACTCTGTTTGATTATATTATGCATTTCTCAATGCCCTGCTATTACATCCTTTATCATGGATTAATTTCTGTCATTGGGAAAATGTTAAGCTAAACTATAGATTTCTACATTCTGTCTTCCTCCTTTTATGAATAGTGGTATTATATTTGTGGCTTTCCAATCCACTGAGAGGTTTCCAGAATCGGAACATTTTGGAAGATTACAACCAATGCAGCATTTCTTTTCAGTCCGTAAAATGCAGACCATTAGACGAAGGGACTTATCAGGTTTTAGTCCCATTAGTTTTCTTCATACTTTTTCCTCTAGTGATCTTGGTCATTCTTCTTTTAATCCTTGAGTTCTTACTATTCATGGGATGCCTCCATTGTCTTCTACTGTGAAGACAAATGCAAAATACTTATTCAAAGTCTCTGCCACTTGTTTCATAGAATTTACAGTGCAGAAGGAGGCCATTCGGCCCATCGAGTCTGCACCGGCTCTTAGAGCACCCTACCCAAGCCCACATCTCCACCCTATCCCCAAAACCCAGTAACCCCACCCAACACTAAGGCAATTTTGGACACTAAGGGCAATTTAGCATGGCCAATCCACCTAACCTGCACATCTTTGGACTGTGGGAGGAAACCAGAGCACCCGGAGGAAACCCACGCACACACGGGGAGAACGTGCAGACTCCGCACAGACAGTGACCCAAACCGGGAATCGAGCCTGGGACCCTGGAGCTGTGAAGCAATTGTGCTAACCACAATGCTACCGTGCTGCCCACTACCGTTTCCCATCACTAATCTCCCAGTTTCATCCTCTAAGGGACCAATGTTTACTTTACCTGTGCTATTTAAATAATATATATTTATAGAAGCATTTACTTTTGATTTTTTAGATTTCTTGCTATTTTTCACTTGTACGCCAATTTCTCCATCTCTTATTTTTCAGTCATACTTCGATGGCTTCTAAAATGTTCCTTATTTTCTGGGCTAAGCCATGCCTTATGAGGGAAGCAGATCTCACTTCAACCATCTGCTACAAAAATCCGTTTAAAGATTGTACTGACTAGACGTCTCAGTAACAATGCCAAGATTGCGGTTTTAAATTTGGGGCTGCTGACGTACCACCATACAAATCTGTGCTATTATTATTTTTTTATTTTTTTACAGGAACAAAATATGCATCAATAACCATTCTACATATTTCTTCAGTTTTTAAGAAATTTTTGTTCATCTGTTAGCGGGTCAAGTAGATTGTTAACTTGTATTTGTAGTTTTACTGCCAATAATCTGACAGGTTTTGCGCTTACTGTTTTAAATTAAAAAATTTTTTTTTAAATCCTGTTCTTAAGCTAGTCGTTTTGAGTGATCAGCCTGAACAGATCATTATGGGCCACAACTCCTGAAGGAGTGGCAATTGAGCCAGGGGAGGGAGGAAGGTTCAAGCCAGTGGTGGTGGGGGAGGAGAGTATAGTTCCAGCGTACTCTTTTGCAGCCTCAAACTTTGGATTGTCCCAAATGCTACAGCAATAGTTACCCAGAAAAGGTTTGAAGAATTAAAATCCCTTTTACCTGCTGGGTAATTATTATACTGATCCCCGCCTCCTGCATGGACCTATCCCACCTCAGACCACCAACTCTCCCCAGTGCCAGGCCTGACCCCGGCACCCGTCCTGATGCCCAATTTCCAACCTCTTCCCCAAAATAATTCTTACCCACTTGCCTTCTAAACATACCATCCCCCTGGCTTGCCAAAGGCCTTTAAACTTAGTTGGACCTTTAAACTTAGTCTAAAGGGGGAATGGCTTACCTACCTTCGAATGAGCTACCTTCACCTGAGGTCCCAGGCGCATGCTGCATCAAAAAGATCTCGCTTGGCTTGAGTCGGAAGGTCAGGTGAGATGAGATCATCTGGATTTCCAGGTATTAGATAGAAAGCTCCAGGATTTTGACACATTAATGATAAAGGAATATTGAAGTTTAGGTGTGTGACTTGGGAATTTGGAGCTGCTGCTCTGGGCCGTCTCTGGTGAAGGTCGCAGGTTTGGGAGGTGCTCTGAAAAACCATTAGCCAGTTTCTGCTGTACATCCTGTAGATTGTATACACCCAGCCATGGTACGCAGTCAGTTTGGTTATGTTCTTTGTAATCACTGTCTAATTAATTATTTCCTTCCTTCAGCTTCTGAACCAGTTTGAAAATACTGGCCCGCCTCCTGCAGATAAAGATAAAATCAAGACTCTTCCCACGGTAGAAATAACAGATGAACATGTAGGTGGGTGTACTTCGGACCAGTAACCAAATGCCTCGTTGCTTTTTCGTCCTCCTCACCCTGTCTTAACTTTGTCAGGAATATACTAATAAATACATCAGCTGCTAAAACTAACTTTATGGAACTTTTGTCATTCTGTACGATCAAATAACAGAACTTGGTCATGTTATTATGGACTGATTTTGATCTTTCTGGCTTCATGCAAAAACCTTTTATTCACATCAGGTTCTCTGGTGGTTAAGTGAATATCATATTTAGATAAAATAACTGAACTACCCATAAAATTGAAATACAAACAGAAAATGCTGGAAAAACTCAGCAGGTCTGGCAGCATCTGCGGTGAGCGAAACAGTTAATGTTCTGAGTCCTTGTGACACTCTTCAGAGCCCTAAGATTAGTTTGAGATGTATATGACTTATTTGATTCATTTTGGCAGGAGGAATGTGGAGAGACAAAAAAGTTGCAACTTTAAATTGGGTTGAGGAGCAAAGGGACCTGGGTGGATATGTGCATAAATCATTGCAGGTGGGTAAGACGGGTTGAGAGAGCAGTTAATAAGCCATACAGTATCCTGGGCTTTATTAATAGGGGCATAGAGTACAACAACAGGATAAAATGCTGAATTGGTATAAGCGGGAGGTGATGGCTAGTGGCATTGTCAGTGGACTAGTAATCCAGAGACCCAGGACAATGTTGTGGGGAGACCCGGGTTTGAATCCCATTATGTCAAATGGTGGAATTTGGATTCAATACAAATCTGGAATTAAAAGCCTAATGATGACCAAAAAACATTCTTGATTGTTGTAAAATCCATCTGGTTCACTAATGTTCTTTAGGGAAGGAAATCTGACATCCTTACCGGGTCTGGCCTAAGCAGTGTGGTCCACTTTTTAAAAATGTCCTCTGAAATGGCCTAGCAAGCCAGGGCAATTGGGGCTGGGCAATTAATGCCAGTGATGACCACATCCCATGAATGAATTTAAAATAAAATTTGCTAGTTCAGCCTTAACTGGAGTACTGCATTCAGCTGTGGGCGGCAGACTTTAGGAAGGATGTGAAGGCATTGGAAAGAGTGCAAAAAAATTCTCAAATGGTAGAGATGAGGAAGTTCAGTTATGAAAACAGATGGGAGAAGTTAGGACTGTTTTCCTTAGAGAACATAGAACATACAATGCAGAAGGAGGCCATTCAGCCCATCGAGTCTGCACCGACCCACTTAAGCCCCCACTTCCACCCTATCCCCGTAACTCAATAACCCCTCCTAACCTTTTTGGTCACTAAGGGAAATTTATCATGGCCAATGATTAAAGTTTAAGGGAGATGTGCGTGGAAAGTTTTTTACGCAGAGGGTGGTGGGTGCCTGGAACGCTTTGCCAGCGGAGGTGGTAGAGGCAGGCACAATAGCATAGAACATAGAACATAGAAAATACAGCACAGAACAGGCCCTTCGGCCCACGATGTTGTGCCGAACCTTTGTCCTAGATTAATCATAGATTATCATTGAATTTACAGTGCAGAAGGAGGCCATTCGGCCCTTTGAGTCTGCACCGGCTCTTGGAAAGAGCACCCTACCCAAACTCAACACCTCCACCCAACACCAAGGGCAATTTGGACATTAAGGGCAATTTATCATTGGCCAATTCACCTAACCCGCACATCTTTGGACTGTGGGAGGAAACCGGAGCACCCGGAGGAAACCCACGCAGACACGGGGAGGACGTGCAGACTCCGCACAGACAATGACCCAAGCCGGAATCGAACCTGGGACCATGGAGCTGTGAAGCAATTGTGCTATCCACAATGCTACCGTGCTGCCCTTAAGAACAAATAAATCTACACTATATCATTTTACCGTAATCCATGTACCTATCCAATAGCTGCTTGAAGGTCCCTAATGTTTCCGACTCAACTACTTCCACAGGCAGTGCATTCCATGCCCCCACTACTCTCTGGGTAAAGAACCTACCTCTGATATCCCTCCTATATCTTCCACCTTTCACCTTAAATTTATGTCCCCTTGTAATGGTGTGTTCCACCCGGGGAAAAAGTCTCTGACTGTCTACTCTATCTATTCCCCTGATCATCTTATAAACCTCTATCAAGTCGCCCCTCATCTTTCTCCGCTCTAATGAGAAAAGGCCTAGCACCCTCAACCTTTCCTCGTAAGGCCTACTCTCCATTCCAGGCAACATCCTGGTAAATCTTCTTTGCACCTTTTCCAGAGCTTCCACATCCTTCCTAAAATGAGGCGACCAGAACTGTACACAGTACTCCAAATGTGGCCTTACCAAAGTTTTGTACAGCTGCATCATCACCTCACGGCTCTTAAATTCAATCCCTCTGTTAATGAACGCGAGCACACCATAGGCCTTCTTCACAGCTCTATCCACTTAAGTGGCAACTTTCAAAGATGTATGAGCATAGACCCCAAGATCTCTCTGCTCCTCCACATTGCCAAGAACTCTACCGTTAACCCTGTATTCCGCATTCATATTTGTCCTTCCAAAATGGACAACCTCACACTTTTCAGGGTTAAACTCCATCTGCCACTTCTCAGCCCAGCTCTGCATCCTATCTATGTCTCTTTGCAGCCGACAACAGCCCTCCTTACTATCCACAACTCCACCAATCTTTGTATCGTCTGCAAATTTACTGACCCACCCTTCAACTCCCTCATCCAAGTCATTAATGTAAATCACAAACAGCAGAGGACCCAGAACTGATCCCTGCGGTACGCCACTGGTAACTGGGATCCAGGCTGAATATTTGCCATCCACCACCACTCTGACTTCTATCGGTTAGCCAGTTTGTTATCCAACTGGCCAAATTTCCCACTATCCCATGCCTCCTTACTTTCTGCATAAGCCTACCATGGGGAACTTTATCAAATGCCTTACTAAAATCCATGTACATTACATCCACTGCTTTACCTTCATCCACATGCTTGGTCACCTCCTCAAAGAATTCAATAAGATTTGTTAGGCAAGACCTACCCCTCGCAAATCCGTGCTGACTATCCCTAATCAAGCAGTGTCTTTCCAGATGCTCAGAAATCCTATCCTTCAGTACCCTTTCCATTACTTTGCCTACCACCGAAGTAAGACTAACTGGCCTGTAATTCCCAGGGTTATCCCTAGTTCCTTTTTTGAACAGGGGCACGACATTCGCCACTCTCCAATCCCCTGGTACCACCCCTATTGACAGTGAGGATGAAAAGATAATTGCCAACGGCTCTGCAATTTCATCTCTTGCTTCCCATAGAATCCTTGGATATATCCCGTCAGGCCCGGGGGACTTGTCTATCCTCAAGTTTTTCAAAATGCCCAACACATCTTCCTTCCTAACAAGTATTTCCTCGAGCTTACCAATCTGTTTCACACTGTCCTCTCCAACAATATCGCCCCTCTCATTTGTAAATACAGAAGAAAAGTACTCATTCAAGACCTCTCCTATCTCTTCAGACTCCATACACAATCTCCCGCTACTGTCCTTGATTGGACCTACCCTCGCTCTAGTCATTCTCATATTTCTCACATATGTGTAAAAGGCCTTGGGTTTTTCCTTGATCCTACCTGCCAAAGATTGTTCATGCCCTCTCTTAGCTCTCCTAATCCCTTTCTTCAGTTCCCTCCTGGCTATCTTGTATCCCTCCAATGCCCTGGTCTGAACCTTGTTTCCTCAGCCTTACATAAGTCACCTTTTTCCTCTTAACAAGACATTCAACCTCTCTTGTCAACCATGGTTCCCTCACTCGACCATCTCTTCCCTGCCTGACAGGGACATACATATAAGGACACGTAGCACCTGTTCCTTGAACAAGTTCCACATTTCACTTGTGTCTTTCCCTGCCAGCCTATGTTCCCAACTTATGCACTTCAATTCTTGTCTGACAACATCGTATTTACCCTTCCCCCAATTGTAAACCTTGCCCTGTTGCACGTACCTATCCCTCTCCATTACTAAAGTGAAAGTCTCAGAATTGTGGTCACTATCTCCAAAATGCTCCCCCACTAACAAATCTATCACTTGTCCTGGTTCATTACCAAGTACTAAATCCAATATTGCCCCTCCTCTGGTCGGACAATCTACATACTGTGTTAGAAAAGCTTCCTGGACACACTGCACAAACACCACCCCATCCAAACTATTTGATCTAAAGAGTTTCCACTCAATATTTGGGAAGTTAAGTCACCCATGACGACTACCCTGTGACTTCTGCACCTTTCCAAAATCTGTTTCCCAATCTGTTCCTCCACATCTCTGCTACTATTGGGGGGCCTATAGAAAACTCCTAACAAGGTGACTGCTCCTTTCCTATTTCTGACTTCAACCCATACTACCCCAATAGGGTGATACTCCTCGAACTGCCTTTCTGCAGCTGTTATACTATCTCTAATTAATAATGCCACCCCCCCCACCTCTTTTACCACCCTCCCTAATCTTATTGAAACATCTATAACCAGGGACCTCCAACAACCATTTCTGCCCCTCTTCTATCCAAGTTTCCGTGATGGCCACCACATCGTAGTCCCAAGTACCGATCCATGCCTTAAGTTCACCCACCTTATTCCTGATGCTTCTTGCGTTGAAGTATACACACTTCAACCCATCTCCGTGCCTGCAAATACTCTCCTTTGTCAGTGTTCCCTTCCCCACTGCCTCATTACACGCTTTGGCGTCCTGAATATCGGCTACCTTAGTTGCTGGACTACAAATCCGGTTCCCATTCCCCTGCCAAATTAGTTTAAACCCTCCCGAAGAGTACTAGCAAACCTCCCTCCCAGGATATTGGTGCCCCTCTGGTTCAGATGCAACCCGTCCTGCTTGTACAGGTCCCACCTTCCCCAGAATGTGCTCCAATTATCCAAATACCTGAAGCCCTCCCTCCTACACCATTCCTGCAGCCACGTGTTCAACTACACTCTCTCCCTATTCCTAGCCTCGCTATCACGTGGCACCGGCAACAAACCAGAGATGACAACTCTGTCTGTCCTGGCTTTCAACTTCCAGCCTAACTCCCTAAACTTGTTTATTACCTCCACACCCCTTTTCCTACCTATGTCGTTGGTACCAATGTGCACCACGACTTCTGGCTGCTCCCCCTCCCCCTTAAGGATCCTGAAGACACGATCCGAGACATCCCTGGCCCTGGCACCCGGGAGGCAACATACCTTCCGGGAGTCTCGCTCGCGACCACAGAATCTCCTATCTATTCCCCTAACCATTGAATCTCCTACAACTATTGCTTTTCTATTCTCCCCCCTTCCCTTCTGAGCCCCAGAGCCAGACTCCGTGCCAGAGACCTGACCGCTAGGGCCTTCCCCCGGTAGGTCATCCCCCCCAACAGCATCCAAAACGGTATACTTGTTTTGAAGGGGAACGGCCACGAGGGATCCCTGCACTGTCTGCCTGTTTGTTTTTTTCCCCCTGACTGTAACCCAGCTATTCGTGTCCTGTACCTTGGGTGTGGCTACCTCCCTGTAACTCTTCTCAATCACCCCCTCTGCCTCCCGGATGATCCGAAGTTCATCCAGCTTCAGCTCCAGTTCCCTAACACGGTCTTTGAGGAGCTGAAGTTGGGTGCACTTCCCGCAGGTATAGTCAGTGGGGACACCGGTGGTATCCCTCACCACCCACATCCTACAGGAGGAGCATGTAACTGGCCTAGCCTCCATCCCCTCTTACCTTACAGAATATAGCTGCTGTGTGGACTAACTAGATCTCCGCCCTCCGACTCTGCTCCCAGTCAACTACACTTCCTGTAAACTCCTGGCTCTCTTCGCACTCTTTGCGGAAATGTCGGAAACAAAATGAAAGGAGCACCTTACTCCCACCTCACCTAACTCCCTCGGTCACCAAACTCTCACTATCGCACTCAAAAAGCACCAAATTCAGCACTCCCTCGGTCACCAAACTCTTACGAGAGCACTCAAATGCACCAAATTCAGCACTCCCTCGGTCACCAAACTCTCACTATCGCACTCAAAAAGCACCAAACTCAGCACTCCCTCGGTCACCAAACTCTCACTATCGCACTCAAAAAGCACCAAACTCAGCACTCAGTGCAAACAAAGTCTGCACTGTAGGGGATCACTTTTATACTGTGAATCTAGCCTCTGAAAAACTGGCCTAATCCAATTAACTAATTAACAAGCTCCAGCTGCAAGTGCCTAGAAGTAGAAGCCTGTTTAAAGCTGATTGAAAATTCACTTCTAAACCAAACAGCAACTTTTAAGTTAATTAACTAAATAAAAGAAAAACTAAACTTTAGATAAAAATTTATTTAAGATGCATCTAGACAGATATATGAACGGGCGGGGAACAGAGGGAAGTAGAACCTTGGAAAATAGGTGACAGGTTTAGATACAAGATCTGGATCGGCGCAGGCTGGGAGGGCCGAAGGGCCTGTTCCTGTGCTGTAATTTTCGTTGTTCTTTGTTCTAATCCACCTAACGTGACGGGGAGAACGTGCAGACTCCGCACCAGCGGGGAATCGAACCTGGGACCCTGGCGCTGTTAAGCCACAGTGCTAGCCACTTGTGCTACCCGATTCACGGGCATGAGAAGAGAAGATTTAGAGGAGATTTGATCGATATATTCAAAATCATGGGGCCTGGACCGAGTAAATAGAGAGAATCTGCTCCCACTCGAGAAAGGATCAAGATATAAGAAGCAAAAGTGAGATGAGGAGAAACATTTTTACGCAGCTAGGGTTTTGAATGCACTGCCTGATGTGTGGCGGAGGCAGGTGCAGTTGAAACATTCAACAGTTCAAATTACACCACAGCAGATGGTGAAATTTGAATTTAAAAAATATGAATATTAAATTATAAGTCTAATGATGAACATGAAACCATTACCAAGTGTCGTAAAAAACCATCTGGTTCACCAATGTCATTTAGGGAAGGAAATCTGTCGTCCTTACCTGGCCGATGTCATTGGGAAAGGGTTATTGGGTTATAGGGATAGGGTGGAAGTGAGGGTTTAAGTGGGTCGGTGCAGACTCGATGGGCTGAATGGCCTCCTTCTGCACTGTTTGTTCTATGTACATGTGACTCCAGGTCTACAGCAATTGTGTGCCAGTTAGTTCTGAGTCGGGGACAGTTTTATGCTGTGGCCTCGGGCTCAAAAAGAACTGTACCAAGACTGCCCAAACCCTTTTTTATTTGGGATGTTTACTTTATTTCATCATTCTGGCTGGATTGATGGTCTTGCTCCACAGGTGGGTGGTAACTACGTAAACTGTTTCCCAGAGAGTAATTCAGTGTGAAGAAAACTGGATGATGTTTTTGTTATTTGCATACAATAGTTTAAAATAGAAATAGTAAGTGTTGTAAGGCGTTTAGTCTGGTAGATCTTACTATGATATTTATAGTCTTGGGTATTTCAACAGTAAGTATTTATTAATTACCAGAAGCTATATACACAGTTGCAGTAAAGGTCTAAGCTAGGAGCTCTCTCAATGCTTACTTCTACATACACCTCTGTCCAACATGGCACTGACTCTGTAGATGCAGGTCATGGGATCTCTTGCTCAGCTGTGGGTGGTACTGTACTCAGCCCCACATTAGCCCTTTATGTGCCAGACCCTTCCATACACTACACCTTCCCCAAGTCTTCATCCAACATCTTTACAAGTTATTCCAGTTTATCCCATGTTTTTGCATCATTATTACTGCTACGCCATCTATACTCTTCTCTCCACTTCCGCCCCCAATCCACCCCAAGTCACTGAGTTCATAGATTCAGCTGGTCTGGAAGCTTTATAACCATTCCATGACTTGGTCTCACTATCGTCTGAGGAATAGAGAATTGCAGGTAAACTTTGAATTGGATGTTGTTCTGGCATCTGGGTGCCTTTACTCCTTTTTCTGTTCTTTGTCATTGAATTGCTCTTTGTTGATTGCCCAATTGTAGTGATAGATGGTGGCTGGCTTATCCAGGTCATTGCATGGACGGTTGAACACTGGGCTGGTCTCCATCTTCTTCCTTATGAGGCTCGCCATGACGCCCGCTGGGATGGAAGATGACTCTTCCTGTTGTGAGTGTGACTTGGCAGTAAGCTCACCTTTGCATTGGCAGTGTGCTGTACTGTTGTCAATGGATGCCTGTTACTCAATTCCAGCATAATTTGTGGCACTATTATGCTGGCTGGGGATTACAATATCTGCTCTGATGCTTCTGGCTTTATCTCCAGCTGGCATTGGAACCAGAGATTGAGGCACTTTTCGTTGCTGGTTCCCCTCTCGATTGCCATCTATTCGAGGTACCATGGTAACCATCTGAGTGTTTGGCTGGTCTGACCAATGAGGAGCTTCTGGCACCGGTGACGAAAGTCAACAAATCTTCTCTGCAAAGAGAGGAGACAATTCGGAGCTGAGGTCCCAGCCAGAAAATCTTGTTGGCACTCTCAGGAACTTGCAGTTCTGTGTAATTTGCAACAGTGGTTGTCTTGCCACTTTCTGCCAGTTTGAGGAGATTCAGGATGACTATGGCTTCTCTGCTCAAGAGGGAAGGTGACTTGTTACGGCCATACTTTTGACTGGAAGTTGAATTCCTCTGGGTCGCATAAACTTTTGTAACTTTTGTTCATAGTTAGGTTCTTCACCCAATAGAATCATAACACTGGCTCCGGTGTGAGATGGCCATTAACAGAGATATCTGAATTCCAGAATGAAACTTCAGGCTCTTTGACCTCACCCAGGAAGCAAGGTTGTGTATCTTGGTGTGCTGTCTCGACCTTGTAAGCCCTCTTGTGATGTTCCGAGTGTTTTCGCTTTGCACAGCGTCTTGGTGATTACGTTGAAAGCATTGGGATGAATTTGCTGGACATTGCGTCATGTCTGGGGACACTTTTCTCTACAACATTGGCGTGGTTGCTCTACTGGTCGGTTAGGATATTGCTTCCCTTGCTTTGGAGTGTCCCTGTTTCTGCGCTGTTTCACGAACTGAACAGTGGGGTTTACTTTGCACCATGCTTTGCTTCCTCCTCTTAATCTGGATTGGTGCTGCAAACTGACTTCAGATTGCATGACAATCTGGATGGCTTTCTCTATGGGCAGATCTTTCGTTGCATGACGCTTGTTTGAAGCGCGTTGTCTGCCACTCCTACAACCTCTCTAACCCTGATGAGCTCAGATTTCAGGTCACTGTATTCACAGCCTTCAGCTATTCAGTACAGTTGATTAATGGAGGAGTCGACAGGTTCTCCTGACTGCTGGACAAGCTTGTTAAATTTAGCCCCATCAATGGTTTTGATACTTCTGAGGTTAAGTTATTTGAAAACTTCAAATTCTCCGGATTCTTTGGTTCCTTGTCTAACTATTATATCGGTGGCTATCGGGCCTAGTGACTAAAGCAGTGTGTTAACTTGTTGGTTCTGCCTTTTCTTGGGTATCATTCTTCTGGGCTCTCAATTTTGTGACTGATCTGGAACTTGAATGAATCTAAATTGATCTGGAAGAGTGGATTTCTCATGCGCGGTTAAAATTTGTAACTTGCACATTCAGCTTTCAAAGGGTTCCAAAAATCTAAGATGGTGCCACCGTATGCTTCTGTTCTAAGATCTTACCGGGGTTTTAGCAGGCTGCTGCAGTGATGGATTGACTGGTTAGCGTCTTCCCTGTTTTGGCTCAGTGTCCCCTGGTCTTGGAAGAAACAAATCCTGCTTTTGCCAGGATTTTAAAGCTGCCTACTCAAGTCACGATTCATTTTTAATTAATTTTTTTTCTTTCGTCAGAACAAACTCGGCCTTCACATACATGTTCAGGCACGGAGTCGGAAATTAATTTCTCGGACTGTGATTTGAACGGCTTTTTCTGACTGCTGCCGTATTTAACTTTTTTTTTCAGGACTAGTGTTGCCAGGAATTCTAAGTTTCAAGCCCACCACTGCTAGGTCTGCTGACTCTGTACACTTTAGGTATTGAAGCTGGACTTCCATACGATTCAATGGAATCTTCTCCTTCAGTGATAAATTTACTTTCTGCTTCCAGGTCTTTCTTTTCAACTTTTCTCCAGTAATTTATTTCTGTGCCTTTACCTCTTGAGCTTTTATTCAGCTCAGACTGCGTCTTTGTCCTTTTACATTCAGTTTTCCAGGATTTTAATTTTCTTTTGCAGTCTGAGGTTTTGAGGTGTTTTGGCTGCTGCCATCACATTGTGAGGTAGTTTGTAGGTCTTGAGGTTTCAGATACTGTAACAGAAAGAGGTTATTAACTACTAGAAACTACATATATAGGTACATTAAAGGTACTCTGTCCAACACGGCACTGACCTCCTAGTTGCGGTTCATGTCATCCCTTACATAGCTGGGTGGTGTCGAAAACTCGACTCCGAGCAAGACTCAGACAACAATGTTAACATCAACAGATAATTTAATTTACTTGCCACAAGAGGACATTGCGCATAAGCAAGGGTTAGGGTGAGAATCCAAAGTACAACAGCTCTCCTGCATATTTATACAATGGAGTAAACAAATGTCACATGACTTTGAATCTTGGCGTCTAAAAAAAACCCTTACTCAGCTTAAAATTCGAAAAGACCTTATTTAACTTTGAATCGTGACTCCTCACAATGCCAGGATGCACTCGGGCTGTATTGATAATGTATGACTTTATGCCTGTGTGTGTGTGACAATGTGTGGAAACACGGTTATAGATAAAGAAGTGATACTACAATACACAGGAAAGAGGACCCAACCTATTCTTATACTCTCAGCAGTATTTTCAGTACACCACACTTATGGCCAAGTATCCCATCATGCCTTGGTTATAGTTAGCCAGAAATCTACGTTTCTACAGTGGGCTGTACTGTACTCGGTCCAATATTTACCCTTTATTTAGGGTGTCAGCTGAGTTGACTGGATGACTGGTTCGTGATGTGGAGCGAAGCCACCAGAATGGGTCCAATTCCCGTGCTGGCTGAGATTATCCATGAAGGCCCCACCTTCTCAACCTTGCCCCTTGCCTGAGGTGCGGTGACTCTCGGGCTGAATCACCACCAGTCAGCTCTTTCAAAGGGGGAGGTCAGCCTATGAATGGTCCTTGGGGACTCTGGCAGCTTTCATTTCAACCCTTTATTCGCCAGACTCTTATATCGCATTGAGTCCTCATGTGTTGGAAGTTTACATAAGAAATAGGAGAGAAGCGGGCAAAAAGGCCCCTTGAGCCAACTCTGCGATGGATAACATTTCATATCTGTGTTTCGGCACTAATAATATGAGCGGATCAAAATGAATGGTAGGCGAAAGGTGATAAAAGTGACAAAATGCAATCTCTGTTCAAGACAGATTTATGAAATGTGTAAATCACTCTGGTGATTTAAAAGCAATATCAAGGAGATGAAATGATATTTGGAATTGGATGCAAAGTGCAGTATTTAGTTCACACTCAAACTTTTTGTCTTTCTAACTGTTTGAAGAATTATGCATAGAATTGAGATACTCACACATAACATTACATAATACGTTTAATATTTGACAGGTGTTGTGGAATTCTGCAATCACCGAGTTCGTAGTATGTCCCTGGAATTGGAGAGCACACCATTTGTGATTCCATCCCTGAAAACTTACAGCACTCCGCAGATCTCCTCATAGATGAGTCCAGAGACTCAATGACATTACATTGGGCAAGCTAGACATCGGATGACTGGTTTGGTAATACCCTGGATGTTATTGCAGAACACTTCGCAATCGTGCTTAGGCAATTTTTTTTTTGCCTCCTTTATCACTGCAAGACATGATGGCCATTCATCTAAATTGTAATCAATTACAGCCGTGGTTGTTACCTGAGTGTTACGGTATCTGAATGTCATGGGCCAAAACCCTAGGGCTGTCTGTTTTGAACTGGTCTGCAACGGTTATGGTAGATTTAGTTCTGATTAGAACATTGATGTAGAACGCCTTTATCATTAGCATTATTGCCATGAGTGCCTATGTTGTTGGGTGTGGGCCTGCGTCAGGTGGTAGTCTTGAGTTACCGAGCACTCCTCTTATTAAAATGTACTGTTTGTAATTAGCCCTCAAATACCCTCGACGTAATTCGATTAGTTTGCAGCCGACAGATAAATCCCACACCCAACTGCTCTCCCACCACCAATGCCTGTTTACCAATCTAAAATTAATTTGAGAAATTTATCGTTGTGATATGGGCTCACAGTTCTATTTTAAGCTAAATGTGCATTGCCTTTGAGGTAAAGCTGAAGGTCTGTAACATAGAATTTATAAAAATACATCCAGTTGATCCAGCTGGATTGTGTTTGCTTCCAGTGCAGTCTTTCATGGGACAGATTAAAGAAATTGAATGTCTAAATTGTTCTTTCTTGGCAGGTTGTGGTGTAGAATGCCCAGTGTGTAAAGAAGATTACAGCGTTGGAGAAACTGTTAGGCAGCTTCCGTGCAACCATTTATTCCACAATGACTGTATAATACCTTGGCTAGAAATGGTAAGTAGCAATACTCCATTCAACCTCAAGAAGTTTACAGCATGAAAACAGGACCTTCGGCCCAACTTGTCCATGCCGCCCAGCTTTTACTACGGAGCTTGTCCCAACTGCCCGCATTTGGCCCATATCCCTCTGTACCCAACTTTCACATATAACTGTAAATGCTTTTTAAAAGACAAAGTTGTACCAGCTTCTACTACTGCCTCTGGCAGCTCGTTCCAGACACTCACCACCCTCTGTGTGAACAAATTGCCCCATCGGACCCTTTTGTATCTCTCCTCTCTCACCATAAGCCTATGCCCTCTAGTTTTAGACTTCCCCACCTTTGGGAAAAGATGTTGACTATCTATCGACCTTACCTATGCCCTTCATTATTTTATAGACCTCTATAAGATCACCCCTAAGCCTCCTATACTCGTGGGGGGAAAAAGTCCCAGTCTATCCAGCCTCTCCTTATAACTCAAACAATCAAGTCCCAGTAGCATCTTAGTAAATCTTTTCTGCACTCTTTCTTGTTTAATAATATCCTTTCTATAATAGGGTGACCAGAACTGTACACAGTATTCCAAATGTGTCCTTACTAATATCTTGTACAACTTCAGCAAGACGTCCCAACTCCTATATTTAATGTTCTGACCAATGAAACCAAGCATGCCAAATGCCTTCTTCACCACCCTGTCCACCTGCGATTTCACCTTCAAGGAGTTATGAACCTGTACCTATAGATCTTTTTGTTCTATAACTCTTTCCAACACCCTACCATTAACTGAGTAGGTCCTGCCCTGATTTGATCTACCAAAATGCATCACCTCACATTTATCTAAATTAAACTCCATCTGCCATTAACAAATAACGGTGGACCCAGCACTGATCCCTGAGGCACACCGCAGGTCACAGGCGTCCAGTTTGAAAAACAACCCTCTACAACCACCTTTTGTCTTCTGTCGTCAAGCCAATTTTGTATCCAATTGGCTACCTCACCCTGGTTCCTGTGAGATTTAGCTTTATGCAACAACCTACCATGCGGTAACTTGTCAAAGGCCATGCTAAAGTCCATGTGGACAACGTCGACTGGACTGCCCTCATCTACCTTCTTGGTTACCCCTTCAAAAAATGCAATCAAATTCGTGAGACATGATTTTCCACTCTCAAAGTCATGCGGACTGTCCCTAATCAGTCCTTGCCTCGCTAAATGCCTGTAGGACCTGTCTCTCAGAATACCTTCTCACAAACTTGTCCATCACAGACGTTAGACTCACCGGTCTCTAGTTCCCAGGACTTTCCCTGAGGCCCTTCTTAAATAAAGGCACAACATTTGCTACCCTCCAATCTTCAGGCACCTCACCTGTGGCTGTCGACGATTCAAATATCTCTGCTAGGGACCTGCAATTTCCTCCCGAGCCTCCCACAATGTCCTGGAATACATTTCATCAGGTCCCGGGGATTTATCTACCTTGATGACCTGATAGAGGTCTACAAAATTATATGGGGCATAGACAGAGTGGATAGTCAGAGACTTTTTCCCAGGGTAGAGGGGTCAATTACTAGGGGTCATAGGTTTAAGGTGCGAGGGGCAAGGTTTAGAGGAGATGTGTGAGGCAAGTTTTTTTACACAGAGGGTAGTGGGTGCCTGGAACTAGCTGCCGGAGGAGGTGGTGGAATTAGGGACGATAATGACGTTTAAGGGGCATCTTGACAAATACGTGAATAGGATGGGAATAGAGGGATACGGACCCCAGAAGTGTAGAAGATTTTTGTTTAGATGGGCAGCATGGTCGACGCAGGCTTGGAGGGCTGAAGGGCCTATTCCTGTGCTGTACTTTTCTTTGTTCTTTGATGCGCTTTAAGACTTCCATAATAATAATCGCTTATTGTCACAAGTAGGCTTCAATTAAGTTACTGTGAAAAGCTCCTAGTCGCCACATTCCGGCGCCTGTTCGGGGAGACCGGTATGGGAATTGAACCCACGCTGCTGTCCTTGTTCTGCATTACAAGCCAGCTCTTTAGCCCACTGTGCTAAACCAGCTTCTCTGTAATATGTACAGTACTCAAGACATCACTATTTATTTCCCCAAGTTTCCTAACATCCATGCCTTTCTCAATAGTAAATACCGATGAGAAATATTCATTTAGGATCTCGCTCCTCTCTTGTGGATCCGCACATAGATGACCTTGTAGATTCGTATGGTGCCCTACTCTCTCCCTCGTTACTCTTTTGCCCTTTGTATTTGTAGAAGCTCTTTAGATTCTCCTTTGCCTTATCTGCCAAAACAATCTCATGTCCTCTCTTTGCCCTGCTGATTTCTCTCTTAACTCCGACAATCTCTTTGCTCTTCAAGGGATCCACTTGATCACAGCTGCCTATGCATGTTATATGACTCCTTTTTGACCAGGGCCTCAATATCCCGAGGAAACCCAAGGCTTCTTACTTCTACCAGACTTACCCTTCACTCTAAAAGGAATGTGTTACCCTGCCAACAGACTCCCCCAATCAACTTTTGAAAGTTCCTGTCTAATACCATCAAAATTGGCCTTGTCCCAATTTAGAATTTTAATTTTTGGGCCTGACCTATTATTCGCCATAGCTATCTTAAAACTAATGGAATTATGGTCACTGGTCCCAAAGTGATCCCTCACTAACACTTCTGTCACCTGCCCTTTCTTATTTCCCAAGAGGAGGTCAGGTTTTACCCCCTCTACTCAGGCCATCCACATACTGAATGAGAAATTCCTCCTGAATACACAACAAATTTCTCATTCCAAACCCCTAGTGCTATAGCTGTCCCAGTCAATGTAGGGAAAGTCCCCTACTATTACCACTGTTACTAACTTTTGGTTGGCTCTTAAATCGTAATTTGCTCTGTTTGTATAACCTTCGCTGTAGAGTCGCCAGGTATCTTTATGATACCGCCACGAGGTTCAAGTTCAAGTACTGATCAATAACTCAACACACCAATTAGTAAGATTCAAATCAAAGCACATTTATTATACACAGTAAATCACTACTCATGCATAAACTCTACTTTCTAGGCTATTCCTATCACTAAAAGGCCTATACTTAGCTTCGGACTGGCGCATCAGGTCAGGGGAACAAATGGCCTTTCGTTCAGATCCTGAGCCTGCAGGATTCAAAAGCTGGTAGAGACTGGTAGCTAGGAGCGCCTATCTCGTAGCGAGCGTTGACTTGAGACTTACTTGGTTGGCAGCAGCTGAGACAGGTCACTCTCACGGGTTGATTCAAGTAGCTGAGTGACCCTGCCAAAGAAGGACGATTTGAACTTGGGGGCTTTACTTTATAGTCCCAAGGGGCTTCCTGCCCTTCAGGGCAGACCCCGTACCTGGTTCCAAGTGATTGGACTACTTTCCGATCACTTGTATCGATTTCTCCAATGCTGGAGCGGTTCCCTGATCGCTGGGCGGTCCCTAAATGTCCATTGGCCTTCCTTTGTCTTGGCTCCTGCTGGCGCCGAGGAGTCTGGCTTGGCTTTATTCACCTTAACTGTTGCCATTGTG